>NC_063343.1:69347751-69380029 GCF_021869965.1 Rhincodon typus
CCATGCTCCCAGTTTGGTCCAGAAGTTTCTGGAAATTGACATCTGTACTATTGCCGCTGCAACACTACATGCAGCTGATTCTTAGAGATATGGTCTTTTTCATCAACCTGTTCAGAAATGTTATTAGACATCTGCAAAAGATAGTTTTCAGACGTCCAGCAGTTCCTCCTCTGTAATACGGACCTTCTTCAAGATATCGCTATTTACTTCCTAAAGTTCCCTAGCTTCCATATACTTCTCCACAGTAAACAATGATGCAAAGTATTCATTTACAATCTAACCCATCTCCTGCAGTTCCACACATGGGTGGCCTTGCTGATCTTTAAGGGGGCCCTATTTTCTCTCTAGTTACTCTTTTGTCCTTAATGTATTTGTAGAAACCCTTTGAATTCTCTTTAACCTTATTTGCCAAAGCTATCTCATGTCCCTTTTTTGCACTCCTGATTTCCCTCTTAAGTCTACTCCTAGTGACCTTATACTCCTCTAGGAATTCACTTGATCCCTGCTGTCTATACCTGACATATGCTTCCTTCTTCTTCTTGACAAAAACCTCAATTTCTCTAGTCATCCAGCATTCCCTACACCTACCAGCCTTGCCCTTCACACTAATAAGGACATTTCATGTCCGTTATTTCATGTTTGAAGGCTTCCCACTTTCTAGCCATTCCTTTACCTGCCAATATCTGTCCCCAAGCAACTTTTGAAAGTTCTTGTCTAATACAACCAAACTTGGCCTTCCTCCAATTTAGAACTCTAACTTTTAGATCAAGTCTATCTTTTTCTATAACTATTTTCAAACTAATAGAAATATGACCACTTACCCCAGTGCCCTTCCCTATTTCCCAAAAGTAGGTCAAGTTCTGCCCTTCTCTAGTAGGTACATCCACATACTGAACAAGAAAATTTTATGGGAGACTGGTTTAGAAGGTTAGATCACATGGAGTACAGGGGAAAACTGGCCATTTGGATACAGAACTGGCAAGAAGGCAGGAGACGGAGGGTGGTGATGGAATGTTTCTTTTCGGGCTGGAGGCCTGTGACCAGTTGTGTGCTGCAGGGATTGGTGCTGGGTCCACTATTTTTTGTCATTTATATAAATGATTTGCATGTGAATATCGGACGTGTGGTTAGTGAATTTGCAGATGGCAGTAAAATTGATGTTGTAGTGGACAGTGAAGAAGTTTACCTCAGAGTACAATGGGATCTTGATCAGATGGGCCGATAGGACAAGGAGTGGCAGATGGTGTTTAACCAAGATAAATGTGAAGTGCTACATTTTGGCAGGACAAATCAAGGCAGGACTTATACACTTAATGTAGGCTTCTGGGGAGTGTTGCTGAATAAGGACACCATGGAGTGCAAGTGCATAGTTCCTTAAAAGTGGAGTTGCAGGTAGGCAGGATAGTTAAAAAAAAAGTTGGTACTCTTTCTTTTATTGGTCAATGCATTGAGTTTAGGAGTTGGGATGTCATGTTGCAGTTGTACAGAAAATTGATGAAGCCACTTCTCGAATACTGTGTTCAATTCTGCCTGCCCTTCTATTGGAAGAATATTGTTAAACTTGAAAGGGTGCACAAAAGAATTTACAAGGATGTTGCCGAGACTGGAAGGTTGGAGCTATAGGGAGATGGTAAGGCTTTTTTCCCTGGAGAGTTGAAGGCTGAAGGATGACCTTACACAGCTCCATAAAATCATGAGGGGCATGGATAATGTGAATAGCCAAGGACTTTTTCCTGGGCTGGGGGTGTTCAAAACCAGAGGGCATAGGTTTAAGGTGAGAGGGGAAAGATTTAAAAGGGACCTAAGGGTAATTTTTTCACACAAAGGGTAGTGTATGTATGAAATGAGCTGCCAGAGGAAGTGGTGGAGGCTGTTACAATACAAGATTTAAAAGACATCTGGATGGGTATATGAATAGGAAGTGTTTAAAGGGATATCGGCCAAATGCTGGCAAATGGGTTTAGGTCAGACTGGGATATCCAGTCAGCACAGATGAGTTGGGCTGAAGGGTCTGTTTCCATGTTGTATGACTCGATGACTTTATGGCTATAGTAGGATTTGAGCCTTACTGATTAGCCTGCTGTTCTGGAGTACTGTAACTCGGTCACTGTGCCACCACCTTCCCACTTATCTCACAATCATACTAACACTTCTAAATTATTTTATTGTTATTGTTATAAAACATTTTGGGACATCCTAAGGTTCCGAAATGTGCTGTTTCAAAGCAAACTTTCATTTTCAAAGACTTCTAATGTTAAAAAAGAATCATTCTTCCCCCAGGGCAGCTCCATCACTCTTGGCTCACGTCAACAGTATTGAAAATATTCAATAGTTTCGATTGCACAAGCTGATGAAAGAAATATCTAAAGCGTAACTTCATTGCTGCATTTCTCATCTTTTCCTGACTTAAAACAACAAATGCTAGAAATCACAGTGGGTCAGACAGCATCCATGGAGAGAGAGCAAGCTAACGTTTGGATCCAGATGATATGATCAGAGTTGATGTGAAGTGTGGAGAGGGCAGTATTAATGTAATAGTTGGGGTGGTGTGGAGTGCTGGGGAAGAGAGGGTGTTGATAGAGCAGATTAAGAGTTCTTTCGTTGTGTATGCCTCCCCAACTCTTTCTGTTAACTTTGATCTGTAAAATGATAAACTTTCAGTTTACTCTGATCTACAATCTCCAAGCATGCTTACCTGCTGCCAGGATAATTCCTGGACTGCAGTGTTTCAGTTATGGAGAGAGATTGGTTAGACTGTGCTTGCTTTCCTTCGTGCAGAGGAGATTGAGATGTATAACGTTGTGAAGTGAATATACTGGAAGAAACATTTCTCCATAATGGAGTTATCAATGGCCAGGAGAGATAGATTGAACATAAGGGGTTGGAGGTTTGGAGGAGATGTGAGGAAAAGATTTTCACCCAGCGGGTGGTGGGAATCTGGAAGTCACTTCCTGTAAGGTTGGTAGAGGCAGAAACCTTCATAACATTTAAGAAGTATTTAGAAAGGTGATTGTGATGCAAAGGCATACAAAGCTGCCAGGCAAGTGATGGAAAATGGGATTGAAATAGTTAGGTGGTTGTTTTTGACTGGCATAGACTTGATGGGCCAAAGACCCCTTTTCTATGCTGTTCCTCTATCAGTGTTCCACACTTCTTTCCCCCAAATGTAACTTTTTCGATTTACTCATTTTGATCATGTACCTTTATTCTCTTATCACTAATTCTGGAGATGAGCAAACTATCTTTTTTTATTAAAGAAGTAATTAATTGGTTTTGATGGCCCAGATTTTGAAAATGGCCAGATCCTGTAAATTCTTCCAGAGTGTTTATGATTTGAAGTAAAAATCAGGTCAGGAACTGAAACAAGCTTGTTGCGATTAGTAAACTCATCATTAGGCTGGCAAGTAGGAACCCAGTAAACTCATCCTTGGTGGTATAAGGATTAAGCAAAGCTCTACATTAATATTGCTCAAAGACACAATAATTAAATAAACTAATGAAAAGCAGGCTTAAAGAAGGGAATTGTTGTGCATCTTGATAACTTTAATTGCTGCGATCCCAAATTTGTTCTTTAAAGATGTGAGTTCAAATCCAAGATTTAACTCATACATCATCATAGTATCATAGAATTACAGAGTAGACAATAGGCCCTTCAGCCCATCAAGTCTGTACCACCAAAAGTACACTAAATCTACACCAGTCCCATTTTTCAAAACCAGACCCATGGCTTCGAAGATTACGATATTTCAAAAGCTCATCCAAGTACTTTTTAAAGGTTGTGAGGTTTCCTGCATCAGTACCATCCCAGGCAGTGCATTCCAAATTCCCAGTGGGGAAGAAAAGTTTTCATCAAACCTCCTTTCAACCTCCTGACCTTCAGATTAAAATTCTATCCCCTTGTTATTGATTCTTTGACTAAGGGGAACAGCTGCTTTATTTTCCCCCTGTCCATGCCCCACATTATCTTATACACCTCTTTCAGGTCCCCCATTAATGACTCCTCAGACTTTTGAGTTATTGAAAGGAGTAAAGTAAAACTGTCAAGGTGTCTCTTCCTGTGTTGGTCAAGATTCATTCCTGGCAAATCAACAAATGATTAGTGTTGAAATTTACCTGAAGGTGAAGTAAGTTGCAATTCTCACCGCTTGCCTCCAAATCCCACCAAAGCCAACTTCTGTCTAATTCTGTCCCTACTTTACAACCACCCAGGATCTCTGTGTTCCTCTATTTTCAGTCTCTTATAGAGTCATACAACAGGGAAACAGACCCTTCGGTCTAACCATTCCATGCCAAACATAATACCAAACTAAGCTAGTCTCACCAGCCTGCTCCTGGCCCATATCCATCTTGAGTACCCCCGATTTTTATTGCTCCATCATTGCTGTCTCTGGTTTCAGTTGTCTGGGTTGAAGCTCTGAAATTCTCTCCTGAAAGCTCCTGCCTCTCATTTGTCTATCAAGATATGTTTTACTCTTAAGTGAGCAGTCCGTCAATGGCACTAATATCTCTGTATGTGGTTTGCTGTCAAATTTTGCTCTATCTTGTATTCAGGTAAAGGTTTCTTAGCTTATCCCCTACTTCGAGTCAGACTGTTTATTGATGGGCTCCCATTTCCTCTTCTGAAGACCATCTGGAGATTAAAAACAAACCTGGTCTGCCAATCTCATGGAACAGAATTGGAACTAATCCTGCATTCATATGGATGCTTGACAAGTTTCTGCTGAATTCCATGGATTGACATATTAAAAGTGTATTAGCATGTGGAGCAGGGTGTCCTGCTTTGCTCTTGGACATCTGGTGCATCTTCCTCTTTAAAAGCGGACAAAAAAGAGAACCTGCAAGTCATATCAAAAGTGAGCTCTCTCAATGTTCACCCATAAGACCATAAGAAACAGGAACAGGTGCAGACCATTCTGCCCCTCAATCCAGCTCCACCATTCATTGGATCACTGCTGATCTGACACTCCTCGTGTCCATTTTCCCTTGTTTTCCCTATAATCCTTGATTCCTCACTGATCAAAAAACTACTTTTCTCAGCCTTAAATATACATAAGGACTCGTCCTCCACAAAGCTAGCATCCAAAATATGTGGGTAATAGACAAGGCAAATGGACTGTTGGCCTTTGTTTCAAAGGGAATAGAATATAAAAGTAAGAAGGTCTAGCTTAAATTATACAAGGCACTAATCAGACCACAGCTCAAACATGGTGAACAGTTTTGGGCTTCTTATTTCAGAAAGACATATTGGATTTGGAGGTGTTCCAGAGAAGGTTCACTAGACTGATGCCAGCTGGAACGGAACCTGTCTTGTGAAGAGAGTTTGAATTGGTTAGGCCTGTACTGATTGGAATATAGAAGAATGAGAGGCGACCTTTATGAAACATACAATATTCTAAGGGCTTGATGGAGTAGATATGGAAAGGTCATTACCCGTTTTGGGTGAACCATCACCCACCAAGGTTCATGGTCTCCCATTCTCACTAGCATTTGCAATATCTTGCCCTACTCACTCTAACTCACCCAACCCCAACATCACTAACCCTGCCCACTGTGCTGCCCACTTACTCATTTAGAACATCTCCCCACATGCGCCAATGGTAACAGTTGTGCCACCTACTTTTGTCGCCCTTAACCCTAGTCTCATTCCCATTCCAGGAAGAAAACATTTCACAACATGGCAGAAAGAGTTAAGATGGGGATAGTGCTGTCTAACATCTGCTCCTCATTCTTAATGAGGAGAGGATCCTGACTCTGAGCAAGGTCAGGATAAGTATAGAACGCTGACCTTGACCTACTGAGCTGAGACCCCTGACAAAAAGTCTGTGACCACTATGACAAGCTTCCTGCCTTTGTGCCTGTGCTAACTGGCACAGCAAGACAGCAATAATATGAACATGGTATCTCTGGCTGAGGGGGCAAACTACAAAGAGGCAAGGCAATGCCAGTTCTGAGGAAGGGTCACCGAACCCAAAACGTTAACTGTTTTTTCCTTCACAGATGTTGCCAGACCTGCTGAGCTTTTGCAGCAACTTTCTTTTTGTACCTGATTTACAGCATCCGCAGTTCTTTTGGTTTTTAAGGCAATGTCATGCAGGGATGCTAGGAATATCCAGGTCGGCTCCAAGTGAGTGAGCGCTATGTGAGTAAATGAGTGCTCAGAGTGAGTGAGGCACTAACAGTGAGTGAAGACCTCAGATGGAGATACAGCCTGGTGCAGTCACTGAGGGGGGGGAGTGTCCTTGAGCACACAGTGTCCTTGCTGCAGTGTTACAATGAGAGTTAGTGGGGCATCCCAACGGGCAGCATTGAAGAGCAGAAACATCCTGTAAATGGATTGGGATGTACCATGGGGAATCATAGAGGCTGGCACATATTGGGTCAATACATCCGTGGATGTGGAGTGTTTGTAGTCGATACCCATGGAGGATGATGCCTGTTGCTCACCATGGAGATGGTTTGGAGCAAGAAGTGATCCGAATCCATTGTGTACCTGCTCTGGTTTCTGTGTCAAGTTTTCCCAGCGGTGAGCTTGGATAGCAAGCTTGGTAAGATGGGAAGATCAATATTAATGAGGCCAGCTTTGGCATGAACAAGGCACTTAACAATTAGTCATGACATCTCTCCATTACTTAGTGAAAAACTCACCACGCCCCTTGTGAAAAGCATAAAAGATGGAGCAAGACAGTCTCAAAGTTGAGATGGGCATCAGATTCTCACTACAGGTCACATCGCTCAGACCCCGATAAGATTTCATCCTGAGTTCATCTCCTACCCAACAATAAGTGTCACCTGAGCTATGTGGAAGTAATGCAGTCTGGGTCACTGAAGGCCCCCAGCAATGGATATTTCTGTGCTAGACAAAGCTGGAGGATTGTGCAGTGTGTTCTATGTGACTGTAGACCATTGAGTATCTGTCGAGTCGCTAACTCCTTCCATGGATATCTTTGAAACAAATCCCCTCCTTGTCCCTGAAAACATTGTCTGGACAAATGAACCTTGCTTAATGGAGAAGCTAAATATACCCATTTAAAATTATTGTATAAAGCAGACAAGCACCATCCAAGCATAGCATTTTGTTAATCATTCAATTTGATATCTTATATTATGTCTTTATATATATCATATATATATACATATAATATTAAACAACTAGACAAGTCTAAAAAAAACTGGAAATATGCAAAATAGCAATTTTTATGTACATTTCTTATGGAATTCTCAAAAAACATTAGCCTGTTGTTGGTCTCAATTTACTTGGCACAAACATCAGGGTTTTTTCTGAGACTTAACTGCTCAGTGCAGCCCCCTCTGCATAAAGCATCCTTTTTTTTATTGAAGCACATTTTCTGTGCTCTCTGCAGATAGCATTGTAGAGGCCGTTTTGCATTGACAAGTAAAGATTATACTTGGAAATGAATTCATGACAGCTGTGTAGAAAGAAAACCATTGCAAGCAGATGTGCTAATCTTCAAAGGCTTACTTCATGAAGTGAACATTCTTCACCAAAAACATCTCTATTTATCTTACAGTGATTCATAAAGAATCAATAGTAATCCTTTGAAAAGCAAATGTCATGTGTAGATTTGAGACAAAACATGGGTTTCTGCCGTATGAAATCTGGAAAAAAATTCTGAACAGTTCTCGTAATCTGTGAAGCAGAATTTCAGAAAGATGGCAATGTGTCACATTGACTTGCAACTTGAAGATATTCCCAGAAGAACAGTTTTATTCACTTTATAATTTTTCTATCGAAAACATTGCAGTTGCTTTGCATGTGGAGGACTGATCTATAACAGTCTATTTGGAAAGGTTTGTTTCAGGGAGTACAGATTTCACAATTTGATAACAATAAGAATGACGAAGTACATTTATAAAATGGAACCACGTAGAATTATATAGCACAGAAGGAGGCCTTTTGATCGATTGTAACTTGTGCTAGCTCTCTGCAAAAACTATGCAGTTAATTCCACTCACCATTTCTTTGCTTATAGTCTTGTATATTTCTCCCTGAAATATTCTTTGAAAGTATTTTTCAAACCTGCTATTGAATCTGTTTCCACTGCTTTCTTTTCAGACAGCATATTCCAGATCATATTCCAGACTCTTTGTTCTAATCATAAAAAATGGGACATAGAACAGTACAGTACAGGAACAGGCCCTTCAGCCCACAATGTTGCGCCAAACGTGACACCAAATGAAACTAATCACTTTTGCCTGCCCATAGTCCATATCCCTCCATTGCTTGTTTATTCATGTGCCCCTTAAATGCATCTATTATATCTGCCTCTACCATTACCCCTGGCAGCACATTCCAGGCACTTATCACTCTCTGTGTTAAAAAGATAACTTGCCCCTGACATCTCCTTTGAACTTTCCCCCATTTAGCTTAAATGTATGCCCTCTAGTATTAGACATTTCAACTATGGCAAAAACATTCTGACTTTATAAACTTCTAACAGGGCTCCCCTCAGCCTCTGCCACTCCAGAGAAATCAATCTGAGTTTGTCTAGCCTCTCCTTATAGTTCATACTCAAAACCATATTACTTTGAAACTGCTTCCTTTGACTACTCACCCTTCAACCATTCTAAATAGTTCCTTATTATTTATTATATAAAAACATTCCAATAATTTGAGCACCTCTAGGTCATCTCTCCTTGACCTTCTGTGCTTTAAGGGAAACAATCCAAACTTCACTAGTATTTTCACACAACCCAAGTTCCTCATCTCTGACACTATCAAAAAGGTCGCTTGGACCCTCTGGTGTTCTTGTTAAATTGGCATCTCCAGAATAGAAGGTTATACTCCTGCTGAAGGCTAACCGTTGTTTTAGAATGATTTAACCTGACATTATAAGGTGGAACCTTTAATGTCATAAAACACTCCAAGGTGTTCACAGAAGCATTATCAAACACATTGTGCGTACTTACCGACATCAGGAGGTACAAGATGAAATGGCAAAATGTTTCATGATAGAGGTTAATTTTCAAGACTGTGTTAAAGGAAGAGTGAGACATAGAGAGGATTAAGGAGCAAATTCCAGAACCGGAATGTTGCCCAGATCTTGCTGCATTGACAATGGAATACTTTAGTATCCGAGGAGTTCCAAATAAAACTGAGCATTGTACTACAAACAAAACCAGAAATTGCTGGTAAAGCTCAGCAGGTCTGGCATCATCTACAGAGAGAAATCAGAGTTAATGTTTTAGGTTCAATAACCCTTCCTAAGAAACATACATCACTTCCATACCACTAGCCCACATTACCTGGGTCCCTCTGAGATTTGCACCTATATACATAAATATTGAGAGTACCACTCACTCACTGCAGCACTGCTATCTCTGTAACAAGCCCAGATAGGGGGATGCGATGGCCTAGTGGTATTATCACTGGACTGCTCATCCAGAGACCAGACAACATTCTGGGGATCTGGTTTGAATTCCACTATGGTAGATGGTGGAATTTGTAATGCCCTAAATGTCTGGAATTAAGAATCTAATGATGACCGTGAATCCATTGTCAATTATCAGGAAATGCCCATCTGGTTCACTAATGTGAAAGAGAACTGCCATTATTACCTTGATTGGTCTACATGTGACTCCAGACCCACAGCAATGAGGTTCACTCTGAACTTCCCTCTGGGCAATTAGGGACGGGCAATAAATGCTGCTTGGTCAGCAACATCCTCATCCTGTGAATAACTAAAGGAAAACAATGAGACAGTAGCATGTGGTCAGATTTGAGGAAAGCATTTGATGAAGCAGTGACATTTGAGTTTAAAGATGTGATAATTTTGAACCTCTAGCATCCACAAGAAACAAAATGGTGACAGCATGTTGTGTCCGTGAGTAAAATTGAAAACTGGACACAAAGCAAATGCTGAGTTAGACTGAGCAAAACCAACCATAATTCGTGGCATACAAAGAATTAAAAACCTGACCAGTTGTGGAAAAACGAAGGAGACCACCATCACAGCAATGGAAACACATATATAAACAAATATAGAGGTGTACTTGTGGTAAAATCATTGGACTGTTAATCCAGAAACCCAGGTGATGTTCTTTTCTGAAGAAGGGTCTAGGCCCAAAACATCAACTTTCCTGCTCCTCTGATGCTGCTTGGCCTGGTGTGTTCATCCAGCTCTACACCTTGTTATCTCAGATTCTCCAGCATCTGCAGTTCCTACTATCTCTGATGTTATGGGAACCTGCGTTTGAATCCAAGGTGGAGTTTGAATTCAATAAATATCTGGAATTAAGAATCTAATGATGACCATGAATCCATTGTTGATTGTTTGGGGAAAAATCCATCTGGTTCACTAATGTCCTTAAGGGAAGGAAACTGCCATCCTTACCTGGTCTGGCCTACATGTGACTCCAGATCCACAGCAAGGTGGTTGACTCTTAACTGCCCTCTGGGCAATTAGGGATGGGCAATAAATGTTGCCTAGCCAGCGATGCCCTCATCCTGTGAATGAATGTAAAAAAAACACAGCGCAGAATGGCACAATCAGAAAAGGAGTGTGTGTATCGTGAAGCTGCAAGTTGTAAACTAGTTAGCAGAGGAGGCATCCAAGAGGAGATGCTGACCCTTTCCCCGAAAACGTTTCAAACAGACTGTGCTTCAAGTCGATGAACCTGACAAAGTAAAGAACAACAATGCAGCAAGTTCGTCAACTGCATGTACAGCATCATCCCAATGGAGACTGATTAACTGGATCCCAATGACAAACAGTGAAATAATATCAGAGTTTAAAATGTCAGAGAAATGCAGGAAGCCAATTAGAATGAGCACAGCGGGAAGTTAGAAACTGGTGGGAGGCTGACAGAGCAATTGGAAAAGAAATATCATCTGCAGAACTACAGAATCGAGAAAAGGAGGAGAAGTGAGGATGGGTAGTTTATATATTTAAGAATGAGGTAGATATTTTTATTCAGTAAGGAAATTGGCATTACGGGGAAAAGGCAGGATAGTGGAATTGAGGATTATCGGATTATCTTTGAACTCATTGAATGGCAGCGCACACCCGATGGGCTGAACGGCCTACTTCTGCTCCTGTGTCTTAGGTATATGTTTACAGAAGTTTTTCAGATTTTACATAAGTATTCAGCTTGCCATTTCACTCTTTAGTGTACTTTAGGCTGTGTACTGAGTCAAGGAAACATCAACACATGGGATGTGAGTGTGAACTCAAAATTACATTTGACAAAGTTCCACCGTTTAAATTCGAAAATGTGATTATTTCAAACTTCTGGGAATCACATACGTCACAGCTTACTTTCCGAGAATTGTGCCTGCCACACTCACAATAACAGCTGAGATCAGATTCTATTGGCAAAGTGATCATTTGCTGTTGCTGTTAACAAGGAGGTTATGTTATTGCATGGCATATCATAACTGAAATAAAGACAACATCTACTGCCATGAGTAGCATTAACATTGTGGGGGGAATTCTTTCAACGGGCTCGCATAATCTGAAGGAAGGGCAACCTTTGCAACGTAAGGTATTCATATGGCAACAGAATCAAAGGGTGATATTGAAGGTAAAAATTAATTCTATTTAAAGGACCATATGTCTGCTGTATATTACAAGCAGCTATTTTTAAGCTAATGTATTTCTTGCTGTAACAATACTTTCGCTGTGTTTGGAAAAATTATCTTTTTTGTCCACTCATTAACAAAATAATTCATCTCTACTCGACCAGGGGTCTGTCAAACTTGGCATATCTAGAGATTGGATAGGCTGAGACTTTTTTCACTAGAGATTAGGAAGTTGAGGGGTGACCTTATAGAGGTGTACAAAATAATGAGGGGCATAGATAAGGTGAATAGCCAAGGGTCTTTTCCCCAGGGTGGGGGAGTTCAAAACAATATCAGAGGCTGAGGGGTGACTTATTGAAGTTTATTAAATCATGAGAGGTATGGATAGGGTGAATAGCCAAGGTCTTTTTCCCAGGGTAGGGGAGTCCAAAACAAGAGGGCACAGGTTTAAGGTCAGAGGGGAAAGATTTAAAAGGGAACCAAGGGGCAACATTTTCATGCAGAGGGTGGTGTGTGTGTGGAATGAGCTGCTATAGGAATTGCTGAAGGTTGGTACTATTCCAACACTTAAAAGGTATCTGGATGGGTAAATGAATAGGAAGAGTTTAGAGGGATATGGGCCAAATGCTGGCAAATGGGACTATATTCATTTAGGATATCTCGTTGGCAGGGACGAGTTGGACTGAAGGGTCTGTTTCCATGCTGTACAGCTCTATGACTGTATGACTAAAGGGCATAGTTTTAAGCTCAGAAGAGAAAGATTTAAAAAAAGGACATGAGAGGCCACTTTTTTTACAAAGTGGTTCGTGTGTAGAATGAACTGCCAGAAGAAGTGGTGAATGCTGATAAAAATATTTAAAAGGCATTTGGATAAGTACATGAATAGGAAAGGTTTGGAGGGATATGGGCCAAAGTCTGGTAGGTGACACTAGTTTCATTTGAGAACCTGGTTGGCGTGAACTAGTTCGACCAAAGGGTCTGTTTCCATGTTTTACGATCCTATGACTCTATTATCTGGAAACAAACTGGACACCCAGTTCATTACTAAAGATTAAATGATTGTTTTGAGTATTTCACTTACTTTCTGTAAATTATCATAATTGTTTTTGAAACTGCATAAGGGACAGTTCCTCGAACAGTGCTTTATCATCAGTCATGAACCCCGATTCAGAGCACAATGTTTAATTTTCAAAATTAAAGTATTAACTGTAGAGAAATGGAAGCATAAGGTTGAGAATGCAGTAAACATCCCTGAAGTAAAGGCAATTAAGATAAACTTCAAGTTAATTATGTTTAAAAGCTAACCTGTGATTACCTCACAAGGTCAGAGGGAGTGGTATAAACACTTAAACAATATTATTACCCATCTTAAAGCCTCAAGTATAGCCAAGAGGTCTCCAGATACTTCAGAAAACAGATGCAAATTGTGCATGTAGTTTCCAGATGAGAAAAAAGTTTGGAGAAGATTCACAAACATGAGGATTTCCTCACGGGCTCACAGAGTTTGGAGAAAGATAAATATTTGCAATGTAATATATTCATATGGCTGCAGAATCAAGTAGAAATATAGAAGGTAAAAATTTAATTCTATTTTGAGGACATCCCAAAGCATGCCACAGTGTCATGAAGATAAGTGAGAGGGAGGTTATTTTGTTTAACTCACTGGGTGCTTGCTTCAGAAGCAGGCAGCAGCACATTCTGCCATGTTTAGCTTGCAGCTTATTGCGAAGAGTTAAAGGAAATGAATGGTATTTAAGCTCTGCAGTTAAGCAGAGGAAATACATAATTCATTGTTTACCACTTTGAATGTGGGTACGGCCTAGTCCCACTTTTGAATTTTGTGAGGAAGCAAAAGGAAGCTGGAAGCTTGAAACTAAGGGAAAATTTGTAGTGGTCCTCACAGAGTCTTGTGTCAAGGAAAGTAATACACAGAGTTAGTTTTGAAGCATTGGAATGGGGACTAGAGTAAGGCACTGAGACATGAATAAATGAAAATTTTACAACTCTTACCTTGGAGAATAGCTGAAGTACTGAGGAGAATTAGAGTAATTTCTGGATGACTGTAGCATATTTTTGTGCTGTCCAGACAGAATAAATAAGATGTACTTAATACAGAATTCTTTGAGAGAAGTATAAAGTAAGACTGAGTGCATATTATACTTCTTTATAAACTTCAATGTTATGTTAATGGTGCTTGCTTTGGCAGAGATAGTAGTAATATTGTTAGACTAAGGCACAGGCTAATGCTTAAAGGACAAGGGGTCAAATCCAATCTCAGCAGCCAATGGAATTCCAATTCAAATAATAAAGTGTGGAACTGCAAGCTAGTCTCAGTTATTTCAGATTGCTGTTCTGACTCATTAATGGCTTGTAGGTAAGGAAATCTAACATTCTTACTCAGTCTGTTCTTCATGTGACTTCAGATCCACAAAATGCAGCAGACTCTTAACCACCCTCTGAATGTTCTGGAAAATTGTAGATTTGGGTAATAAATGCTGGTCTTGCCCATATCCCATGAAAGAATAAAGGAAAAAAAATCCAGTGTAAAACTGCCCTTGTCTGAATGGTCAGCTCAAACATAGAGGAGATGTTTCTTTTTGTGGACGAAGTTACATTAACTCAGTCACTCACAAAGCCAGCTGGTAATTCAAGAACATATTCTACCGAAGAGTGATCACAATATGGAAGCCATTGCTTACAGTGAACAATTGGGGTTGATAACCATTTTGCTTTGGAGGGGAAGGTAGATATCAATTTGGAGAAATCAGGAATAAAACAAGTTCAGTGTGTAAGATGGGAGGAAGTGGTGCCAAACATAATCATTTGTATGGAATGGTTGGGTCTAATAATATCAATTATTGGCAGCTGATAAAAAAAGCGTGCATTTATATTTCTGAAGAAGGGTCCAGACCTGAAACGTCAGCTTTCCTGCTCCTCTGATGCTGCCTGGCCTGCTGTGTTCATCCAGCTCTACACCTTGTTATCTCTGTGCATTTATATAGCTCCTTTCACCTCAACCTGACATCTAAACACACTTTACTTTTGTAGTCACTGTTGCAATGTAGAACACACTGCTGCTGAATTGCACACAGCATGCTCCTACCAATATGGCCAGACCACAGAATCTGTTACTTTATGGTGTTGATTGAAGGAACCAAGGACAACTCCCGTGGAATTTGTTGAAATGATTCCAAGAGATCTTTCACATCCTCCTCAGCATGCGTGAAGACCTTCGTTTGAAACCTCATTCAAAAGACAGCAACTGGACCTTCCAGTTCCACCAGAGTGTGAGCTGAAGTTTGTCCTGAAACCTCAAGTGAGATTAGAACCCAGAACCTAGTCGTTCAAAGAGTATTACCTACACCTGGGCACTTTATACCTGCAAGATCTGAAGGCATAAATGATAAGGAGTACTTCATGAAATACCCCTTTACATTAATGTGGTGTGAACTTGGAAAGAGAACATCTTGAATAAGTAAGACCTACCATTAGGGCCTTACCTCATAGTCCTGGTGATAATATTATCACATCAGTGTAACTTGTAGCTAGTCCTTATCATGCAATAAATTACATCTTGTTTCAGGAAAACCCTCTTTTTTATAGACTACTAAGTGGTTTTCCTCTTACACATTATGCCTAGTATGTCCTTCAAGGAAAGAGGATGGTGGCAGCCAAATGAACAGATAACGCATGGTGAGCAGCAGTCAGTATTTATCATACAACAAGCACTGCCAACTTTCCACACCACTGGCAACTTGAAACCTACTCCACTTTTTTTCCACTTGTGACCTCCAAATATATTCAGCTCTCATTGTCACAATTTTCTCCTACATGCATGAGATTTCCCATGTCCCTGTGATTTATGGGGGGGTTGACTCAGCTTTATACTTTCTTGTTAAGCAAAATGTACTGTCCTTGACCATTAGTCACTTGTGTTCCCAATAGCAGAGTATCTCATGAGTGTAGTAATAGCACATAAGTAGGAAACCCTGAACACAGAAGAAATTTAATAAATATTGAAACAAAAAATAACATGAAGTTGCAGTTGAACAATTTAATTAGTTCCATTCTTTAATCCAGTCTGGAACTTACTGAATTATTTATTACAGGCATTAGTGGGTAGAACACACATAAACTATAGTTTGAATTCAAAAAGCATACTGATATATGTCTTTACTGAAGAATAATGCCTGATTGCAATCTGATGATGTTTACAAATTAATTTGTACAATAAATTTTATTTCAGGAGAAGATCAGGGGAAAAAAAGCACAGTTGATGCTGATTTTTAAAGTCGACTTGGGTTCGTCTGAAATGAATTGATGACAAATGAAACTGTTATGATGCATCGAGTTGATTAATCTATAATATTCAAATTTTTATTATTTAACCGATAAAAAAAGTTCATAGACTTTTATTGGACTAAATTTTTAATTCTGCAAATGGCATTCTGGGTAACTGTTTCCAATAACATGGTACAAGACCATAGTTAGGATTGGAGGTTGGGCACTCAGCTGAGGATAGATTTACTACCAGTGCCATTGTGCCATACTGTGTGGGGAGCACTCTTGCATATGAGACAGAATGGTATTGTTTCCTGTCTTTGATGAGTGGTTTTACTGCTAAACTATTAACCCAATGGCCCAAGTAATGTTTTCGGGACCTAGGTTCGAATCTTGCTATGGCAGATGATGGAATTTGAATTCAATAAAATCTGGGATTACACCTCTAATGATGACCTTTATTCATTCACAGGATGAGGGTGTTGCTGACTGGGCAGCATTTATTGCCCATCCCTAATTGGCCACAGGGCAGTTAAGAGCCAACCACATTGCTGTGGGACTGGAGTCACACATAGGCCAGACCAGGTAAGGATGGCAGTTTCCTTCCCTAAAAGACATTAGTGAACCTGATGGGTTTTTCCCGACAATTGGCAAGGGATTCACAGTCATCATTAGATTCTTAATTCCAGATACTTATCGAATTCAAATTGCACCATCTGCCATGGCAGGATTTGAACCCGGGTTGCCAGAACATTATCTGGGTCTCTGGATTAATACCACTAGGTCATTTTCTCCCCAATGTAACCATTGTCAATTGTCAGGAAAAACCTATTTGGTCCCCTCATGTCCTTTAGGGAAGGAAATTGCTGTCCTCATTTGGTCTGGTCTACATGTGACTTCAGACGCTCACAATGTGGTTGACTCTTAACTACCGCCTGGGCAATTAGGGATGGGCAAAAAATGCTGACCTAGCCAGCAATATCTCCATTCTAATAATAAACAACCAAAAAATCCTTGGCAATGGTCTTTGATTTTGATTTTATTGTCAAGTCTATTTCACAGTAAGAATACAACAAAATACAGTGAAAAACTTTCAATTGTCACCTTGAAACGGTGCCATTTTGAATAATTTAAGAATAAGGAAAAAAAATAAAGATCGAGTTTGAGAAGAGTCCATCAGTCCTGAGCCAGCTCATCGACAATGATGCCTGTGCTGCGATCCCTCCGCCACCACTTCACAGCCGTCTACACTGGACCCAGCCAACATTGAAGTCATCAATCCTCAGGCACTATCTTTGCTGCTGGATCGATACTCTTCCGCCAGCTCCTCGTCAGAGTCGTGCCTCTCGCCATTGGGCCCATCTCATCGAGATTGCCATGATGCCCTTCTGCCTCTGTCTCTATGATATTGCAAATGTCAGGAATACGTGAGGAGCAGTTTCTTGCTGAAATCCCTATAGGACAGTATAAGGAGAGAGTGTGTACGGTGGGAGAAATGTTGATCAGTCCAAGTAACATGAGTTGGGATAGAACGGTGGCGCAGTGGTTAGCACTGCTGCCTCACAGCGCCAGGGACCTGGGTTCAATTCAACCCTCGGGTGACTGTCTGTGTGGAGTTTTCACATTCTCTCTGTGTCTGCGTGGCTTTCCTCTGGGTGCTCCTGTTTCCTCCCACAGTCCAAAGATGTGTGGGTTAGGTGAATTGGCCATGCTATAGTGTCCAGGGATGTGCAGGCTAGGTGGATTGGCTATGGGGAATGCAAGGTTACAGGGAGAGAGTAGGAATCTGGGTCTGGATGGATGCTCCTTGGAGCATTGGTGTGGACCCATTGGGCAGAATGGCCTGCTTCCACACTGTAGGGATTCTATGATTCTATATGGACAGCAAGGGTTGGAAAACACCTTGGAGAGGCTGAAGGAGGTATTTTGGTGGCTGTGAATGAAAGGGAATGTGGAAAATTATGTGAAAAAACTGTCTGATATGAAACTGAAATGACTGACAAAAATGTGAAGGGGGAGCCCTTAGACACACTGGTCAATACAGGGTCCTTGAAAAACCTACAAATTGACTTTGTGGGTTCTCTACCCCCAGCTACAGGAGGGTATAAGTTTCTCCTGGTGATAGTAAATACCTTCACCAAATGAGTATAGGCATTTCCCACTCATAGAACCTCTATAGTGTGGAAACATTTGACCCAACAAGTCCACACCACCCCTCCAAAGAACATCCCACCCAGATCCATTCCCCTACCCTTGCATTTCCTTTGTCTAACCAACCTAACCATTCTTGATTACTATGGGCAATTTAGCATAGCCAACCCTACACATCTTTGGACTGTGGGAGGAAACAGGAGCAAACCCACACAGACACAGGGAGAATGTGCAAACTCCACACAGACAGTCATCTGAGGGTGGAATTGAACCCAGGTCTCTGGTGCTGTGAGGCAGCAGTGCTAACCACTGAGCCACTGTGCCACCCAAACTGATACTGCTAAAATCATGGTGATGGTCCTGTTAGAAAAGGTTTTTCATTATTGGGGTTTATCAAGGAGTATTGAACCAGATCAAAGGATAGTTGAAAGGATGAATCAAAGTTTGAGGAATATGTTGGCCAAAATGCTGCAGCAGCACTGGACCACTTGGCTGACAGTTCTTTCTTATGTCCTGATGATAGTAAGAGTCACTGTAGCTTCCCCTACAAGGTTTTACCCCTTTTTGGTTGATGATGGTTCGAGAGTAGTGTGGCCTGGAGCCACTGCTAGGATTAAATCTATCTGAGCTCGAAGTAGATGGATTAATGAAGGATAAGTGGATACAACATTTGAGAGAGTAAAAGAAGTGAATTTTGTGGCCGCAAATAATATGGAAGGAAGAAACAACAAAGTAAGGTCCACTTTGATTCCAAGACAAAGCCAGCAGAGCTGCAGGTGGGACTACAGATAATGATACCTGTACGTCAAACATCCTTCCTGACCCCTTGATTTGCAGAACCATATGAAGTGATAGACAAAGAAGCCCATCAGTATACAAGGTACTAACAGCCTGTAACAAAAGTGGTTGGTATCATATTAACCAGTTAAAACAATTTGGTGTGTGGGGTTGTGGGGCAGGCCAATTATCACCATTTACGCATACTGTTGGGAAAATGTGATATCCCAGAGTTAGGAAACTTAGAGTGGGTACAGTGTGGAGCTGGACGGACACAGCAGGTCAGGCAGCATCAGAGGAGCAGGAAAGTCAACATTTCGGGTTTACACCCTTCATCAGGTCTTCAAGAGTCCTGCTGAGGGGTGTAAACCCGAAATGTCAACTTTCCTGCTCCTCTGATGCTACCTGACCTGCTGTGTTCTTCCAGCTCCACACTATGTTGTCTCTGACTTCCAGCATCTGCAGTTCCTACTATCTCCAAACTTAGGGATCAGATGGACTCCTCAGGCTCACCAATGGAAACAAAAACAAAGGGAAAAGAACAAGAGGAATGGAACGGATGAAACATCCACTCTCCAACCGAAATGGATGAGAGAAAGAGATGGAAGGCTGGAACGAGCCCTTTATGGACATGAGGAAGGGTCACCGGACCTGAAACGTTAGCTCTGTTTTTTCCTTCACAGATGCTGCCAGACCTGTTGAGCTTTTCCAGCAACTTTAATTTTGTTCCTTTATGTACATGAATTGGTTGAGGGGAGGAAGAGATTAGCACGATAAGCACAATAAAATGTGTGGAAAAAACTGTAAATAAGAGCAGAAACTATGCTTGTTTCATTGGAAATAAAGACAACATGATAAAATAGAAGAAGAGCCAAACATGGGAGAATTGATGGTCATCATCATTTTCCTTAGAATTGCGGTGAGTGGAACCGAGGGATCTCGGGATGGGCAGCTGATGGCACTTGTATTATGGAGGGAAGGGGTTGGTGATGATCAAGTGTCAGCGTAAAACATTAAGTATTCAAACAAATGTCACAGTAACAATAACAAAGTTGCCGGAAAAGCTCAGCAGGTCTGGCAGCATCTGTGAAGGAAAGAAACAGAGTTAACATTTCAGCAACAGATGCTGCCAGACCTGATGAGTTTTTCCAGCAACATTGTTTTTGTTCCTGATTAACAGCATCCGCAGTTCTTTTGGTTTTTATTTAGTATTGTTGCAGTAGCAATCGTGTGTTGGGATGAGATGTGGGCCTTGAAATCGAGTTTTGGGATCCACCCCTTCCTTCAGGCAACAGCTCAGCTGGGCAAAATAAAGTGGCATTCATTACATTGTCTGAAAGAAGAGTAAACCTTGAGGATTGGATTCGGAAACCTATTGTATTTGATAGCTCGGTCTAGTGGATTACAGCAGAGTATCAGCTCACACTTAGCACAAAGCCAAATGTACCTAGGGATGATGGAAACGATTTGGATCAGTGCCATGGGCTGGGATCTGTCATACTGTACAGAGATGGCCCACCAACTACCATCTTCACAACCCCTGGAACTACCTCAGAATCATGGTGTAGTGAGTCTCAGAACGATACAGGGGCCATACGGTTAGTTTGAGAAGCAGAACAGTTAGCGGAACAGATAGTCACACCAGTACCAGGGTATAGACACATACAGGGTGTAGCGTTTAACCTGATGGATATCCAGGCGCCACCCTGGTACAATGGCACTACCCGTATGTGCTTTGACCACCTACTCCAGAGATAAATTAGTCATAGTCCATTTACATCAGAAAGAAGGAGGAGGAAGAGAAGGTAGAAAGAGTTAGCGACACAGCTAGCCCTAAGCGCAATCAAAATGTTGAGAACCCTTCAGAATATTACCAATGAGGTTATAGACAGCATGGCTTATGAGACAACCAACAGTAATAAAGTGCACTTTGTTTGAAATATACTAGCTGGGCCCTGTCTATGGTTACCCCAAATATGTTGCACTTAGATGCTCATCGAATATTGGGCTGGGGTTCAGATGAACAACTGAGGTCATGGATGGGGGAGAAGGTGGCCTTATGTCACCTCAGAAGCCTCACTCTCACCAACGAGGTCTTAAGCACCTGTGATGATAATAAAAGTCAGTTTCACATTGGTGTGGTGCTTCATATACCCGAGTCTAGAGGAAATCTGACACACCCCCTGACGTGACTTCATAATGTGGTAATTAATGTGGTAAGAAACTTTAATATCATTAAGTGATCAACCAACCCATGCTATTGTTCTAGAGGGATCTAAAAGGTGGGGTGGATTTGTCCCAATGCCATCAAGCAGGGAGAAAGTCAGAAATCACACGACACTAGGTTATAGTCCAACAGGTTTATTTGAAATCACAAGCTTTTGGAGTGCAGCACCTTTGTCAGGTGCAGTTAAAGAGACGAGCGTACAGACACAGAATTTATAGGTAGAGAGATCAAAAGATCATACAACAGATGTGAATGGAGTGTGAGGTAATAAGTCCCTGCAGGTGACCAAGAGTGTTAGACGATGAGTAAAGTGCCAACATTGACCACAACACCGCACAACCCTGTCATGGCAACCTCTGCAAGACATGTCAGATCATCGACATGGACACTACCATCGCACGTGGGAACTCCACCCACCGCGTGCACGGCAGATAATCATGTGACTCAGCCAACGTTGTCTATCTCATATGCTGCAGGCAAGGATGCCCCGAGGCATGGTATATTGGTGAGACCATGCAGACACTACGGATGAACGGACACCACGCAAAAATCTCCAGACTGGAATAAAAACAAAGTTGCTGGAACAACTCAGTTCTGAGGAAGGGTCTCCGGACCCGAAACGTTAACTCTGTTTTCTCCTTCACAGATGCTGCCAGACCTGCTGAGCTTTTCCAGCAAATTTGTTTTTGTTCCTGATTTACAGCATCCGCAGTTCTTTCGGTTTTTTTATCCAAACAGGGATGTTCCCTCTCAGTGGGGGAACACTTCAGCGGTTAAGGACATTCAGCATCCAATCTTTGGGTAAACGTCCTCCAAAATGGCCTTCAAGATACAAAACAACACAGAATCGCCGAACAGAAACTGATAGCCAAGTTTCGTACCCATGAAGACGGCTTCAACCGTGATCTTGGGTTCATGTTGCACTACATGTGACCCCACCGCACTGTTCTGTATCTGTAAAATCTTCCTTACTATCCTGTTTTGATATCAGCACCTGAATAAATTGCTATGATCTCTCTACCTTAATTAGTTTGTACAGTTTTGATTTACTTATGACTTTGGTCATGTGACTCAGCATGTGACTCTTATACCCATCATGTTATTCCAGTCATTTGGAATAACAGCACCACCTTAATTTTGTCTCCAGCACCACCTTAATTTTAATTTTTTGTAATTATCTCTCTGCCTCACTTAATCAGATTATTCCTTCGCTTGTTCTTCAGCTGTTGACACTTTACTCACACTGTCTAATATTCTTGGTCACCTGCAGGGACTTATTATCTGATGCTCCACTCACACCAGTTTTATGATCCTTTGATCTCTCTGCCCTTGATCTCTCTGCCTGCAAACTCTGTGTCTGTGTGCTCTTTTGGGCTGCGCTCCAAAAGCTTCTGATTTCAAATAAACATATTAGACTATAACCTAGTGTCGTGTGTCGTGTGTCGTGTGCCTGGAAGGAATGGTCAAAGAAGTGCTAACTCGGTGTGGATTTGTCTTGTGAGTTCTGTTCATTGTCTATCCTGCCGGCAAATAACCAAACTTTTCTGAAGTATAAGAACCGAAAGAGCTGTAAGTCAGGAACAAAAACAGAAGTCGCTGGAAAAGCTGGTGGAACCTTGTGATGTGTGTGACCTGATGGTGAGACTTCAATTCAGAAAATTGTCCTTTCATTTCTAAACAGCACCTTACACTGTTTGGGATTTGTCAAAACTCCACGGATACATTCTCTCGTGAATTTCCATCCAATGTTTATTATCTGACACAGCAATACTTACGTTCTCTCACTTAACATAATAAGCTGAATGTGGATATTATGGTATAGAAGAATCTGACAAATATTTGTCTTCATATATATATGTACATATATTCTTTCCTTTGATCAGCTCGCTCAGAGCCAGTCTCTAGAGTGTGTAGAATCCCTGGCACTCCAGTTTATATTTTTATTCCCGTAAACTTCCACTGTATAGCAGTAAAGTTTATTTTACCCCACTATACCCATGTTGTGTTTATTTATGTGCAGTGACTCAGTCAAGACACTGCGTGCAAAAAGCTTTATTTAATATCTGGCTACTTTGTTACAAGCATTCTATTCCTCAGGCACATCAGTATCTGGGCTAATATTAAACTGCTGTCTTACAAAAAAGCATCTTGCTTCCATGAAAGTATCATGCTTCAAGTGATCTGAGGTCAATTGGAGTTTGAGACGTTTATACCCTCAGGTCACATGCGATGATGCAATGATGATGTCTAGAGCCTGTGTCTGAAAGTTGATACTGATGTACCTACTGTGAGACATAACGCAACACATGCAGGTGAAATTCCTTTGCTTCCGTCTTGTATAAATTCTTAATCCAATGAGTGTACGCTCCTGTCGAGACAAACTAGACAAAGCATGGTGGGTAGGCGATGGCCTAGAGGTATTATCGCAAAGCTGTTAATCCAGAGACCCAGATAATGTTCTGGGGACTTAGGTTCAAATCCTGTCATGGCAGATGGTGGAATTTGAATTCAATAATAATCTGGAATTAAGAGTCTAATGATGACCATGAAACCATTACCAATTACCAATTGCCACTGTGGTGGACTCTTAACTGCCCTTTGAGAAATTCGGAATGGGCAATAAATGCTGGTGTAGTTAGCAAAGCCCATGTCCCATGAATAAATGAAGAAATTTCACTTGGAAGTGGTTGTTGCTGATCTCAATTTTCACCAACTAGTCAATTGACATCAGGAACATTAATCACCAGCATTCATTTGTAAGCTCATCGACATTTACATGGAACATAGTAATCCGATGAGCGTTTGGAAACTCCTTAACTTTCATTTTTTCTCCTCTTTAATGGTGATGACCCCAGTCGCTCTTTGTTGTTATTGATCAATAAGTGTTTACCCGTTACAGTGTGGAGATTTGCTCAGGTCTGTTTGCTTCCATCACAGAACTCTGCCAGGCAAAATTGAAGAGTCAGCAATAAAATTTTAAATAACAGATAGGTTTACATTTGAGTCGCAGTTTTCAAAGCTCCAGAATACTTCTCAGCCAATAAAGTACTTTTGAAGCTTGACCAATTATTGCATTACAGGAAATGTGGCAGTCAACTTATACAAAGCAAGCTCCCACAAAAAGCAATAATCAGATGCTTGCTTTTCTTGATGCGTGGAGAGACCTCCTCATGTTAGAATCATAGAATCCCTAAAGTGTGGGAGCAGGTCATTCAGCCCACCAACCCTTTAAAGAGCTTCCCACCCACATCCACACCCTCTACCTTATATTTCCCATGGCCCACACATCCCTGGACTCTAAGGCCAATTTAGCACAGCCAAACCACCTAACCTGCACATCTTTGGACTGGGGGAGGAAACCAGAGCACCCGGAGGAAACCCACGCAGACACAGGGACAATGTGCAAACTCCACACAGACAGTCACCTGAGGCTGGAATCAAGCCCAAGCTCCCTGGCGCTGTGAGGCAGCAGTGCTAACCAATGCTCCACCATGCTGCCTTGTTTGTTACCAAAATATTGCCAGGAGATCTTTTACTCTCACCTGAGAGGAAAGACAGGGCATTGCTTTTTTCTATCCAAGGATAAGAATTCCAGTAGTATGGCCTGGGACAAGCCCATCATTTAACTTCACCATTGCAAAATGAGTCTTGGCACCAAGTATGAACAGACAAAGAGGACTGAGTGCTACCAAGCGTTTCACAAAAAGTTATGGAGAGTGATAAAGTGTGACTGGCCAATTAAACAGAAAATGCCAGCAGCTAAGGTGCAAGAGGATTCTACTCTCCTGAGGAACTGCAAGGTGCAATGACTGTGTGACCCATGACCTCACTGCCTGTAACTAAGGTTGGTGAATGACTCTTGGGTGAAGAGAGGTCGTGGTTCTATGCAGTGGGCTGAAGTAGGAGCTGCTGATTCTTCATATACACAGCAAGTATGAAACATTTAGCAGGATTAGGGAATGAAACAGCAGAGAACAGGCCAGCTGAAGAGACTTTACAGATATGTCTACAATGGGCTGAATGGCCTCCTGGCACTGTAACCATTCAAAGGTGCAATGGGTTGGAATTTATATAGAGCTCAACAGACCCCCAAAACCCCCTCCACCCACCCCGTTTAATTCATCAGTGAACAGCCCATGATCCTAAAAGCTGCCCTGTGGCATTTTAATGCAGGGACCACCGTCCCTTTCTCAGGGATTGACAACGTAGATGGAAACCTTCCTGTGAAGCACCTTGTTTCGTTGTATTTATGGCATCATATAAATGCAAGTTGCTGCTGTTGGAGTCCTCACAATTTGAAACTAAACATGCTTCAAAAGCAATCAATTTAATCGTTTTGTCCCATGGAAAACAACCTTGTTGAATGTTTATGGCTGTACAGCTTCTTAATGGGCCCTCTCCCCTCCTGTATAGATGCAAATGACACTCATTAAATTTCTTTTTTTAAAGCGTATGAAACATCTGTCATATCTGTTTGCAAGTGCTGAAGATAAAATTAGACTGTAATAGTAAGCGTTGTTGTGCAATCTCGCATATTCAAATAACTTTTTCAAGTGCAGAAAATGGAACATTATTAGCACATTATCCGTCAGCCCTGTCAACATTTCAGTCAAACCAGCCATTGCTGTGAATTTGAATGTAATTTACTCCTTGAATAACAAGGCTCTAAAGATGTAACAAATGTAAATAATTCATTCTGACAACTGCGCTGTATCGGAATTGATTTCAATGAATTGACTTCCCAGATAGATTATGATAATGTTACTTGAAAATGGGGAAAGAAAACATCCCTGTACCTGCATTATTTTCTCAAATGGTGAACCTTTTCCACCCAAATCATTAGACATGTTATCACCACCTGAGGTATCGAATGTTCACTTCTGTAGGGGTCAGCCAAAAGAAACAGCTCTATAAACAAACCTTACAGCTCCTGTGACATAACCTTTCAATAACAAATGCTTCCATGGGGCAATAGCTGCATGACAATTGTTTTTGGTTAATGATGCTGTGACTCAGTAATTCATGGGCAATGGTTCCACAAGCAGTGGCTCGAAATGTAATAGTTCCACATGCAATTATTCCATAAGCAATCATTTTTTAAGCAATGATTCTTTAGGCTTTGGCTCTATTGGCAAAGATGTCATACAGTATAGAGACAAGAAAACACCACCAGCTTTCAGTTGGTATTGGGTGCTGGCACCAATCCTCATTTCTATACTGGGTCTTAGCACCTGTTTCATGAACAGTGACACAGTTAGAAAGGATAGTGAGTCTTAACAAGAAGAGGCACTTGTCTTAACAAAAAGATACAGTTTATTAGACATGTGACAATAATGTGGCTTTATTTGAAAATGGGGAAAGAAAGCATCACCTGAATTTAATTATTTTGTCAAAGGCTGAACTTTTTCCACCTAAATCATTATACATGTTATCACCACCTGAGGTACGGATTGTTCACTTCAGGAGGGGACATTTCTGGAGTGTATACGGGATGTTTTTCTTGACCAATATGCATAGGAACCAACTAGAGAGCAAGCCATCCTCGACTGGGCATTGTGTAATGAGAAGGGAATCATTGCCAATCTAGCTGTGCAAGACCCCTTGGGGATGAGTGACTATAACATGATTGAATTTTTTTATCAAGGTGGAAAGTGAGGTAGTTCATTTGGAGACAAAGGTGCTGAATCTTAATAAAAGAAACTATGAAGATGTGAGGTGTGAGCAGCCTTGATAGATTGGGGGCAGTTCTTGAAGGGATGACAGTGGATAGACAATGGCAAATATTTTAGGAACACATGGGAGAACTGCAACAACAGTTTATTCCTGTCTGACACCAAAGTAAAATGGGTAAGAAGGCCAATCCATGGCTTACAAAAGAAATTAGAGATAGTACCCCTTCCAAGGAAGAACTATACAGATTGACCAAGAAAAATGATATGTCTGAGGATTGGGAGCAGCTTAGAATTCAGCTAAGAAGGACCGAGAGATTGATTAAGAAGGGAAAAATACAGTCCGAAAGTAAGCCTGCAGGGAGCATAAAGACTGACGCTAAGAGTTTCTATAGGTATGTGAAGAGAAAGAGATTGGTGAAAATGTAAGTCCCCTACGGACAGAAATGGGGGAATGTATAATCGGGGAGAAGAAACGGCTGAGAAACAGAGTGCATTCTTCGGTTCTCTTTTCACAAAAGATGACACAAATTGGATACCAGAAATGTTGGAGAATGCAAGATTTAGTGAGAGGGAGTAATTGAGAAAGATCAGTATTAGTAGAGAAATGATACTGGAAAATTGATGGGATTGAAAGCAGATAAATCCCCAGGGCCTGATAATCCACAGTACTTTAGGAAGTGGCTCTAGAAATAACGGATGCATTGGTGGTCATTTTCTAGGATTCTCTCGACCCTGGAACAGTCCCTGCAGATTGGAGGGTGGCTAATGTCACTCTGATATTCAAAAAGGGAGGCAGAGAGAAAACAGTGAATTATAGACCAGTAAGCCTAACATCAGTAGTGGGGAAAATTCTCAAATCCATTATCAAGGACTTTATAGCAGATCATTTATAAAGCAGTGGCAGGATAAGACAGAGTCAGCATGGATTTATAAAGAGGGAATCATGCTTGACAAATCTGTTGAAATTCTATGATGATGTAACTAGTAGAGTTGACAAGGGAGAGCCATTCGATGTAGTATATTTGAACTCTCAGAAAGCATTTGACAAAGTCCCACAAAGTGTGGGAATTGGGGGAAGTGTATTGAGATGGATAGAAAACTGGCTGGCAGAGAGGAAACAAAGAGTAGGAATTAATGGGTCCATTTCAAATTGGCAGGCGGCAATAGTGGGGTACCACAGCGATAATACTGGGACCTCAGCTATTCACAATATATATTAATGATTTGGATGAGGGAACAACATGCATCATCTCAAAGTTTGTAGATGATACCAAGTTGGGTGGGAAGATGAACTGTGATGAGGATGCAGAGATCCTTCAGCATGATCTGGACAGGTTGGGTGAGAGGGCGAATCAATAGTAGATACAGTATAATTTGGATAAACATGAGGTTATTCACTTTGGAAACAAAAACAAGAAGGCACATTACTACCTGAATGGCTGTAAACTGGGAGAGGGGAGTGTTGCAGCAGGACCTGGGTGTCCTTGTGCACCAGTTGCTGAAGGTAAGCGTGCAGGTGCAGCAGGCAGTAAAGAAGGTAAATGGTATGTTGGTTTTCATTGTGAGAGGTTTCAAGTACAGGAGCAGGAATGTGTTGGTGCAGTTATACAAGACCTTGGTGAGACTACACCTAGAATATTGTGTACAGTTTTGGTTTTCTTTTCTGAGGAAGGATGCTATTGCTCTACAGGGAGTGCAGCGAAGATTTACACTGATTCCAGGGATGGCAGGACTGACATATGAGGAGAGATGGACTCGGTTAGGATTGTTTTCACTGGATTTGACGAATGAAGGGGATCTCATAGAGACTTATAAAATCCTAACAGAACTGGACAGGGTAGATGCAGGGAGGGCGTTCCTGATGGTGGGTGTGTCGAGAACCAGAGATCACAGTATGAGGATTCGGGGTAAATCATTTAGGACAGAGATGAGGAGACATTTCTTCACCCAAAGAGTGGTGAGCTTGTGGAATGCATTACCACAGGAAGTAGCTGATATCAACACAATGAATGTATTCCAAAGGCAGCTAGATATAGCACTTGGGGTGAATGGAATTAAAGGTTGTGGGGAGGAAGCAGGATTAGACTATTGAGTTGGATGATCAGCCATGATCGTGATGAATGGTGGAGCAGGCTTGAAGGGCCAAATGGCCTCCTCCTGCTCCTATCTTCTATGTTTCTATGAAGAGTATAGAGAGGGCTATATTGGTATATACAGGTATGTTGATATTCTGTGCAAGTCAATATACAAAAGGAGGAAGATTTGGGCGTTTTCAAAAGCATTAAAGTACACAAGTCCCCAGGACATGATAGCATCTGTCCCAGAATACTGACGGAGGGAAGGCAGGAAATTTCTGGGACCTCGTCTAAAATCTTTGTAACCTTTTTAATTACAGGAGTAAATGCAAAGGGCTGGAGTATAGCCAATGTTGTTCCTTTGTTTAAGAAGGGAGAAAGGGATAATCTGGGGAATTACAGGCCATTGAACCTTAATACAGTGGTCAAGAAATTATTGGAGATGTTTCTTAGGGATAGGATTTACTCACTTTTGGAAAATTATGGGCTTATTAGCAACAGGTAGCATGTCTTTGTGAAGGGGAGGTTGTGTCTCACAAACTTGAGATTGTTAAGGAAGTATCAAAGATGATTGATGAGGAAAAGGCAGTGGATGTTGTCTAAATGTTCTTTAGCAAGGCCTTTAACAAGGTCCTTCATATCAGGCTGATGCAGAAGGTGAAGTCACATGGGATCTTCAATGAGCTGGTACGATGGACACAGAACTGGCTTAGTCATAGATGACAGAGTAGTGTTGGAAGGGTGTTTTTCTGAATGGAAATCTGTGACCAGTGGTGTCCCATAGGGATCAGAGATGGGAGCCCTGTTGTTTGTAATATGTACAATGATTGACAAGAACGTAGGTGGCCTAATTAATAAGTCTGCTGATGTCACAAAGTTTAGGGGAGCTGCAGGTAGTGAGGAGGATACAGCAAGACATAGATAGGCTGTAGACTTGGGTGGAGAAACAGTAGGTGAAATTTAATCCGGACAAATGTGAGATGGTACATTTTGGAAGGTCTAACGCAGGGGGGATGTATACAGTAAATGGCAGAACCCTCAGTAACATTAACATACAGAGGGATCCAGATGTACAGATCCACATGTCCTTTAAAGTGGCAACATAAGTGGACAAGATGGTCAAATGGTGTATGGTATGCTTGTCTCCTCGGTCAGGGCATGGAGTATAAAAATTGGCAAGTCATATTGCAGCTGTATAGAACATAGAACACAGAACATAGAACATTACAGCGCAGTACAGGCCCTTCGGCCCTCGATGTTGCGCCAACCTGTGAAACCAATCTGAAGTCCATCTAAGCTAAACTATTCCATTATCATCCATATGTTTATCCAATGACCATTTAAATGTCCTTAAAGTGGGCGAGTCTACTACTTTTGCAGGCAGGGCATTCCACGCCCTTACTACTCTCTGAGTAAAGAACCTACCTCTGACATCTGTCCTATATCTATCACCCCTCAATTTAAAGCTATGTCCCCTCGTGCTAGCCACCACCATCCGAGGAAAAAGGCTCCCACAGTCCACCCTATCTAATCCTCTGAACTTTAGTAAGGTCACATTTGGAATATTCTTGACAGTTCTGGTCAGCATACTACCAGAAGGATGTGGATGCTTTGGGGAGAGGGCACAGAAATGGTTTACCAGGATGTTGCCTAGTTTAGAGGGTATTAGCTATGAGGAGCGATTGGACAAACTTGGTTTGTTTTCACTTGAATGAGAGTAGCTGAGGGATGACTTGATAGAAGTTTACAAAATTATGAGGGGCAGGGATAGAATAGATAGTTGGAGAATCTTTCCAGAGTAGAAATGTCAGTTACTGGGGGGCATAGGTTTAAGGTAAAAGGGGGGTAAGTTTGAAGGAGAAATGAGAGGCCATTTTTTTATACAGAGGGTAGTAAGTGCCTAGAATGGTTGTCAGAGGAGATGGAAGAGACAGATACAATAGCAACTTTGAAGAGGCATCGTGACAGAGAGGGACCTGGGTGTCCTTGTGCATTAATCACAAAATACAAAATACTAATCACAAAATTTGCAGGTGCAGCAGCTAATTAAGAAGGTAACTGGAATATTGTCCCTCATTGCTAGAGGGATGAAGTTTAAAAACAAGGAGGTTATGTTACAGCTGTACAGGGGGCTGGTGAGGCCACACCTGGAGTACTGTGTACAGTTTTAGTCTCTTTACTTGAGAAAGGATGTACTGGCACTGGAGGGTGTGCAGAGGAGATTCATTAAATTGCTTCCAGAGTTGAGAGGGTTGGCTTATGAGGAGAGATTGAGTAGACTGGGTGTATACTTATTGGAATTTAGAAGAATGAGGGGGGAGATCTTATCGAAACACAGAAATTATGAAAGGAATAGATAAGATAGAAGCAGGGAGGTTGTTTCCACTGGCGGGTGAAACTAGAATGAAGGGGCATAAGGGGGAACAGATTTAGGACTGAGTTGAGAAGGAACTTCTTCAACCAACAAGTTCTGAATCTTTGGAAATCCCTGCCCAGTGAAGCAGTTGAGACTTCCTCATTGAATGTTTTTAAAGCAAAAGGTAGATTTTTATACAGAAAAGGAATTAAGGGTTATGGTGAGCAGTCAGGTAAGTGGAGTTGAGTCCACAAAAAGATCAACCATGATCTTATTGAATGGTGGAGAAGGCTCAATGGGCCAGATGGCCCACCCCTGCTCCTGTTTCTTATGTTTTTATATAGATATGTGAGGAATAGAGGAATGCAGACCACATAGAGGCGAAAGGGTTTCAGTTTAGAAAGGTGTCACATATCAACACAGTCTTATTGGGCCAAAGGGCCTGTTCCTGTTCTTTGTTGTTTGGATCATTTAAATATAAATCTGTATTTTGGGGTTTTCTATTGTTCCATTTATTTAACCTAACCATTTCCCTTACCGTCTGATAGAAGTACCAAGTACAGGATCTGGCATCTGTGGGGAGAAAGCAGAGTTAACATATCAGATCCAGTGACCCTTCCTGCAGTTGGGAAGAGGACCTGAAATGTTAAGTCTGCTTTCTCTCGACGTATGCTGTCAGACCTGCTGAGTTTCACCAGCCACTTCTGTTTTTGTTTCTGATTTCCAGCACCTGCAGTTCTTTGGGGGGTTTTTTTTGTCTAGTATCTGGAGACAGATACATCCTTTTAGCAGGAGTGAAATTTGAAGAATGGGGAGAGATACAGATGAGTAAATATTCAAATATAATGTGCATGGAAGTGCTTTCAAAAGGACTCGACACATGGGGAGAGGGTTTGTTTTCTTTGAGCCAAGCGGAGAGAGTAGTGAGAGGGAAAAGCAGGAAAGAATGCAGGCCTGAAAACAAAAACAGGAACAGAAACAAAAACAGCTGAGAAATAATCATACCAATATCATCTTTGTTCTTCCCAAAATCATTCTCCACTGATATTGTTGTTCAATATCAGTGTTCCTAGAATAACAGAAACAGAGGCAACAAGGTGCAGGGCTGGATGAACACAGCAGGCCAAGCAGCATCATAGGAGCAGAGAGGCTGACGTTTCGGGCCTAGACCCTTCATCAGAAAAGGGGGAGGGGAAGGGG
>NC_063343.1:69380429-69391463 GCF_021869965.1 Rhincodon typus
ACCTTGTTGTCTCGGATTCTCCAGCATCTGCAGTTCCTACTATCTCTGATAACAGAAACAGAAATCGCTGGAGAAACTCAGCAGGTCTGGCAGCATCTGTGGAGACAGAAAGTAAAGTTAACATTTTGAGTCCAATGTCTTATTATCAGAACACAAGAGTGCAGGCCCCTTCACCTCCTTTGATCTGGTCTTTAGGTCACATGTTCTTGAGGCTCTCTGATAGAGAATGGTTGAGAGTCTGCAGAAGATTGTTCTTGGTTGAAGACGGTGCTGCCCACAGCTCTGATTGTTGGTCATCCCCCCAGGTTGAGTGTCCCCGTGACTATGAGTGCTGTAATAGGTGTGCCCAATGAACGAACTCAGTGAGACAGCGAGCCGTATGGCAGGGAGGGAGGGACAGACACACTCCTTCTATCCCCTTGCTGTAAGGGGAGTGAATGTGGGTTAAATAACAGTGATAAAATAGTGAAATTGTGTTTCATGCTTTGCTAACACCTGAGGAGTGTGAGACAGAGACAGCAGGGATAAAATAAAGGATCCTTTATTGTAAGCTCCTGAATTCATTCAGGGTAAATGGCCTGTATATAATAACAGTGCAAATTACAGTAAGAGAAAAAAAACTTGCAACCTTTAGATGAGTAGAAAATTGTGTCTACATTGTGAACTACCTCACGTATTTAGAAAATTTGATTCTGTCATGATTTTCTTTCTGTTCCCTTTCCTTTGTTCCTTAGTGTACTCGCTTTTGTGTGCCTTTTCATACACATTGACTGCCTGGAAAGCTATTCAGATTATTAATACCTCCAATATTTTCAAGCCGAATATTGTTCATTTGTTAATTTGCACTCAGGGAGTGGAGAGTGTATTGAATGTGCAGTGAATAGCCTGCTCCGATACTTCAGAGAGTACCACACAGAATGGGAGGATCATTTTGTTGTCCATAGGAAGCACCTCCCCTCCTCCCAGTAGCATTAATAAAACAACATTTGGCACCTTGACATCATTTTCCAGCTCAAAATATATTGAATTCTCCTTTCACGGTACTCTGGTTTTACTTTCCATGCAGCGGCAAAGGTTACGGGGAGATTTAACTGAGATGTTTAAAGGAGCTTCAGTAAATGTAGAGGAACCGTTCCCACTCACAAAGCAATAAGTCACCAGGGCGTCACCTAGTTAAGACAATTGGTTAATAAAACACACAGAAGGGAGATAGGGAGAAATTTTACTTACAAGGCCAGTCGTCATGATCTGGAACTCACTGTCAAAACGGGCAACAAAGGAGACTCTAGTCAGTAATTTCCCAAACAGAATTGGATAAATACCCTTAAAAAGGAAGCCTTGTGCAAGGTCATGAGTAGGGGGTCAGGGAGTGTGGCTATTGAAAAGGACAGTACACTGAGCAAATCGCCTGCTTTAATACTGTACGATTCCCTGTTACAACAGATCTTCTACGATTCAATTTACATCTCCAAGATGGTAATACAAGGCCGAAGCCGAAGCTCATCCAACTATCAAACATGGCCCCACTTAATCACGTGAAAATTAATGTAACTCCAGGAGCCAGCAAGGACAAGACAGAAATAAAGTTGCACATAGTATAAATCTCTGGGTCAAAATCCTGGAACTCATAAGAACATGGCATGGTGGTTCAGTGGTTAGCACTGCTGCCTCACAGCGCCAGGGACCCCTGTTCGATTCCACCCTCGGACATCTGTCTGAGTGGCATTTGCACATTCTCCCTGCGCCTGTGTGGATTTCCTGCTGGTGTATTGGTTTCCTCCCACAGTCCAAAGATGGGCAGTGGATTGGCCATGCTAAATCACCCATTGTGTTCAGGGATGTGTAGCTTAGGTGGGTTACAGGGTGATAGGTCTGGGTGGGATGATCCAATGGTCAGTGTGCACTTGTTGGGCCGAAGGACTTGTTTCGACACCGTAGGGATTCTATAAACATGGAATAATGTGAGTCGGCATATCAGCCCCTTGGAGCTTGCTGCATTATTCAATATGATGGTACAACAGAGTGCCCTGTTCTGACTTTCTCCCCATTCTTTTTCAACCCAAGAAATATACCTAACTCCTTCTTGAAAATACTGAATTTGTTCCAAAGAGCAGATAAGTCATGGGCCCAATCATCATCATACTTGTTGGTCCTTAGGTTAAAGGCCCTCTGAGCTCCAATGCCTTCCCCCTTTGCTGATTGATCACATTGATCCATGAGGCCCAGGGCTATCCTCCAAGTGTCTCCTCTCTATAGCCTACGTTCCTGCATTGGAGGAGGGGCAGCCCATTACCCCAAAAACCTGTTTCTGCCAGTGCTTGGGGGGTGGGGGGAACGCACAGTTTTGAAACAGCTGATCTCTGTGAAGAAATTGTTGCCCATTCCTAATGTGTTTTTGACTACAGCAACATCCCTTGGTGTCTGAAGCTGTGTCTCCATTGTTCATTCACTGCTATGAGTTGAATTGCTCAAATAAATTTTCGAACCTGGGGTTTGAAGGACGAGCTTTTCCAAATGGCTTTGCTATATCGTTCTTCTATTACCTTTCCAACTAAATGGGGGTACGGGCAGCAGAGTGATTACATGAATGGGTCAGCGGCTGGAAATATTAGTCCAAATCTCACCATCTTTCTCAGCTGGGAAATTTAAACAAGTCAGAAATTTAAAAATGCAATTTGAATATCACGCCACAACTTCTTAAACTGTGATACAAACTCATCTGACTTTGATGTGGATGCCACTGATGCTTTTAAATCTCTGAGCCAGGATCACTTGACACATGTATGGCATAGTTAATTATGCAGTGAGTTTCATCCAGTCTCTTAAAATACAATATAGCCCTGCTAATAAAGGATTCTCAGTATCTCTGCTGTAACTAAACAAATGGAAATATCAACTATCTCGTTTCCTCGTGTGATATAATCCTCCATCCTTGACCATGTCCCAAAGAATAAAGGACAAACCTTTCAGGACTACAGGAGCAAATTAATGCAGATGCTGGAATCTGATCTGAAAACAAAAAAATGCTGGAAATCATAGGGGGTCACCAGCATCCATGGAGCGAAAGCAAGTTAATGTTTTGAGTCTAGATGACTCTTCATCAGAGGTCAAAAGAACCTTTTAGCACTGAGGTAGGGAGGAATTTCTTCACTCAGAAAGTGGTGAATCTTTGGAGTTCTTTTGCATAGGTGGCTCATTCCTTCAACATGTTCAAGACAGAGATTGATAGATTATTAACACTTATAACATCAGTGACAAAAGTATAGCACAGGAAAATGGTATTGAGGGCATGTGATCAACCATGACCCAATTGAAACATGAACCAGGGGCTGAATGGTCTTCTGCCACGAAGGGAACATGTAAGTTCGAAGAATTCTTGAGGAAGGTCACAGTAGGGACTAAAGGACATCGGAAAGCTTCAAAGAATAGCTTTGGGTCAGTAAATCAATCAAAACATCTTCAGCCTCCTCTTTAATTGCCTTTTCCTGGTATCATACTGTAGCCAGAACCAAAAGCAGCCTGGAAATTTGAGATCATATTCAACTGCACTTTCTCCCCCAGCCCCCTTACCAATGATATGAATGAATTGACTAAAGGTATTGTTGCTAAATTTGCAGATGACAATAAGATAGAGAGAATAGCAAGTTGTCAAGCAAGGTCATCAAAGGACTTTAATTAGTTGAAATGAATGGGCAGAAATTTGCAACATGGAGTATAATGTGGGAAACTGTGAACTTGACTACTTTGGCAGGAAAAATAGAAATGTATTAGATTATTTAAATATAATGTATAAGATTTTTCAATGGGAGAATCTTGCTGCCCTCTTCGGTATGGCTTCTACACTCAAACATACAGTTCAAGTGCCAACATAAACCCCTCAGTCCCTTAAGCTTGCTCCACAATTAAATATGACCATGCCTTATCTGATGCTCCTGATTACTTTTCATCCCCTTGCCCATGAAGAATATAATTAACTCTGCCTCAATTATGTTCAAACACTCTGCTTTCAGCACCTCTTGAAGAGAGATTCAAATGGTCTATGACCTTCTGGGAGAAACAAAATCTCCACTTCTTTATTTTCAGTGGTCACTCCTTATTTAGAAGCAGTGAATCGAGTTCTAGATTCTCCCTCAAGTGGACACATCCTTTCCACATGCACTCTGTCAAAACTGCTCACAATGTTCAATGTTTCAATCAAATAACCTCTTACGCTTCTGAACTCCAGCAGATACAAGCCGAGCCTGACCAACCTTTCCCCATAGGATAACCCACCCACTCTAATCTTCACCAAACTGCTTAAAAAAACATTCACATCTTTCCTTAAATAAGAAAACCCATACATTACTACAGATGCGGTCTTTCCACTATCCTGTATAACTCAAGCATAAAATCCCTATTGATATATTCAATTCTCCTTATAATTTATAGACACATTGTATTTGCATTTCTAATTACCTGCTGCATCTACAAATCAGCTTTTCATTATTCATACTGTAGGAAACTCAGGTCCCCGTACATTTCCGAGCTCTGCAACCTCTCACCATTTAGATATTGTGCTCTTTCTTCGTTCTTCCTGTCAAAATGGACAGTTTCACATTTTTCCCACATGAGAACACATTTTGCCACTCACTTATCCTATTTATATTCTTTTGCAGACCCCCATGTCCTCTTCATAATTTACTTTTCTATCAGTCGATACAGTGTGGAGCTGGAGGAACACAGCAGGTCAGGCAGCATCAGAGGAACAGGGGCGTCAACATTTCGGGCCTAGACCCTTCATCAGGACTCCTGTTCCTTTGATGCTGCCTGACCTGATCGGTTCCTTCAGCTCCACACTGCACCAACTCTGACTCCAGCATCTGCAGTTCTTGCTGTCTCCGAGTTACTTTTCTACCAGTTCCTAAGTCATTAGAAAATTTAGCTACCATACCTTCGATGCCTTCATCCAAGACATTTATATAAATTTTAATAAAATAAGGCTGCTGTGTCGTGTACACCATTTCTCATAACTTGCCAATCAAAAAATGACCAGTTTATGAAGTTTTTCTTTCTCTTAGTTACCTACTTTCTGTTTTCCTCCCTTTTTGCATAAGGGAATTGTTTTTGCTATTTTCATCTCAAATGAAACCTTCCCTGAATATATTGAAAAAATTAAACCAATGGATCAGTTATTTCACTGGTAAACAATCCAGAATGAAGTTCCTCAGGGCCTGGGGATTTGTCAGCCTGCAGCTCCAATAAAATGTTCTGTACCACTTTCCTGATGATTATAATTTGACTGAAAAAATCAACTGCATCGGTGAGGTGGTCCCGAAATGGTCTCATGGTGGCGGCCGAGTCGAGTTTAGTCCGGTGCGATACCGGCAGCATCAGTGGCGCCTACATTGGCGAGGTCCATCAAGGACTCATAGTTACAAAGGTGTTGGTGGAGGCAAGATGGCGCTGAAGAGTGGAGACTTTGGTTCCAGCGGCGATGGCGAAGGGGTCTCGTGCCTGGTTATCAGGCCCATGGCAAAACTCTCTCCCTATTTATTTCAGAACCCCCTTCCCCTCCCCCATTTCTGATGAAGGGTCTAGGCCTGAAACATCAGCCTTCCTGCTCCTTTGATGCTGCTTGGCCTGCTGTGTTCATAGGACTGTAATGTTGAACACATTTTTTTTATTTCTTTATGTTTCTGCCTTATCCTATGTTTTGGCTTACTTTTCTGCGTCTTTAAGTGGTGACGGAGAGTGGTGACACTATGCAAAACTTTTCACTATATTTTGTAATAAAATGCACGTGACAATAAATAAATCTAATCAAATCAGTATTTCGTATTGCAGTATCTGGGAAAATCCACAGGAATACCACATCAAGGGGAAAGACCAACATTTACGTTACATGAGAGAGCACTGCTGATTGGTTGGCCAGTGGCCTTTGTGCAAAGAATGCACCCGTTCATGCTGACTGACAGTTCACAGCCAGACTTTTCATTCAGAAAGTAAGGAGGCATGGGATTCAGGGAAATTTAGCTCTGGATACAGAATTGGCTGTCCAATAGAAGACAGAGGGTGGTAATGGATGGAAAGTATTCAGCCTGGAGCTCGGTGACCAGTGGTGTTCCAAAGGGATCTGTCCTGTGTCCCTGCTCTTTGTGATCTTTATAAATGACTTGGATGAAGAAGTGGATGGGTGGGTTAGTAAGTTTGCCGATGACACAAAGATTGGTGGAGTTGTGAATAGCGTGGAGGGCTGTTGTAGGTTGCAACGGGACATTGACAGGATGCAGAGCTGGGCAAAGAAGTGGCAGATGGAATTCAACACAGAAAAGTGTGAAGTGATTCATTTTGGAAAGTCGAATTTGAATGCAGAATACAGGGTTAATGGTAGGATTATTGAGTGTGTGGAGGAACAGAGGGATCTTGGGGCCCACGTCCATAGATCCCTCAAAGTTGCTACCCAAGTTGATAGGGTTTAAAGAAGGTGTATGGTGTGTTGGCTTTCATTGGCAGGGGAGTTGAGTTTAAGAGCCACGAGGTTATGCTGCAGCTCTATAAAACTCTGGTTAGATCACACTTGGAATATTGTGTTCAGTTCTGGTCACCTCATTATAGGAAGGATGTGAAAGTTTTAGAGAGGGTGCAGAGGAGATTTACCAGGGTGCTGCCTGGACTGGAGGGCAGGTCTTATGAGGAAAGGTTGAGGGAGCTAGGACTTTTCTCATTGGAGCAAAGAAGGATGAGAGGTGACTTGATAGAGGTGTACAAGATAATGAGGCATAGATAGAGTGGATACCCAGAGACTGTTTCCCAGGGCAGAAATGACTATTATGAGGGGGCATAATTTTAAGGTGATTGGAGGAAGGTATAGGGGAGATGTCAGAGATTGGTTCTTCACACAGAGAGTGGTGGGTGTGTGGAATGCGCTGTCGGCAGTGGTAGTGGAGTCAGATACATTAGGGACATTTAAGCGACTCTTGGATAGGCACATGAATGATAATAAAATGCAGGGTAGTTTGATCTTAGAGAAGGATAATAGGTCGGCACAATGTCGCGGGCTGAAGGGCCTGTACTGTGCTGTACTGTTCTATGTTCTATGTTCTTAAACAACAAAAAAGGCAGGTTAACTCTGTTTGGTCAGGGCATTTCCCTGAGAAAAGAAGGAGTGAAGAGCTGCCACCTGTTTTGCATGATTGCATTCATGTCCATTTTTTTTTTGGCTGCAAAGAACGCAATGTTGTCTATCAGTATGTCTGCAATTTCTAGCACACAACTGTGCTACACTGGGAGCCCAGCAGACATCTCTAAATTGGATGATCCAACAAATGTTGTCCAACTGTGGAACCACATCAAATGTTCGACTCTGTATTCCAAGTCTTCCAAGTGTAGACTGGTTAGACGCCTTGTCTATTGAGAAAGGCCAAAGGACACATTGTTGGCTACAATCCACCAATCTTTGGTATGCACAGGCCTCATGTCCAGCATTGCACTAGCACTGAAATTCGTGCACCAAATTACTCATTTGTCCTTTTGAAAGTCTTTTTGGCTTAATGGCGAATACCACCATGTTTCTGCAGCATGCAGTAGTGTGAAGCAGCTAACTCCATCTGTTACTCTAAAGTTTGGGATCCTTTACCTTTCCAGGGTTAATCTGAGCTAGTCTGGGCACTTTTTAGAACCAGGAGATACTGCTTTAAGGCCATCAATGTATTTACACGATAGAGAGTGAGAAATACCTGATCAGGGAAGCCATTATAGTACAAGGATGACTTTGACGCACCTTATCTCAACATTGAATTTTCACATTAATCTAATGGTTTAGGTCCCATTTTGAAGTTTACCCATCAGACCAATGTTACAGACCATGGAACAGTAGGAATCCCAAACTGTATACTGACCAATGACGGTAGGTTTGTAGTAGGCAGCGGTGGAGAAGTTCAGTTCTGAAGAAAGGTCACCGGGCCCGAAACGTTAACTCTGATTTCTCTTCACAGATGCTGCCGGACATGCTGAGTTTTTCTGTTTTTGTTTCTGATTTAGAGCATCCGTAGTTCTTTCAGTTTTCATTTAGTAGAGAATCTCTGATCAATTTTATCATTTGGGACACCAAAGAAAGGGGGCTCATTTGACTATTCAATTTCAAATTTAAATTTGAGTGCAGCATGGAGTCCAATATAACATGTAAGGAAATGATAAGATGCACCTGTGGATTCAAATGTAACAAATGTATCATCAACAAATTGGAAATATGCAAGGGGTAGGTTTTATTCCATTGAAGAGAAGCTCTTGATTAGAAAATATCTGTGAATGTGGGTCTATATGCACTGTGTGCACATATCTCAATGCACATTGCCCTGTTCTTTTCAGGTGGAAGAAAACAGATGCATGCACCGTATCCATTTCAACTCAACAAAATTGCACAAGGATGGCATTGATGTGTCTTACTTTGCATTAAATTTGCATGGGAACCTAATGGCTAGGGACCTATTTATGAGATTGCAGATAAGGCCATTCTTATAGTCTGTAGAACCGTATGAATCCTCGTGCTGACCAGCGAAAGTAGGTTTGTAGTTCATTCACTGGTTAATAGCTCCGTAAAACACCCTGACAATTCAGAGTCAACATGCTTGTTCTAAAACTAAGAGAAAAAGCTGACTGTTAACTGTCAATCAGAATTAATGGGTGCATTATTCATTGCAACAGCTCAACGAATTAGAATCCACCTGCCAACCAATCAGCAGTTTCCTTTCATGCAGTATAACTGTTGGATCCCCCCTTGAATTGGTATTCTTGAGAATTGTCCTGATAAATGCAAGAGAAAAAAAAGTTTTGACAAATGTATCTTTTCTCAGTGATTCTCAATTACCAAACTACTGAGTCTAATTTTCCTGTGTTCTTCAGCCCCTTCATTTCCAGATTTCTAGCTGTTCCTGAGATGTTACTTGCATTCTCCACAGTGAAGGTGGTTACAAAATTCTGGTTCAATTCATCTGCCAGCTTCTTATTTTCCATTATTCATTCCCCAAACTCACTGTCTATCCAACCAATTGCCACCTTGTTACCTCCTTTCTTTTCTAAGTATCAATATAAACTCATATTTCTTTTTAAATTTCTAGCTAGTTTCCTCTCACATTCTAATGATTATCTCCTCAAATAGAACTTTGCTGTTTATATTTGTTTATATTTCCATCCAACGATCTCGCCTGCTGCCCATCTTTGTGCACTTATATGTTTCTTTTCGTTTAAATTTGATGTCAGCATTAATTTGTTAGTTAACCATAGATAGTGGGTCTGTCCCTTGGAATTTTTCTCTCTCACTAAACTGTATCTTTCCTATACATTCTGAAATATCCTCTAAAATGTCTGCCATTGCATTCCCATTGATCTATCTCTTCACTTAATTTACCATTTCATTATAACCAACTTTACCTTGATAGCCACATAATGGGGAGGTGATGGCCTACTAGTATTATAGCTGGATTATTAATCTAGAAATTCAGATAATCTCTGGGAGCCTGGGTTCAAACCCCAGGATGGCAGACGATGGAATTTGAATTTAACTTTTAAAAAAAAAGGTCTGGAGTTAAGAATCTGCTGATGACTATGAAACAATTGTCAGTAAAACCCATCTGGCTTACTCATGTTGTGTAGGGAAGGAAACTGTCATTCTCACCTGGTCTCCAGACAGACTGCAACGTGGTTGACTTTCAACTGCCTTCTGAAATGGCCTTTCAAGCCTCTCAGTTTGAGGGCAGCTCAGGATGAGCAACAAATGTTGGGGCAGCCGATGACCCCCATGCCCCACTCACGAATAAAGAAGTAATTGCCCTCATCTGAGTTTAAAATACTAAGTTCGGAACAATTCTTCCCTTGCTCAAACTGAGTGCAAATTCAATTAATTTATAGTCACTCTTACACAGGGTGCCTTCGCCATGAGAAAATGAATTAATCTTATCTCATTGCGCAATCCCCACTGGTCAGCTCTGGAATGTGTGGTGTGGACCTGGCGGTATATGTGCACAGATCATTGATGTGGTAGGATAGGTAGAGAGAGCAGTTCATAAAGTGTACTGTGTTTTCAACTTTATTAATAGGGATATAGAATATGAGAGCAAGGAGGTGATGTTGAAATTGTATAAGACACTTGTTAGACCCCAGCTGGAGTATTGTGTACAATTGTGAGTGCCACATTATAGGAAGGATGTGAATACATTGGAAACAGTGTTGAAGAGATTTAAAAAATGTGGTTCCAGGATTGAGGCACTTCAGTTATGAGGGCAGATCGAAGAAGTTGGGGCTGTTCTGTTTTGAGAGAAGAAAGCTGCGAGGAGATCTGATAAGGGTTTCAATATTAGACTGGGCAGAACAGAGACGGTGAAGATGTTCCACTTGTTAAAGGAATAAAAATGAGAGGGTATAGATTCAAAGCAACGTGCAAATGAAACAAGGGTCCTGTGAGAAAAAAATCTTTTCACCCAGCGAGTGTTTAGGGTCTGGAATGCATGTCCTGGAAATGTGGAGCAGGCAGCTTCAATTGAGGTATTCAAAAGGGACATTGGATAAATATTTGGATAGAAATAGTGTACATACATATGGGAAAAAGGCAGGAGATTGACACTGGGTAATAGAACCAATGCAGACATGATAGGCCAAATGGCCTTCTTCAGTACTGCAACAATTCTGTGAATTCTCAGTGCAAAGTTTTACATGATATTGATTATTCAAAAAAATTCAAACAGAATTAGAATTAGGTTTTATTGTCATGTTTACTCGAGTATGGAGTACAGTGAAAAGTACAAAGCTGCTATTCTCTGGTGCTGTCTTAGTATACAAAACCAGATTTTGGAAAAAAAACCCAGCAGAAATAAAAGAAAATCAAAAGGTAAGAAAAACGTCCAGATTTTAAGGTCTAAGCCTTATCTCCATGAAGGTGTTTGAATCCACCGATGCAGGTACTTAGGCCGAACCACAGTCTGGAATCTCCCATCGATCGCCAGCAGGGAGCCACATTCTTACCATCGCTGACAGCACCCTCTGGCCCTGAACGCTGGGAGA
>NC_063343.1:69391473-69413540 GCF_021869965.1 Rhincodon typus
CTGGGAGAACGTCCTTACCATCGCTGCCAGCACCCTCTGGCCCTGAATGCTGGGAGAACGTCCTTACCATCGCTGCATCCAATTGCGAGGAGGAGCCAATCAGTCCAAGGTTCAAATTTTATGTTGCAAATGCTCAAAGAAATGATAACCAACATGAGAATGAAGCAATTTACACCTTTTGCTTCTCACCCACAATCTTAAGCTGCATTAGAAAGATGGCATTAAGCGTTGAAGATCATGATTAAATCTTATTGTCAAGAATGGCCAAGTGATTCAGATAGGGAATTTCCTTATAAATATATGCCATTTGTGACACACTTAATGAGGCCATAGGTTTTAGTCCTTATGATTCCAAATATACATGAGCTGACAGGAGCAGTGATTTGATGAAAGTAAATTTGATTAACCAAAGCTCAGGGACAACCCTTCCAGTCTAGGTTTGAGTTTCAGACAAAAACTGACCAAAAACAAAGGGGTCAAAATCCTGGAATTCCCTCCGTCAGGGCATTGTGGGTCAACGTACACAAGGCAGAATGCAGAGCTTCAAGAAGACAGCTCACCGCCACCTTCTCAAGGGCAACTAGAGACGGGCAATAAATGCTGACCAGCCAGCGAGACCCATATCCTGCAAATGAATATTAAAAAAATGTGACCTGGCTAAAAAGCATTTGAAGGGTGCTCAACAAACAATTAAAACTATTCAGATAAAGCATCCAAAGTTTGAAATTGTCTCTGGAGAACCATTAACAACAATCTTCACTGGACCCAATAAAATCAAAAAGAAAGTCAATGATGTAAGTTACATAGTGAGACAAGAGAAAGAATCAGTGGGTGTGTTCTGCCAACGTGATGGAAAGAGATTATGACAGAAATAATCATCAGGGGAAAAGTGTAATTACAGCAGGGAAGAGGTAAATGAAACAGAAAACTCAGAGCAACTCTGATTCAGAAATTGAAAACTTAAAAAATAGTTGACTCTACAGCAATAGATTGGATAAAGTGGAGGTGCTTTAGAGGTTAGGAGCAAATTATTTCAGACGCTGGAATCTATGCTGAAAACAACAAATGCTAGAGATCGCAGCAGGCCAGGCAGCATCCATGGAGAGAGCAAGCTAACGTTTCGAGTCTAGATGACTCTTCATCAGAGCTGAAGTGAAGTGAAGTGCTTTATAGGTTAGATAGTATCATGTCTTTTTCTTCCAAAAAACCATTGAAGTGACAAATGAAGGTATTGGAGAAAATTGTGGGAATTAGCCAACAAATATAACTTTGCTTTTCATGATATTAATCCTTGGGAGATATTACGTCGAAGTAAACACCTTACAAACTCAATGCAGAGAGATTAACTCAAGTGAGAGAAGAGAGTAAGTTCATGATGTAGAATGATGTTATTGAACCAAGTTATAGTAGCTGATGCTCACTTATAGTGATGATGCAGAAACCAGATGGGTAACTGTATGGATTATTGCAAAGGTAATGTGGAAACAAAAGTGGATTGAAGATGCCATTGAAGGAACCAGACAGGCACAATTTGTTGAAAAAATCGGCTTGCTAAAAGGATATTGACAAGTTCCATTGACTGTTAGAGTCCAATAAATATTGGCATTTGGAAACCGGATGGAATTTATCAATGTAGAGAAATGCTTCTGGAATATAAGACACACCGGCAACATTTCAATGATTAACCCATAAAGTAATTGAAGCACTATGTAACTGTATGTCCATATCAATGATTTGGTTACTTTGAGCAAAGTCTGGGATGATCATTTATATCATGTGACCTAGCTGTTTGATCAGCTCAAAAAGCCAATTGGTCATCCAATGGGTTAATAGTGAATTTGCCCAGCAGAGGTGGCTTATGTGGACCATACTGTGGGACAGGGCCATATACCACCTAGAAATGTGAAATGGGAATTTTGGATTTTTCTGTGTCTAGGACAAAACATGAAAATATTTCCATTATGTTGGCACGGGTGGCAATAACATATCAGAGCAGAATTAGGCCATTCAGCCCATTGAGTCTGCTCTACCATTTGATCATGATTGATATGCTTCTCATCCCCAGTTTCCTGCCTTCTCCCTGTAACCCTTAATGCCCTTACTAACCTAGAACCTTTCTGTCTCTGTCTTAAAGACACTCAATGGCTTGGCCTCAAAAACTTTCTTTATCACAGATTCATTTCAAAATTCAACATTGTTATTGCATCATTGGCAATTTTGTCGAAGAAATGCAGAAAATGTGAATGCTATCAATGTATCTTTGAAAGCTCGCAAGCTGTGTGGACAATTGCACCAGTTTTAGCCTTGTCAGGTTAAGAGAATCAGTTGCAACATCAAACTGTCTCATAATACCAGCAGTATTAGTATGGGGCTGTATTATTGCAAGATGATGAGATGGACATCAAACAGACTATGGAGTTATTTTCACAGAAAATCACTACATGTCAGAAAAAATATTCCACCATTGAGCCTTGTACTGTCTCTATATCACTTTGACATACACATCACCAACAGTGTGGAAAAAACAGCTGTTTATCCAAGTCATAACCTTTTTTTGGCAAATGAGTCATCAAGTCAAGAACTTTTAAGTATATTACTGGTTAATCCTTGTGCGGGGGCTTGTTCCCAGGTGGTTATCCTGCCATATGATTCCTGATGGTCATTTTCCTCCAGTTCTAGTTTCTGTGGGCTCTGACTTTGGACGCATTTCCAACTTTTGTCCCATTGGATTATCATTACTTTGTAAGAACTAAGAGGTGGTTATTTCTGCTTTCAACAGCAGGTTGTAGGTACAAATCAGCCAGGGATCTTTCTTTGCAGAACTGGCAGCATCTGTGGAAAAGGAAAGAGTGTTATCATTTTGAGTTCAATATGAATCTTCAGATTTCTGAAGAAGAAGCCTGTTGGACTTGAAATGTTAACTCTGTTTCTCTCTCCACAGATGCTGGCAGACCCGCTGAGTTTCTCCAGTAATTTCTGTTCTTATTTCAGATTTCCAACATCTGCAATATTTTGTTTTATTTTAGAAAGGATGTTTCTTTGTCTGCCACACTGTACTTTGATAAAGCAGGAAGAAAGCTGTTTAAACATTTCCTGGAAAGTTTTTTTTTTGCCTGTGCAAACCATTTGGTGTCTGGTGATGTATTTTTGCCCATCTTAATGACATGACAGTGTCCTTTACAATCTTCTGGTCTCAATATTGAGTTCAACGCCTTCAAATTGTGAACCAGCTCCCATCCCTTCCCTTTCTTCACTCTTTGCTTGTTACATTTTCTGTCACCATGTCCTATCTCCCCTCCTCTCACTGCAGTGGGACTGTCTGTTCTTTCCAGTCTGGCAGTTAGACACACCGTTGTTCTGCCATTCCCACATTCCAATCACTTAATCTGAACTATCAGCACCATTTCTCCCCCAGCACTTCATCCGCTCCCCCCCACCAACTATTGCGTAAATGCTACCCCCTCCACACTTCACTTTAGTTCTGAGTCATCTAGACTCGAAACGTTAGCTTGCTCTCTCTCTCCATGGATGCTGCCTGATCCATTTTGATTTCCAGCATTTTTTGTTGTCAGTACAGGTTCCAGCATCTGCAGTAATTTGCTCCTGAAGGTGTCCTTGTTCAATTAAAACTATGTTTGTTTTATCATGACAATTTATGAAGATATTAATGATATCTTTGATGATGATTCTTCTTCTCTTCTCCCAATGTTTCTCATGTTTCATGTTCCTACCATTTGATGACCTCCATACACGGGAGCTATTCCATTACTGATTGCATTTTTCCATAGTCTGATCTCCACAATGTGTTTTAATCCCTTGCAAGAGAGTGAGCAGAATTTGATGTTACTGAGGGACCTGAATATCCTCGTGTGCTGTTGTGATTCTCTCGAGTAGTGTGCTGGACATCAAACCTCACTGTTCCTGCAGTCATCACTATTGAGCAAAGAGGAACACAAACAGAAGTTGCTGGAAAAGCTCAGCAGGTTTTGGCAGCATCTGTGAAGAAAAAAATCAGAGTTAAACTTTTGGGTCTGGTGATCCTTCCTTAGCACTTTTCTAGTTTACACAACTGACAAACTCAGGTGAAAAGACAACACTCAATAATTTTTTGTACTTAACAAGGAAAGAGCTATTTTATTGAAAGCTGATAATTCAAAAACAATGGCAGAAAAGAAAAAAAATATAAATTTTTACTCTCCATTATTTAAATTCTACCCATTTTACAAAATTCCCTTCAACATACACAGACACAGAGGGAGACAGGACAGGACAAAAATGTTACAAATTAGAGAAGGAACAGAAAGAAAAAGTGTGAGTGTGAGGGAGTGAGAGAGAGAGTAAGAGGGTGAGTGAGAGAGATGGAAAGAGAAAGTGAGAGATTGAGGGAGAGAGTGAAAGTGTGAGGGTGAGAGAGAGAGGGAGAGAGGGAGTGTTTGTGAGAGAAAGACTTTTGACAGAGTGAATGGTCAGACTATGTTTCCTCCACAAGGAGAACTAAGGGATACAACTTAAAAACAAAGGGCTTCTCATGTAAGACAAAGATGAGATGGGTTTATTTTCTCTTTCAGAAGGATGTTAGTCAATGGAATTCTCTTCCCCAAGAAAGCAGTAGGTGCTATGTCATTGAATTTACTGTGAGCTGGGGTCTGAGACTTGTGATCATCAGGGGAGTCAAGAATCATGAGGCAGCAGGAGGGAAGTGGAGTTGAATCAACAATCATGTCAGTCAAGCGGCAGAACAGGTTTGAGGGGCCAAATGGCCTCCCCTTGCTCCAAACTCGTGTGCTCTGGTGTACATTCAAAGTGCCATATCCAATGGACATTGACGATCACCTTCACCTCCATAAATAGGAAACTACTCGAGAGACATTGTCTGCGCTTGTGATTTATAATGCTGTCAAAATTACAGCTTAAATATATTCCAATAAACTATGTGGAGTGAAAGTGTAAGATTAAAAGAAACATAAAATGTCACCAGAAATGACTCAGAGTTATTTCAAGTTTATGGTAGCTATGATGTGAAGGTGCTGGTGTCGGACTGGCTTAGACAAGGTCAAAAATCTTTATGTCTAGATTTAGCTCCAGATGAGACAATTAACAAGAATAAATACCATTTACTAAGCAAAGTGATCATTTCAACAACTTTTCCAAAGTCACTAGAGGAACTAAAGTAGTGTGATTTAAGGAATGGCTAACAGCACACAGGCAATGGGTAAATAGGAAGGAACACTGGGCACTCAAGGTCACCTATTTCAATCAGTTTCAAGTCTATGAGAGAGCCAAGCAAATGTTTGCACATTGCCATCGATAGTTGACATTTTGTCTGCAGTAAATTGAATACCTACAGGTACTACTGTCCCTTAGTAGGTATGGTATTTGACGGTGAAGAACAGGAGAGGAACTATTTCCTCTGCTGGTGGTGCTGCAGAATCATAAAGTCATACAGTACAGAGACCCTTCAGCCCATTGAGTCTGTACCAACAAAAAAGAGATTACTTTAAAATCTAGATAACACTCGTCCCACTTTCTGACACTTGTTCCATAGCCTTGAATGCTATGACACTTCAAGTGCCTATCCAAATACTTTTTTGAAAATTATGAGGCTTCCTGTCTCAGCCACCGTCCTAGGCAGAGCATTCCAGACTCCCGCTGCCTTGTGCGCTAAAACATTTTTCTTTCAAAACCCCTCTCAACCTCCTGCCTTTCACCTGAAATTTATGGCCCCTTTTTATTACTTCTTCAACTAAGGGGAACAGCTACTTTTTGTTCACCCTGTCCGAGCCCCCTCTTGACCTTATACATCTCTATCACGTACACCGTCAGTCTTCTCTGCTCGAAACAAAACAACTCGAGCTTATCCATAGAAACATAGAAAATAGGAGCAGGAGTAGGCCATTCGGCCCTTCGAGCCTGCACCCCTATTCAATATGATCATGGCTGATCATGCAATTTTAATATCCCACTCCTGCTTTCATACTTATAACTGCAAGGGCCATGTCCAGCTCCATCTTGAAAATATCTAATGAACTGGCCCCAATAGTTTTTTGTGGGAGAGAATTCCACAGGTTTGCAAGTCTCTGAGTGAGGAAATTTTTTCTCATCTCAATCCTGAATGGCTTACCCCTTATTCTTAGACTCTGATCCCTTGCTCTGGACTTCCCCAGCATCGGGAACATTTTTCCCACATATAGACTGCCCAGTCCCATCAGGGTTTTATATGTTTCTAAGAGATACCCCCTCATTCTTCTAAATTCCGGTAAACGCAAGCTCAGTAGATCCAATCTTTCCTCACATGTCAGTCCTGCCATTCCAGGATTCAGTCTGGTGAACCTTTCCTGGACTCCCTCAATAGCAAGAATGTCCTTCCTCAGACTAGGAGACCAAAACTACACACAACACTCAAGGTGTAGCCTCACCAAGGCCCTGTATAACTGCAGCAAGACATCCCGACTCCGATACTCAAATCCTCCCGCTATGAAGGCCAGCATGCCATTAGCTTTCCTCACTGCCTGCTGCACCTGCATGTCAATATTCAGTGACTGTTTCACTATACCACCCAGGTCTTGTTGCACCTCACCTTTTCCTAAACTGCAACCATCCAGATAATAATCTACCATCCTGTTTTTGCCTCTCTTCATTGCTGAAATGCTCCATCCTAGGCAATATTCTGGTGAATCTCCCCTGCACTCCTTCCCACATTTTTCCTATAATACAGTGACCTGAATTGCACACAAGAGTCTAACCAAAGTTCTGTACAGCTCCAACATAACTGCTCTTGTAATCTATACCGCTATGGACAAAAGTAAGTGTCCTGAATGCCTTCTTAACTCACTATTAACCTGCCCTGTTGCTTTCAAGGATTTTTGGACAAATAATCCAAGATGCCTCTGTTCCTCTGAGCTTCCTAGTGTCCTATCATTCATTGAGAATAACACCACATGATGTAGCCATTCAGAGGAAATGCTCATGTTTTAAATTCACTCTTGAGTTGTGGGCATTGCTGGCTGAGCCCAGCATTTATTACCTGTCCCGAGTTGTCCTTGACAGGTGGTAGTGAGCTAACGCCTTGATCCGCTGCAGTCCATGTGTTCTAAGTTGATCCACAATGCTGTTAGGGAGGGAATTCAAGGATTTTGACCCAGACACACTGAAGGAATGACGATATATTTCTAAGTCAAGATGGTGAGTAGCTTGAAGGGGAACTCGCAGGTGGTGGTGTTCCCATATTTTTAATGCCCTTGTTCTTCTAGATAGAAGTGGTCATGGATTTGGAAGATACTGTTTAAAGATCTTTGGCAAATATCTACAGTGCATCTTGTAGATAGTACACACTGCTACTTTTGAGTGTCAGTGGTAGAGGAAGTAGATGTCTGTGGATGTAGAGCCAATCAAGTGGGCTGCTTTGTCGTGGATGGCGTCAAGCTTCTTGAGTGTTGTTGGAGCTGCATCCATCCAGGTAAGTGGGGAGTATTCCATCACACTCCTGACTTGTGCCTTTTTCAATAGTGGACAGGTATTGGGGAGTCAGGAGGTGAGTTACTCACCACAGTATTCCTAGCCCCTGACCTGCTGTTGCAGCCACAGTTTTCATTTGGTCCTTCAAACATTCAACATGATCATGGCTGATCACCCAACTGAGTAATCTGTTCCCATATTCTCCCTTTGAACGCATGAGCCCTCGGAACTTTGTCTGACTCCTTCTTGAAAACAGTGACAGAGAATCCCACAGGCTCACCACTCTGGCTGAAGACATTTCTCCTCATCTCAGGGCCAAATGCTTCCCCGTCCCCAACATCTTTGGACTGACTCCTGGCTCTGAACTCACTGGTCATTGGAAACATCCTTTCTCTAAACACCCTGTTTAGTCCTGTTAGAATTTTATTGGTTTCTATGAGATTCCCAAATCCTCCTCATTCTTCTAAACTCCAATGAATATCGTCCTAACCGATCCAATCTATCTTAAAATGTCAGCCTTCCATCCCAGGAATCAGTCTGGTAAACTTTCATTGCACTCCTTTCACAGCTAGAACATCCTTCCTCAGTTAAGAAGAACAAAGTTTCACACAATACTCCAGGTTTGGTCTCACCAAGACCCTGTATGATTCCTGGGGTGACAGGTACTGAAGTAGGCTGTAAACAAAAATGCTGGAGATCACAGTGGGACAGTTAGCATCCATGAAGAGAGTTCAAGCTAACGTTTCGAGTCTAGATGACTCTTCGTCAGAGTTGACGTGAAGTGTGGAGGGGGCAGCGTTTATGTACGAGTAGGGAAGGAGAGTCCTGGAGGAGAAAGGATTTGATAGAAAGATTAAGTGATCAGAATGTGAGAATGGCAGGGCAATGGTGTGTCTAACTGCCAGACTGGGAAAAACAGATAGTCCCACTGGAGTGAGGAAGGAGGAGAAAGGACATGGTGACCGAGAATGTAACAAACAAAGCAAAAAGAAAGGGAAGGAGTGGGAGTTGGTTCACAATCTGAAGGTGTTGAACTCAATAATAAGTCCAGGAGGCTGTAAAGTGCCTAGTCTGAAGGTTTATACCCTCCCCAGAGGTTATGAGATTATCATAAAAACACCGTCACCCCCTCGATCTTTGTTCTCTTACTTCTTGTTCAATTGAACAAACTCCATCTCTGCTTGAGCTGAATGTACCTCTTTTCTTAATATCGTCTCCCTGTACAATTAGATCACACATGCTGGAAATCCTGCCAGAACACATCCCAGCTCTGAACACTTGTCCCTAATTAAAATCAGTAATTATACTGCAAGAACAGGAATTATCCAGAAATAAATTATTTGCATTGGGGGTCACAAGCTGAATTGTGGTACAGCTGATAGTTTATTTACAGCAAACTTTTGTCACAATTAACCAAACTCTGCTTTATTCAATGTGAGACAGCAGTGTTGCTAGACACAGGCTGGCAAATGATGAATCGGCCAGTATTTGATGGACTCCAGCTCTTGCTCTGCAGGGAGAGCTGTTTGAAAGTAGATTCAGCCTTTGCTGTGTTGCAGTGCTCCCAGGGATCCGCCTTTCACTGCATAAATAACACGTTTTCTCAAAGCTGTCTTCATAGCCAGAACAATCCCCATCAGAGAGCCTGCCAATCTCTGTTTACAGAATGAGCTTCATTTTGCATGATATGACCGGACAGAAAAGCTTATATCGGAGTGTTGTTGAGTGATGGGTCTCCAATCAACATGAAATGTCTTCTGATTTGTAAATACACGAAAGCAAACAGCAGATTCAAGATGAGTGTGAATTATTGCTGGCCAATCAGTGGAATGTGACAATGCGAGGAACTCGATCAGGTCCTCCAGTCTGCTCAGGTCTATGATTTTTCAAAATATCTTTCTTTCACGGGATGTGGACATCACTGGTAGGGCCAGCATTTATCATCATCCCTAACTGTTCCTTGAGAAGTTGGTGGTGAGCTGCCTTCTTGGGGAGGCAGTGATCTTGTTGTATTATCACTGGACTGATAATCCAGAGACCCAGATTACGTTGTGGGGGCTTGGGTTCGAATTCCACCATGTCATATAGTGGAATTTGAATTCGATGAAAAGAGTATCTGGAATTAAGGGTCTAATGATGACCATAAATCCATTGTTGATTGTTGGGGGAAAGACCCATCTGGTTCACTAATGTCCTTTGAGGAAGGAAGCTGCCATCCTTACCTGGTCTGGCCTACATGTGACTCCAGACCCACAACATTGTGGTTGACTCTTAACTGCCCTCTGGGCAATTAGGGATGGGCAATAAATGCTGGCCTAGCCAGCAATGCCCTCATTCTGTGAATGAAATGAAAAAAATCTCTGCATTCCACTTAGTATCAGGACAATGTAAATTGACAATTCTGTTAGGGAAGGAGTTCCAGGACTTTGAGACAGTGGAAGGACCAATGCTATATTTTCAAATCAGGATGGTGAATGGCTTGGAGGGGAATTTGCAGGGTGGTGTTGATTGTTCTTCTAGATGTTAGGTGCTATCAAAGGAAACTGATAAAAACTGAAAGAACTGCGGATGCTTTAAATCAGGAACAAAAACAGAAGTTGCAGGAAAAGCTCAGCAGGTCTGGCAGCATCTGTGAAGAAAAAAATCAGAGTTAACATTTTGGGTCCGGTGACCCTTCCTCAGAAGGAAACGTTAACTCTGACTTTTTTCTTCACAGATCTTGCCAGACCTATTGAGCTTTTCCAGCAACTTCTGCTTTTGTACCAAAGGAACCTGACAGAGTTACAACGTTGCTGCTACTATGTGGTGGAGATAATGACTGTTGAAGGCTGAGATATGGTACCAAATTAAGCAGGGCTGCTTTGTCAGCATTGTCATAGAGCATCTTGGAGCGGGTTGCTACAATATAAACTCATCTGGTGTTGTGCCAGAGATCTGCACATGAAGTGATAAATATCACAGAATCTGATGGTTTAGTTGAGAAGACAAAGAGTGGTGTGTACACGTTTCCCATTCTCAATCTTGTGGATAACAGCAATGTCATCACACCATCCAAATTATTTATTACAAAAATCAAGTTTTGTGTCTGCAGGAAACTGACGACTATTCCTTATTGGTCAAGATATTAGATGTTATATCGCTGTTGGTATTCTTAAAAACTTGTCCACATGTAGGAAGCCATGACGAAACCTACACACATAAAGCTTCCAGCTTCCATTCAGTTCATCAATTCCATTTGCGGGATCAATATTGCTGGAGTGCAAGCTGCTGCGTCAATCTACCTTCACTTTGCAAATGTTCTACATGATAGACACTGCAGCACCAGCATTGCAACATCATCAGGATAAGGAGTCAATTACTTAAGGCAGAGATAAGGAGGATCACTTTTCTCTGAGAGAATCACGAAGCTTTGGGAGTCTCAACCTCAAAACATATTTGAAGGAGAGGCTTTGAATATTTTTAAGAGCGAGGCAGATAGATTCTCGATGAGAAACAGAGTGAAAGGAAGCAGGGGTAAAGGAGAGTATGGAGTAATCAGATCAGCCTTGTTCTTGTTGAATAGTGGTAGGGGTCTTGACGGGATGAAGACTTGCTTTTGCTCCTGGCTCATAGGCACTTCTCAAATTTCCTTTCAGAAGGAGCAACTAGATATGCCCCCATCATATTTGCGGACAACATCTATCTAGATCAGGAGTTCATATTGTTACAGCCTTCTGCTTTACACAGCAGTTCATTTAAGAAAGGAGACCAAAAGAACAGCCAATTATTTAAATGGTGAGAAACTGCAGAAAGCTGCAACACAAAGGGACCTGAGGTGGGGGCGGACCTTGTGTACAAAATACAGAAAGCTAGCACACAGGGGCAATAGGGAATCAGGAAGGATCATAGAATATTGACCCTTATTTCAAGGGGGTTGGAGTATAAGAGGAGAGAAATCTTACTGCAACTGTACAAGGTGCTGGTGAGACTATACCTGGACTCCAGTGAGCAGTTTTGGTCCCCTTATTTAGGCAAAGATGTCATTACATAGGAGGCAGTTCAGAGAAGGTTCACTGTGATGATCCCTGCAATGGAAGAACTGTCTTAACAGCAAAGGCTCAACAGGTTGTGAATTTATTCACTAGAGTTTTGAAGAATGAGAGGTGATCTCATTGAAACATTTGGATTCTTGAGGAGCTTGACAAGGTCAATGCTGAGAGGATGCTGCCCCTCTTGGGAAAGTCCAGGACTAGGGAGCATAGTCTCAAAGTAAAGAAGCACCAATTTAAGACTAAGATGAGGAGGGATTTCTGCTGGATTAACCATGCTCCTATTTAATGGTGGAGCAGGTGTGAGGGGCCAAATGGCCTACTCCTGTTCCTTTCTCTTTTGGTCTTGTGCTTAATCAAAGATTATCTAGTCCGGCATTGTATGGTCCCATCCCTTATTAATGTCTGACACCACTCTGTCTCTAAACATCTTCTGCCTCCAAGATTTCTCTGGAATGTTTTGATGACTTTGATAACATTAATAGTTTCCTGCTGACACTATTTTATAAGATGCAAAAGGTTCATCTCATACAAGGTTCATTAATGGAAGTCTGCTCTTTGATTTTTCCCGATTTAACCTTACAGCCTAATTCACTAACAATTGGAAATGTGCAAGACCATAAGATATAAGAGCAGACTTAGGCCATTCAGCCCATTAAGTATGACCCAGGAAATTGTCTTGTACAACCAAAAGAAACTCTTTCTGCTGTAAGTCCCTTTAAATTGTCACTATCCCAGTCTATCTTAGGATAATTAAAATCCATCATTGTAAGTATCCTTTAGTTTTTGCACCCCTTTCTAACTTATTTTGTCAAATTTGTTTCTTGGGAAGGCAAATCAGGACAGGATTTATACACTTAAGACATAGAAACATAGAAAATAGTTGCAAGAGTAGGCCATTTGGCCCTTCAAGCATGCACAACCATTCAACACGATCATGGCTGAACATGCAATTTCAGTATCCAATTCCTACCCTCTCCCCATACGCCTCGATCCCTTTAGCCACAAGGGCCATGTCCAGTTCCCTCTTGAATATCTCTAATGAACTGGCCCCAGCAACTTCCTGTGGGAGAGAATTCCACAGATTCACAATTCTCTGAATGAAGAATTCTTCCACATCTCAGTTCTGAATGGTTTACCCCTTATTCTAAGACGGTGACTCCTTTGTACTGGACTTACCCAACATCAGGAAATTTTTTTCCAAATCCAGCCTGTCCAGTCCCATCAGGATTTTATATGTTTCGAAGAGAACCCCCCTCATTCTTCTAAATTCCAGTGAACACAAGCCCAGCTGATCCAATCTTTCCTTGGATGTCAGTCCTGCCATCCTGGGAATCAGTTTGGTGAACTTTCGCTGGACTCCCTCAATAGCAAGAATGTCCTTCCTCAGACTAGAAGACCAAAATTGCACATAATACTAAAAGATAGTAGGAACTGCTGATGCTGGAGTCTGAGATAACAAGGTGTGGAGCTGGAGGAACTCAGCAGGCCAGGCAGCACCAGAGGAGCAGGAAAGCTGACATTTCGGGTCGGGACCCTTCTATAGAAATGGGGGAGGGGAAGGGGTCTCTGAAATAAATAGAGAGGGGGCGGCAGTGATAGCAGATAGGTAGTGGTGGGGATTGGTCAGTAAGGTGGGAGGGGCGGGTAGGTGGGAGAGAAGACAGACAAGTCAAGGAGGCGAGGATGAGAGGGGGGCTAGTCTTGGAATGAGGTTGGGCGTGGGGAAGCTAGTGAAGGTGAGTGTATGTAGGTAGTGGTGGGGATTGGTCAATGAGGTGGGAGGAGCGGATAAGTGGGAGAGAAGACGGACAGATCAACAAGGTGGGGATGAGAGGGGTGCTGGTCCTGGGATGAGGTCGGGGTTGGGGAGATTTCGAAGCTCGTAAAGTCCACGTTGAGACCATTGGGTTGTAGGCTTCTAAGGCAGAACATGAGGTGCTGTTCCTCCAGTTTCCGTTGTGACACTGGAGGAGGCCCAGGATGGACATGTCGTCCAGGGAGTGGGAGGGGGAGTTGAAGTGGTTTGCAACTGGGAGGTGTTGTTGTTTGTCGCGAACTGAGCATAGGTGCTCTACAAAGCAATTTCCGAGCCTCCGCTTGGTCTCATTGATGTAGAGGATGCCACATCGGGAACAGCGGATGCAATATACTACATTAGCGGATGTGCAGGTGAACATCTGTTTGATGTGGAAGGTTTTTTTGGGGCCTGGGATGGAGGTGAGGGGGGAGGTGTAGGGGCAGGTGTAGCATTTCCTGCGGTTGCAGGGAAAAGTGCCAGGGGTGGTGGGGCTAGTGGGGACTGAGGGAGTCACGGAGAGAGTGGTCCCTCCAGAAGGCAGATAAGGGTGGGGAGGGAACTATATCCTTCGTAGTGGGGTCAGATTGCAGATGGCAGAGAATGATGCGTTGAATCCGGAGGTTAATGGGGTGATATGTAAGGACAGGGCTAATGTTGTCTTTGTTTTTATTGAGGGGTGGACGTGTGAGAAACACGGTCGAGGATATTTTCGACCACTGTGGGAGGGAAATTGCGGTCCTTGAAATACGAGGACATCTGGGATGTTCGGGAGTGGAACACCTCATCTCAGGAGCAGATGTGGCGGATGCAGAGGAATTGAAAGTAGGGGATCGCATTCTTGCAGGAAGGTGGGTGAGCGGAGGCGTAGTCTAGGTACACTGACGCTATCCCCCACCTCTTCCTCCACTACATCGATGACTGTATCGGCGCTGCCTCGTGCTCCCATGAGGAGCTCGAACAGTTCATCCACTTCACTAACACCTTCCACCCCAACCTTACATTCTCCTGGACCATCTCTAATATCTCTCTCTCCTTCCTCGACCTGTCTTTCTACAACTCTGGTGACCACATCGAAACTGATATCTATTTCAAGCCCACCGACTCCCACAGCTACCTCGACTACACCTCCTCTCACCCACCCTCCTGAAAGAATATGATCCCCTACTCAATTCCTCTACCTCTGTCACATCTGTTCCCAACATGAGGCATTCCACTCCCGAACATCCCAGATGTCCTCGTATTTCAAGGACGGTAACTTCTTCCCTCAGTGGTCGAAAATGCCACCGACCGCATCTCTTGCGTTTCCCGCACCTCAGATCTCACACCCCTCCCACCCCCTCCCCTCGATAAAAACAAAGACAGAATCCCCTTGTCCTCACGTATCACCCCATTAACCTCTGGATTCAACGCATCATTCTCCGGCACTTCTGCCACCTGCAATCTGACCCCACCACCAAGGACATTTTTCCCTCCCCACCCTTATCTGCCTTCTGAAGGGACCACTCTCTCCGTGACTCCCTTGTCCGCTCCACACTCCCCACCAGCCCCACCACTCCCAGCATTTTTCCCTGCAAACACCTGCCCCTACACCTCCCCCCTCACCTCCCAGGTCCCAAAAAAACCTTCCACATCAAACAGATGTTCACCTGCACATCTGCTAATGTAGTATATTGTATCCGCTGTTCCCGATGTGGCCTCCTCTACATCAATGAGACCAAGCGGAGGCTCAGAGATTGCTTTGTAGAGCACCTATACTCAGTTCGTGACAAACAACAACACCTCCAAGTCGCAAACCACTTCAACTCCCCCTCCCACTCCCTGGACGACATGTCCATCCTGGGCCTCCTCCAGTGTCACAATGGAAACTGGAGGAACAGCACCTTATATTCCAGCCTACAACCCAATGGTCTCAATGTGGACTTTACGAGCTTTGAAATCTCCCCACCCCCCGACCTCATCCCAAGACCAACCGCCCTGTCGTCCTCGCCTCCTTGACCTGTCCGTCTTCTCTCCCACCTATCTGCCCCTCCCACCTCACTGACCAATCCCCACCACTACCTCCCTGCCATCACTGCCTCTACATCTCTATTTATTTCAGAGCCCCCTTCCCCACTCCCACTTCTGAAGAAGGGTCCTGACCCGAAATGTTAGCTTTCCTGCTCCTTTGATGCTGCCTGACCTGTTGTGTTCCTCCAGCTCCACACTATTTACACAATACTCAATGTGTGTCCTCGCCAAGGCCCTGTATAACTGCAGCAAGATATCTTTACTCCGATACTCAAATCCTCTTGCTATGCAGGCCAGCAAACCATTAGCTTTCCTCACTGCTTGCTGCATCTGCATACCAACTTTCAGCCACTGTTCCAACATGACACCCAGGTCTTGTTGCACTTCACCTTTTCCTAAACTGCCATCATTCAGAAAACAATCTGTCTTCCTGTTTTTGTGACCAAACTGGATAACCTCACATTTATCTACATTATATTGCATTTACTAAGATTTTGCCCACTTAGCCAGTCTGTCTAAATCACCCTGCAGCCTCTTAACATCCTCCACACAGCATACACTGTCACCCAGCTTAATGTCATCTGCAAATTTGGAGATATTGCATTCATTTCCTTCGTCCAAATCATGAGCCCTGCAGCACCCCATGCATTACTGCCTGCCACTCTGAAAAGGACCCATTTATTCCAACTTTCTGCTTCCTGTCTGCCAATGAGTTCTCTATCCATGTCAATACATTACCTCTGATACCGTGAGCTTTAATTTTCCCGACTAGTCTCTTGTGTGGAACCTTGTCAACGACCTTTGAAAGTCTGTATATACAATATCTACGGATTCAACATGGTGTACTTTACTGATCACATCCTCAAAAAAATTCCAGATGATTTGTCAAGCATGATTTTGGATGGGGAGATCTTATAGAAACACATAAGATTATGAAGGGAATAGATAAGGTGGAGGCAGGGAGGTTGTTTCCGCTAGCAGGTGAAACTAGGACTAGAGGGCATCGCCTCAAAATAAAGGGAAGCAGATGTAGGACTGAGGTCAGGAGGAACTTCTTCACCCAAAGGGTTGTGAATCTGTGGAATTCCCTGCCCAGTGAAACGGTTGAAGCTACCTCGCTGAATGTTCCTAAGGCAAGGCTAGATAAATTTTTGAACAGTAAAGGAATTAAGGGTTATGGTGAGTGGGCGGGCAAGTGGAGCTGAGTCTCAAAGATCAGCCATGATCTTATTAAATGGTGGAGGGGCCGGATGGCCTACTCCTGCTCCTAGTTCTTATGTTCTTATGTTCTTATGTTGATGATTTACCTTTCGTGAATCCATGCTGACGAGGACCGATTCTGTCACCATCTCCAAATGCTTATTTATTACATCTTTAATGGCAAGGCCCTGGGGATTGTTGCTGAACAAAGACATCTTGGGGTGCAGGTTCATAGATCCTTGAAAGTGGGGTCACAGGTAGATAGAGTGGTGAAAAAGGTGTTTGGTATGCTTTCCTTTATTGGTCAGTGCATTGAGTATAGGAGTTGGAAGGTCATGTTGCAGCTGTGCAGGACATTGTCTAGGCCACTTTTGGAATACTGCATTCTGTTCTGGTCTCCCAGCTATAGGAAAGATGTTGCTAAATTTGAAAGGGTACAGAAAATATTTACAAGGATTTTGCTGTTGTTGGAGGGTTTGATCTGCAGGGAGAGTCTGGACAGATTGGGGCTATGTTCCCTGTAGTGTTGGAGGCTGAGGGTTGGCCTTATAAAGGTTTATAAAATCATGAGGGGCATGGATAGGATGAATAGCCAATGTCTTTTTCCCAGGGTAGGAGAGTCCAAAACTAGAGGGCATAGTTTTAAGTTGAGAGGGGAAAGATATAAAAGGGACCTAATGGCTGACCTTTTCACATAGAGGGTGGTGCGTGTATGGAATGAGCTGCCAGAGGAAGTGGTGGAGGCTGGTACAATTATAACATTTAAAAAGGCATCTGGACGGGTATATGAATAGGAAGGATCTAGATTGATAAGGGCCAAATACTGGCAAATGGGACACGATTAATTTAGGGTATCTGGTCAGCAAGGACAATCTGGACTGAAGAGTCTGTTTCTGTGCTGTATATCTCTATGACTTTATGACTCTCTTGGGAGGTGATGTCCGAGTGGTGTTATTGCTAGACTATCAACCTGAAGTCCCAGTTAAAGTTTTGGGACCTGTGTTCAAGTCCCGCTACGACAGATGGTGGAATTTGAAATTTAAATAATCTGGAATTAGCTGTCTAATGATAACTATGAAACCATTGTCCATTGTCAGGAAAAACACCATCTCATTCACTAAAGTCCTTTAGGGAAGGATCCTTGCCAGGTCTGGCCTACATGTGACTCCATACCCACAGCAATGTGGCTCACTCTTAACTGTGTCCTGGACAATTAGGGATGGGCAATGAATGCTGTTCCATTCAGCGACATCCTCATCTGGTGAATGAATAAATGTTGCCATCCAATGGACTCATGTCATAATGATTCCTTTATTGTTTCTTTGCTTGATCCAAATTAATTTTATCCTTGATTGTTCTGAAGGGCTTTGGAATTTTCTTCCCAAAAAATGGTGGAAGCAGATTCTTTGAATTTTTTTTAGGGCAGAGGTGGATGGATACTTAGTAATCAACCATGATCTGGTTAGATAGTGGAACAGGCTTCAGGGCTGAATGGTCTAGCATCACAAGATCATACTGCCCTTCAGCCTGTTGAGTCTGTAACACCAAAAATCTACTCTAAACCTACACTAGTCCATTCCCGCTATAGGCACGCAGGTCTGAATTTTTTGATGCTTCAAGTGTTCATCCAAATAATTTTTACTATCTGTTACAAATCACTTCCCACCCCAACTACCCTCCCAGCGAGTGCATTCCAGATTCGTCCTCATCTTCAAATTCCCACCAAACATCCTGCTTTTCACCTAAAAATTATGTTCTTTGCTATTGACCCTTTAACTAAGGGGAACAGCTGCTTTCTATCCACACTGTCCATGCCCCTCATAATCTTATATGCCTATTAATTCCCCCTCCACTACAAAGAAAACAAACTGAGCTTATCCAGCCTCTCTTCATTGCTGAAATGCTCCAGCCCAGGCAACATCCTGGTGAATTTTCTCTGCACCCGTTCCAGTGCAATCACATCCTTCCTATAGTGCAGAGATCAGAACTGCACAGAGCACTCCAGCTGTGGCCTGACCAAAGTTCTGTACAACTCCAACCTAACTTCCTTGGAATTATAATCTGTGCCATAACTGATAAAAGCAAGTGTTCTGTATGCTTTCTTAATAACTCTTTATGTTCACTTGTGGGACATGGTTGATTCAGCTTTTATTGCCCATTCCCACTTGCCAAGAGAAGGTGGTGGTGAGCTGCCTTCTTCAACTGCTGCAGTCCATGTTGTTCGGTTAATTCTGCTGTAATTTACATATTCCTATGTGACACCCTCCAACTCCAGCAATAAATTTGCTTCCAGTCCTCCTTTCTTCCTTTGATAGTAGGAACTGCAGATGCTGGAGAATCTGAGATAACAAGGTGTAGAGCTGGATGAACAGAGCAGGCCTAAGCAGCAACAGAGGAGCAGGAGAGCTGACGTTTCAGGCCTGCTGTGTTCATCCAGCTCTACACCTTGTTATCTCCTTTCTTCCCTTGTCCATTTTTCCCTGAACACCTTGAATCCAGGATGTCCTGAATCCCCAGGGCTGTCTTTTGTTCGAGAGGCCAATCTCCATTTTTGCCACTTCACCATCATATTCCCAGGAAGGTATCATTACCTGCAGAGATAGTAGGAACTGCAGATGCTGGAAAATCTGAGATAACAAGGTGCAGAGCTGGATGAACACAGCAGGCCAAGCAGCATCATAGGAGCAGGAAGGCTGACATTTCAGGCCTAAACCCTTCTGATGAAGGATCTGCTATGTTCATCCAGCTCTACACCTTGTTATCTCTATCATTACCTGCAACTTGTTTTCCCCCCAGCCCCTCCACAACTGTTTGTATGGTGTGACTGCAGACAGTGTAATTTGCAGTAACTGACCAATGTAACTTCAGTAGAACCTCCCAGTCTCAGGATCCTGACCAGGTTGCAGTTAAACCACAGCAAGGCTAATTTCATGAAAGCTCTCCTCCAGACATGGCCTCATCCTGACTTGAAGAGAATTTACTTTCGCCTCTGGTCAAAAGTTACAGAATTAAAAACTTCACAGCATCAGGCATCCTCGAGACCAGAGTGCAGCAGCTAAATAAGAAGTTAAGCCATTGCACTGAATCAATGTTTCAGAACCAGCAATTCAGGACAAATTTTAACTCAAACAAGTCTATCAATATTTGTCCTCTGTCACTATACTGTAAAAAAAAGTGGACAGATGGAGTTAATTCTGAAAAAGCAATGAGAGCAAAGAAATGATTAAAATCTGGTATCTGGGGCTATGAGAGAGAATCTCTTCAGATGTGGCTCTGTGCTCAAGTTCTGCAGTTACTTGAGTTTTATAGAGAAAGAGGAATTGTTGTTACAGAGAATTGCGGATCTAATATAACTTGGAAGCAGGAGGGAATACATTTTCTAATGCTCTTTAACAATCATAAAGTCATCCTCCAGCTCTGATTTGAACCACACGAATAACAAAATTAATAAGCTTGTGCAAGCCAACATTCCCAGTAGGCTCAATTGTTTGGTTTCATACTATGAATTAGAAATTAAGACAGCTTTCCTATTATTTCCCTCAAGTATATTTTTTATTACAAGTGCTGTTGCATTGTGGTAAAATTACATGAAAATGAACCAATTTGCCTGACAATCTCTGTGCTTGATTATCTTTCTGTTTTTCCACCTAACACTTGACAGAAATCCTTGCCCCATTCAGCAGTGGACTGATATCCAATTTCAATTCTTGCACCATAGAGAGATTTGCAACCTTGAAAATTTCATGAGGGAAGTTTGTCTTCATAACAATCCAGTCCCACTGTGAGTTTTGTTTTAATCTGTATCTGATTGTGCCCTGCTTTGCAGTTCTGCATAAAACGTGCAGTCTGACCAGATTCAATTAAAGTCACCACTTCGTTTTATTTGGGAGTGAGATGGAAGTCTGTGGACAGAATTATATCTCCCTTTGTTTGAATATCAATATCCTTCCCATGCCTTATCTCTTTATGGTAGCATGTAGCAACCATACAACCCTGAATGACCAATCCTGTACAACACTTTCAAATGCTTCAGTTTGACAGGAATGTCAAACATATTTGTGAACACAATGTAAAGATAAAAATTCATCCATTCTCCAAATCTTGTTTTCAAGGTTTCTTCTTTCAATATAATCTCGCTTTGTTTCTTGATAAAAGGGAGGGAGAAAGTTCTCAACAATTTCCAAATCAACCAGTTCAGAGATATATTGTGTTCAGTTCTGGTCGCCTCATTATAGGGAGGATGTGAAAGTTTTAGAGAGGGTGCAGAGGAGATTTACCAGGATGCTGCCTGGACTGGAGGGCAGGTCTTATGAGGAAAGGTTGGGGGTATAATTTTAAGGTGATTGGAGGAAGGTATAGGGGAGATGTCAGAGGTAGGTTCTTCACACAGCGAGTGGTGGGTGTGTACAATACGCTGCCAGCGGTGGTAGTGGAGTCAGATACTTTAGAGACATTTAAGCAACTCCTGGATAGGCACATGGGTGATAGTAAATTGTAGGGTAGTTTGATCTTAGTAGGATAATAGGTCAGCACAACATCATGGGCCAAAGGATCTGTACTGTTCTATGTTCTATGTTCATAATGATACATCTCTGGAGCAGATGGGACTTGAACCCAGATCTCCTGGCTCAGAGGTAAGGAAACATTCACTCCACCACAAAAGCCCTCAAAGAATAATTAATAAATACTACCCAACAGCAGAAGCTATTTTCTAACCAAATTATTCAGAGACTTACCTCTGGAGTAGGTGGGACATGAACCTATACCTCCTGACTCAGAGGTAAGGACAATACCATCACAAAGTGCCCTAGTTCCTCAGGATAGATACTCTCTGATCAACCCTGTTTAGACATCTTATCACATACCTCTAAAGTAGGTAGGACTTGAATTTGGGCCTTCCGTCTCGGAGGTAGGAACATTACTATTGCAACACAAGATCCCTCCAGGATGGTGTTCTACCTAAAGAAAACATAGAAGAATGGATCATCAAGGTATTTAAGATAAAGATTGTCAGGTAGATACAAGGTCACTATAGTTCTACCAGACTATAGGCTACTCTCTCAGACAGAGATAACTGGTGTTGGTTTAACCTGAGGGTCAGGCGAGGGAGAGGTTGAGGAGGAGAGTCGTTCATGGTAACATCGACTAGTGCAGGAATCAAATCCACGTTGTTGGTGTCACTCTGTATTGTGAGCTAGCCATCCAGCTAACTGATTTAGCCTGACCCCCTCATAAGATTGACTGTGTTGAGTATGGTTATGATAATAAGATGGTGAGCATGATGTGACATGAACAGTTATACATTGGACATGAAGAAGAAAACAATGGGATAGAGATATATATTGCAAAGACCATGTGGCATACAATTGTGTAAGTGCCATTCCATGAGACTCCAGAAAACTATCGGCATTGGAACAATCAAACAAGAGAAGAGACAGTAAGAGCCAAGCAGCAGTCACCCTGAAGAACAGGACAGAAACCCTGAGCCATAAACCTCAGAACAACTCAAAGGGTGTGACCACACACAGGGAGACAGAGAGATAGAGACAGAGAGATAGAGACAGAGAGATAGAGAC
>NC_063343.1:69413550-69452523 GCF_021869965.1 Rhincodon typus
AGAGAGACACGGAGAGACACAGAGAGAGGGAAAGAGAGAGAGAGAGAAATTTCCCTCCAGCAGGGCAAATCTCCAAGGAGGGAGCTTAAACTTTAACACAGCTATTTCAAAGAGGGATTGTGAAGACGTTTCTCATACAAGAGATGAGGGAAATGTTAAAACTATGCCTCAAAAGCTTATGGATCTGTGAATGGCAGTTGGCGATTCTATAACTGAAGTATATATTTAGGTTGGGCAATCATGGGAGCTGAATCAAACATGGGAAACGGAGGTGAGGTACAACATCAAATTGAATAGCCGAAAAGATCTAAGTGGATGAATGACGTCCCTTTGTTCAATGATATATGAATGCCAGACCCTCCACATGTTATCATAAGATAAAGTCAATACATTCCCACTGTCTTATTACAATTAACTAAAGGTAACTACAAAGACATGATTGGAAGGGGAACCTAACAGGGAAAATGTTGGAGCAGCAATGGCAGGGGATTCTGGGGGTAATTCAAAAGACTGAGTAGAAATTCATCCCAAGGAAGAAAAAAAACATACTAAGGGGAGGACGAGGCAACCATGGCTGGCAAGGGAATTCAGGGAGAGTATAAAATCAAAAGGAAAAGCATACATTGTGGTGAAGATTAAGGGAAGCCAGAGGATTGGAAAACCTTTAAAAACAAACTTAAGACAACTAAAACAAAAATAAGGGGGAAAATTAAAATATGGGGGTAAGCTAGCTAGTAATATAAGAGAAGATTGCTGGAGTGCCTTTTGGGTATGTAAGGGTAAGAGAGAGTGGGCTTTGGACCGTTGGAAATTGAGGCTGGAGAAGTAGTAATGGAGAATAAAGATCTGTTTTCACAATGGAAGACACCAGCAACATATTGGAGCTTCAACAGAGCCAGGGGGCTGAGGTGAGTGTAATAGCCATCATTAAGCAGAAGATGCAAGGTCTGAAGGTGAATAAATCACCCAGACTAGATGGACTACACCCCAGATTTCTGAAGGAAATAGCTGAGGAGATTGTGGAGGCATTGGTAGTGATCTTCAGGAATCGTAGGAGACAGGGAGGATGCCAGAGGACAGGAAAATGGTTAATGTAACACCCCTGTTTAGCAAAGACTGAGGCAGAAGGCAGGAAAGTGTAGACCAGTTAACCTGACTTTGGTCGTTGGTAAGATTTTAGAGAGCATTAAGGGAGATGAGATTGCAGAGTTCTTGGAGTTAGAATGGCATCATCAAGGGGAAGTCATGCCTGACAAATCTGTTAGAATTCTTTAAGGAGATAATGACAATTTAGAAAAGGAGAGCTAATGGACAAGATCTATTTGGATTTCCAGAAGGCCTTTGACAAGCTGTGCACATGAGGCTGCTAAATAAGAGGCCATGGTGTTAGGGTCAAGGTACTGGCATGGATAGAGGATTGGCTGGCTGGCAGAAGGCAGAGCATGGCGATAAAGGGGTATTTTTCAGGATGGCAGCCAGTGACTAATGGACTTCCACAGGGGTCAGTATTGGGATCACAACCAATCATGTTATACATTAACAGGGACAAAGGAATTGAGGGCATTGTTGCTAAGTTTGCAGATTACACAAAAAGTTAGGTGAATGGGGCAATTGCATTGTGGAAGTGGCGGCTGCAGAAGGAATTGGACAGGCTAGAAGTGTGACCAAAGAAGTGGCAGATGGAATATAAAGTGCCAAAATGTGAGGTTATGCACTTTGGTAGGAAGAATAGAGACATAGATTATTTTATGAATAGTGAAAGACTTTGGAAATCTGAAGCTCAAGGGACTTGGAAGTGAGTTCAGAGTCAGGATCTCTTAAGGTTAACAGGCATGTTCAGTTGGCAATTAGGGAGGCAAAGGCAATGTTAATATACATTTCAAGATGGTGAGAATACAAGAGTAGAGATGAACTGCTGAGGCTGTATAAGGCTCTGGGCAGACTGCATTTTGAATAATGTGAGTAGTTTTGAGCCCTGTATCTAAGGAAGGCTGTACTGGCTTTGGAGGGCTTCCAGAGGAGGTTTACAAACATGAACCTGGGAAATGAAGGGCTTGTCACATGAGGAGCAGTTAAGGACTCTGGGTCTGTACTCGATCAAGTTTAGAAGGATAGTGGGGAGGAATCTGATTGAAACTTACAGAATACTGAGAGGCCTGGACACAGTGGACATGGAGAAGATGTTTTCACTAATTGGAGAGGCTTGGGCTTGAGGGCACAGCCTCAGAGTGGAGGGACAACCCTTTAGAACTGGGGTGAGGATGAATTTCTTCAGCCAAAGGGTGGTGAATCTGTGGAACTCATTGTCACAGAGAGCTATGGGGGCCAAGTCATTGACTGTATTTAAGACAGAGGTTTCACTTGGCTGATACCAGGCATGGAAGGTTCTTGATTAGTAAAGTGATCATTTTTCATGCAGACATGGCAGGGGAATGGGGTTGAGAAACATATCAGCTGTGATAGAATAGCGGTGTAGAGTCAATACATCAAGCAACCTAATTCTGCTCCTATACCTTAGCTCATGGCCTTAAATGGACAACTCCTTACTCAGGTATTATGCCCTCTGCTCCTAGATTTTCCCACAAGGGGAAACAACCTTTCTATACCTACCCTGTCAAGTATCCTAAGAATCTTGTATTTTTCAAGAAGGTCATCTCTCATTGTTCCAAAATCCAATGAGTTCAAGCTCAGTCTACTCAACCTCTCCTCAAAAAATCCTTCCATGCCTGGTATCAGCCAAGTGAAACCTCTCTGGACTGCCTGAAGTGTCAGCATATCCTTTTGTAGATTAGGGGACAAAAACTGTTCGCACTATTCAGGGTGTGGTCTGACTAGTGCTTTGTTTAGCTTGGCAGGACCTCCCTTTATTTGTACTTTATTCCCATTGAAATGAAGGCCAATGACCCATCTATCTTCCTTGTAACTGACTGAACTTGGACGCAGGCCATTTGTAATTCATAGCAACTGGGGGAATTAAATTCAATCAGTGAAATAAAATCTAGGAATAAAAACCTGGTATTGGTGATTATAAAAGCACTGGATTGCTGTAAAAATCCACCTAGTTTTATTGGCTTCAGGGAATTTAATCTGCCATCATTACTTGGTCTGGCCTACACATGACTCCAGACCCACAACGATGCAGGTGATTCTAACCATGGCTAAACAAGCCAGTCATCTGTGTAGAAGCAGGGAACTCAACATCATTTTCTCACGAAGAATAAGGGATGGATATTAAAGTCACAGGTAGACAGGATAGCGAAGAAGGCATTTGGTATGCTTGCCTTTATTGTTCAGTGCATTGAGTGGAGGAGTTGGGAGGTCATGTTGCAGCTGTACAGGATATTGGTTAGGCCATTTTTAGAATATGCATTCAATTCTAGTCTCCCTGTTATAAGGAGAATGTTGTGAAACTTGAGAGGGTTCAGAAGATATTTACAAGGATGTTGCCAGGGTTGGAGAATCTAGATAGGGAGAGGCCGAAAGCAAACTAAAAATCTTGGATTGGAGAGAGTAGGGAGAGGCTGGGGCTATTTTCCTTAGATCATCTCAGGCTGACGGGAGTGACATTATAGAGGTTTATAAAATCATGAGGGGCATGGATAGGGTGATTAGGCAAAGCCTTTTTCCCAGGGCAAGAGAGCCCAAAACTAGAGGTCATTCATTTAAGGTGAGAGGGGAAAGATTTAAAAGGGAACTAAGGGGCAACGTTTTCATGCAGAGGGTGGTGCACGTATGGAATGAGCTGCCAGAGGAAGTGGTGGAGGCTGGTACAATCACAACATTTAAAAAGCATCTGGAAGGGTATATGAATAGGAAGGATTTAGAGGGACATGGGTCAAATGCTGGCAAATGAGACGAGATTAATTTAGGATATCTGGTCAGCTTGGATAAGTTGGACCAACGGTTCTGTTTTCATGCTGTACAACTCTATGACTCGATAACAGCTGTTACCAACAACATTCACATTTACTGAATAGCAAAGAAGCAGAAATTTTGAGAACCTTTGCAGGTCAAGTGGGGAGGGGCAATTGAAAAGTTCAAAGAGATTGGGAAAGAGAGCAGTGACGATTGAACAGATGGTCTATCACAGATACTGGAGAGACAGAGAACCAGCCACAGATTATGGATTTCACTCATGACATACCACATACTTGATACAGTAAATAGAAACTTTAATGGTTGTGTATGTTTCCTCGACATGTTGTAATTCTAACGATTATCAATGCATTAATCAAATTGTTTACAGAAACTGTAATCACTTTTACTATATATAGAAATATTTATCCTTCAGCCTTGCAACAATAATTGTCAACTTTTTCCACTTGAACAAACTCCAACCAGCAATTTATAAATTTATAAATTAAACTCACCATTGACTTTAATTGGAAATATTTTATTAATCTCATGCTTCACTATGTGCACTTTAAATATTGATCAAGGTCACAAACCAAAGTGACTAAACTATTCCAAATATTTATTGTCAGTAGCTTGTGGCTGCCTGAACATACTACACTTTTTATTGGCAATTAGGTTACTCACTCTCCAGTTGAACATGTGAATGACAAAGTTAGTATTTATCGCTCATCTCTCATTGCTGTAAGGATGTGGCTTCATATCCTTAGTAGTCTGTGCTGTAAAGGAGAAGGAGATGATGGCTCAGTGGTATTATCACTAAACTATTAAACCACAGCAGGAACAATTTCATGGTCATCATTACACTTTTAATTTTGAATTCCCAATTTTTAATGAATTCAAATTCCATGATCTACCAGAACAATACCTGGTTTTGTGGAATAATAAAAACCGAAAGAAGTGGGGATACTGTAAATCAGAAACAAAAACAGACATTGCTGGAAAAGCTCAGCAGGTCTGACAGCATCTGTGAAGAGAAATCAGAGTTAACGTTTCGGGTTGAGTGACCCTTCCTCAATTGCTTGACCTTTCTTTAATCACCTAATTGGAGTGTAGATGGACAAAGAGAAGGAATTGTTAAGGAGGCTTCAGTTTTTGTATTTAGTGTACAATATTGTGGCACCCTTGTGACATAGTGATAGCGCCCGTACCGCACAAAAACAGAAGTTGCTGGAAAAGCTCAGCAGGTCTGGCAGCATCTGTGAAGAGAAATCAGAACCAACACTCCTCAGGAAGGGTCACAGAACCCAAAGCATTAACTCTGATTGCACTTCACAGATGCTGCCAGACGTGCTGAGCTTTACCAGCAATGTCTGTTTTTGTTTCTGATTTATAGCATCCCCAGTTCTTGTGGTTTTTATTAATCCACCATACCAGGTATTGTTCTGGTAGATCATGGAATTTGAATTCATTAAAAATTGGGAATTCAAAATTAAAAGTGTAATGATAACCATGAAATTGTTCTTAAGTGCCCAATAGGTTCACTGATGGCATTTAGGGAAGGAAATCTGCCATTCTTACCCAGTCTGATCTGCATGTGACTCCAGATCTGCAGCAATATAGCTGACTCTCAATTAATACTGATCTAGCTAGTGACACCCATATCCTCTGAATGAATTTTTAAAAATGTGCACTCATTCTATCAGTTCTGAAGCAATTTGATACAACTATATGGTTTTGGAAGATCACTTCAAAGGATAGTTAAGTGTGACGATACTGTGGCTTTAAGAGGTGTATTTTGTCTTGGTTTCTTTTAGATAGAAAGTGGGTACAGGTGCTGAGCAGTCTCTGAGAAGACAAATAACCTAAGAAGCATTGGGGTTTGTTTTAAAGTCAGAACAATAGAAGCAGCCTGAATGGGTGTGGTCAAGCTCCCACAGATCTAGGAGTTTTTGTTCGCTTTCAGCAGTTGTTGCTGTGGTCTTAGCAGGATTGGAAAGCAGTGATTTTCTCCCAGGTGCTACTCTCTTTCTCTCTCAGAATTGTCTTTTGATGTTCTTTCCTCATGGATTGGAGAACTGCATGTAAGACTGCATGTAGGGGGAGGTGATGGCCTAGTGGCATTATCACTGGACTATTAATTCAAAGATCCAGGTAATGTTTTTGGGACCCGGGTTCAAATCCCACCACAACAGATGGTGGAATTTGAATTCAATAAAATATCTGGACTTAAGAGTCTAATGATGACCATGAATCCATTGTCAATTGTTGGGGAAAAAACCCATCTGGTTCACTAATGTCCTTTAGGGAAGGAAACTGCCATCCTTACCTGGTCTGGCCTACATGTGACCCCAGACCCACAGCAATGTGATTGATTCTGAACTGCCCTCTGGGCAATTACAGACAGGCAATAAATGCTGCCTAGTCAGCAACACCCTCATCCCATGATTGAATTTTTTAAAAATTCAATCTGTTTTCCGAATTTGCCTTTTTGCCAAGGGTGTATGGGATGTAACTATATTGGAACAGGTACTGATTAGTAGTAAAATAATCTATCATTCTGTTAGATTTCCAATAGAGTTGTTATTCAGAGTTCCTCTTTCTTTTGTTTAGTTTAGCCATAGTGTTTGAATAAATTGTGTTTTGCTTAATATCGAGTAGATTAATCAATTGAATTGCATCTGGAACACAGAACCTCACATTTGTCTTCAAAATAAGGCAATGTTGGGTCTAGGCTACCTTCCTAATATATTTTGAGGGAGTCTGATCTTGCCCATAACATAGGGGTCAACCACATTGATGTGGAACTGGAGTCATGTAGTTTCCATATATCCCACTAACTGAAGGTATTTCTTATTTGTTGGTAGATGTATTTTTAAAACAAAAAGTCACTTATGTTGTCCATAGGTGGTAGACTGCTTACCATGTTCACCCTTCCATGCGTGCAAACACGTGGAAAATAATCTCCGACATTAAGATGTGGTGCCGCTATTGGACAACATTTAACAAAAGAATGTCGACTGCATGATTATTTCCACCTGAAAATGATTTAAGATTATCAAACATGATCACAGTGCAAATTGTTTATGTGTGATAGAAGCAACATTTATTAACATAGAGGACTCTTTTCTTTATCAACAAAAGGAGCATGTGTACATATTGTAGTTTTTCAATTAAGAACTGGAGACAGCAAAATCCTTTCTACATTCCCAAATAGGAACACTCTGACCAATCAGGGTCAACTTAAACAGTTAACAGTTCCTACTGTGTCTTTATGCCAACCACTGTCCAACTACTCCACAGCCTTTTCTCGGGCAGTATAAATTGTTATGGATTTTCTTAAGCAAAAACAGAAATTGCTGGAAAAGCTCAATAGGTCTAGCAGCATCTGGAGAGAGAAATCACAGTTAACATTTCAGGTAGTGATGCTTTCTCAGAACTGAGCTTTCCTGGCAATTTCTAAATTTCTCTGATTTACAGCATCCACTGTTCCTTTGGTTTTTATTGTGGATTTTCTAATTTTAATTTTCTTGTATTTCAATCCTGATCAAAGGACAGTGAAAAGTTTCAACATTTTTTGTCTCTTTTTAGCAATGATTACTTTCCAAGAAAAACCATTTAGCTTATGAACTGTTTGACAGGATGGAAATTGAGTCAATATTTCCATGCCTGGAAAAGTCAAGTATTAGGAATCATAAATATAAAATCACCACGAAAACACTCACAGGGGATTAATTGGATACTTCTTTACCCAGCAACTAGTTCAAATGTGGAGCTTGATTGTGGGAAATTTGAGAGAATGCTTTTAATGTGATGCAAGGTAAATCCATGAAGGACAAAGGAATAGAAGTGTATAGACTGTTACGGTATGTTACAGAAAGGGAGGTTAAAGGAGAAGGGGAGGTTAAATGAAAGAAAATCCCTGACATTCACTTTATAAGCAACAGATAACAATTTATTTATTTAACCCTAACAGTGAACAAATTAACAGAACTGCTAACAAACCAAACAATTCCCCGCTAACTCCTAACTATTCCCTAACTGAACAAAATTCTACTGGTATGCCATTCCAATAAATCCACTTATATAATGAGTAGTAAGAAAAAATAAATACATCTTAGTCTTTCAAAGTCCACACAGAATGTGTCTTCTGGAATGCTGTGCCTTCTCCAATGTCTGTCTAGTCATAGGTACCTTTCTTCAGCTGTTCTCAAGTCATAAATGTCTTTCTTCCACTGATTCTGATGTCAGCAATGTTTTCTCTATGAAGGCTATTAGAAGTGCTGTGGTACCTTTTATGGATAAGATGGTGCTTGCTTAGAGAGCTTGGGAACTTCTTGAGAGAGCTAGGTGTTTATTTCTCAATCTCTTGCTCTCACACTGATTTAAAAAAACTCTCTCCTTATATACCTTGGATGACACATCAACTTCTTTACAATAGCATTGGTCCAAGGTTGTCAAAACCATCAGATTTAGATTCAATTGGCTTTCCATCACTAAGTGCTTGGTTTAAATAAATTGGCTGATTTCAGCTCGTGGCCAAAACATCAAAAGACAAAGGTTTCCAATCACACAGCCAATTGATACATGTTTTAGTTTCAGAAATGGCTGTACCAGCTATCAGCTACATGCAAAAACTTTCTTTTTTTGTATAAAACTCTAAGCTTAGAAAAACACTATTTCTTAAAGGAAGCACACACTCTACACAACTTCGTAATTCCTCCCCCTGAAGAAAATAATGAACCATCATTATGAAAAGATGGCTCTTTCTTAAATCTAAACACTATTATCACAAGATGCATAGGTCAGTAATCTAAAGTTACACTCTTCATACTAATACTGCGTACATATATAACATTGGACCATACTGGCCCAATCTTATCTACCCATTTTATTTTAAACCTGCAATAATGCACCTGCAATAACATTTTTACAACTGGCAACATATACAATCTGTAAATTTAAATCCTGTAACATAAGACTCCAATGAAATAGTCTCAGATTCTTGTCCTCAAATGTTTCCAAAAAGGAGAGAGGGTTGTGGTTTGTATACACAATCATCTCCAAAACATTGTTTGTAACATTAACATTAAAATGTCATAAGGCCAGTACTAAAATCAATATCTGTTTTTCAATGGTGGAGTATTTTCTCTGGCAGATATCGAGTTTCTTTGAAAAATAACCAATGGGCCTTTCAATTCTGTCATTATCCTTCTGTATCAATACAGTTCCAACCCCTACATCGCTGGTGTTGAAAGTGACTTTAAAGAGTTAAGAAATTTGGTGTGGCTAAAACAGGTGTAGTGGTTAACACAACTTTTAAATTCTCAGATGCCTCCTGGCGTGGTTCTATCCACCGAAATTTCATGTGCTCCTTCAACAAATCCGTCTGCGGTGCCATCACTCTACTCAAGTTTGGTACAAACTTCTGGCAGAATCCACTCGCTCCAAAAAAATCAAAGCACGTCTTTCTTCAACAATGGTCTTGGAAATTCCTGGATAGCCTTCATCTTAACATTCCTCAGGGATATCCTTCCATGTCTGATGTGGTGTCCAAAGAATGTCACTTCTGCCTTTGCAATTTCAGTTTTTGCTAAATTTACTGTACTGTATGTACGATAACTCCCACAGTTACCGAGACTACACCTCCTTCCACCCTATATCCTGCAAAATCTCCATATCGTTTTTCCACCTCCTCCGTCTCCGTTGCATCTGCTCTGATGAGGAGACGTTCCACCTGCAAATATCCTGGATACCTGTTTTTTTTCAACCAATGCTCTTTTCCCCCGTCTGTCATCCGGACAGTCCTCCACTGCCCTCCTCCATTCGCCACTTCACAGCTCTTAACCACCTCCCTCCATCTAAAAATAATAAAAATAGGGTCCCCCTTGTCCTCACTTTACACCCTGCCAGCCTACGCATCCAAAGTATCATCCTCAAACACTTTTGGCAACTGCAATTAGACCCCACCATTCAGAACATCTTCCACTCCCCACCCCTCTCTGCCTTCTGCAAGCACCATTCCCTTTGCCACTCCTTAGTTTGCGCCACACTCCCCACCAACCACCCCAACCTTCCCCCTGGTACCTTCCCCTGTAACCATAAAATATGCACCACCTGCCCACACACCACATCCTGCACCTCCATCCAGGGCCCTAAACAGTCCTTCCAGGTGAGACAGAGCTTCACCTGCATCTCCCCCAACCTAGTCTATTGCATCCAGTGCTCCCGATGTGGCCATCTCTATCTCAGTGAGACCAAGTGACCGTTTCGCTGACCTTCTTTGCCTGGCCCATAATGGCTAACCTAACCTCCCAGTCACTGACCATTTCAATTTCCCATCCCACTCCCCCTCCAACGCATCTGTTCTTGGCCTTCTCCAGTGTTGAGTGACTAACAACAAAAATTTGAAGAACAACACTTTACCTTCCACTTGGGCACACTACAGCCCAGAGGACTCAACATTAAGTTCTCCAATTTCAAATAACCTTCCCACTCATTCCCCGGCTCCCCTTCCAGCCCCACCTTCTCACTTCCAGCCCCACCTTCTCCCTTCCATTCCACACTCTGACCCTCCCTTCCAGCCACCAAATGGATTCATCTCTCCCATTGACCCACCAGGTCATACCTACTACAAGTGTCCACCTATCACCACTGTTCCAATATTCCCCTGCCGTCCCCGTCTTTATTTGGAGCTCCCCCACCTCCACATCTAGTCCTGAAGAAGGGTATTACCCAAAACATTGACTGCTCCTTTCTTCCAGATGTCGCCTGGCCTGTTGTGTTCTTTCAGCCTCCCCATTTGTCTACCTTAGTTAAAATTTATGACCAGTTTTGTCTTCTGTAGTCTTTCAAAGAGATCTTCCAAATGCACCATGAATAGCTGAAGATCACTAAGTCTTCTATACAGCTGGCACAATTAGTCAATCTTGGCACAACTCTGTTCATAAATATTTGAAATGGAGCTTGTGTTCTTCATTCCAAAGGGTATTACTGTAAATTCATACAGCCCATCTAGGGGTTACAAACACAGAAACTTCTTTCGCTCTCTCTGACAAAGGCACTTGCCAGTAACCACAAAGTCAGTCCAACTTTGTGACGTAAGTGGTTGTCCAAATTTTTCCACACAGTCCTCCAGCCATGGAATTGGGTACAAACCTAATTTGGTTATGGTGTTGACCTTCTGATAATCCACGCAGAATCATTGAGTACAATCAGGTTTGGGAACCAACTCCACTTGCTCTGACTCGATTCTATGATGTCTTCTTGGAGCATCGCTTCCACTTCCTTCTGAACCTGTGCTGCTTTGAGAGAATTAGTCCTATAGGAGTGTTGTTTTATTGGAACAGCATTCCCTACTTCAACCTCATGTACGATAGTATTAGACCTTCCCACTCTATTCCTACTTATATCCTCATATTGCTGCGACAAGCCTTTCAATTCGGTTCACTTTTCCCCAGACAGATAGCTCCCTATCCTATTCCATTCTCCATGGACCTCCTCATTATTTAACTTATTCTGAGGCACATCAAAATCCAAATCATCTGGTTTTGATTCCTCACTCTGAGGGGCAATAACGAAAGCGTGTTTCTTCAATTCCCTTTCCCTCTCAGAGTAAGGTTTCAGCATATTCACATGACTACCCAATAATTTTTTTTCCTATCTGGTATCTTTACCAGATAATTCACCTGACTTAACTTCTTCTCAATCTGATAGGGACCACTAAACCTTGCTTTGAAGGGATCTCCTACCACTGGTAACAGCACCAATACTTTATCCCCATGGGCAAATGTCCAAATTTTAGATTTCTTATCTGCTTCTTGCTTCATTAGATGCTGTGCCATCGTCAAATGTTACCCAGCCAATTCACTTACTCTGTTTAATCTTTCTCTCACCTTAGATATTTAATCCAACTGTGAGATCTCTAACTTCAGGCCTATCAAATTTTCCTTCATTAATTTTAAAGGCCCTCTTACTTTGTGCCTGAATATCAACTCAAATGGAGTAAACTGAGTTGATTCATTTGTGGCATCTTTAATGGCAAACAATACAAATAAGATAACTTTATCCCAATTATTTGGGTAATCCTGGCAATAAGCCGTCAGCATGTTCTTTAAGGTCTGTTGCCACCTTTGCAATACTCCCTTCTGTGCAGGATGGTATGCACTTGATTTAAAGTGTGGATGCCTAAAATATCCATGACCTCCTTAAATAGTAAAATTGGACCTTTGGTCTGACTGAATCTCCCTGGTTAGACCATAACAGGTAAAGAAAGGAAACAACTCATCCACAACCCTTTTTGCCTTGACATTCCATAATGGAATTGCCTCCAGAAGCCTGCAGACACATCCATTATTCTTAGCAAATATTGGTTCCCACTTTTGGTTTTAGAGAGGGGGCCTACACATCCAATCATATCCCATGTGAAAGGTTCTTCAAATGTGGGAATTGGCATCAAATGTGCTGGTTTTATCACTGCCTGAGGCTTTCCTACCATCTGAAACGTATGACAGGTACGGCAAAATTCAACCACAACTTTATGTAATCCAGGACAATAGAAATGCTTCTGTATCTTAGCCAGAGTCTTCCTCACTTCTAGATGAGCTTCTACAGGTAATTTGTGTGCTACCCACAATGCTTCCTGTCTGTATGTTACCGGCAACACAATCTGGTGAAATTCCGCCCATTTCTCCTCTGCACTAACCTGCCAAGGTCTCCATTTCCACCTTAGGATTCTATCCTTAAGGGAATAACATTCTGGAATACATTCCGATTCCATTACCAAATAGGCTTTATCATATAAATCTTCCATTGTCTCATCTTTTTGTTGTAACTCTATTAATCTTTCAGAACTAAACACCTCTGCCTGATCCTCTACCTGTTCAGGTTTCTCCTTTACCATTTTGCCAAACAGGGTATCAGCCAACTGGACCTCAACTCCTTTGTATCTCTTTGATTTTTCCTTCTTGCTGTAACTTGTGACTGTGGGATCATGTTACCATACAGTCCAGAAAAATTCCAAGGTATTTTTTTTTAACTCCTAAGTTCCCTGGTTTTCCTTCAGCTTGTCCACTACAAGGGGCATCACTCCCACCTTTAATCCTGCTAGGTTGTACAGAAACATAGAAACACAGAAGATAGGAGCAGGAGGAGGCCAATTGGCTCTTCAAGCCTGCTCCACCATTCATTACGACCATGGCTGATCATCCAACTCAATAGCCTAATCCTGCTTTCTCCCCCTAACCTTTGACCCCATTCACCCCAAGAGCTATCTCTAGTTGCCTCTTGACTACATTCAATGTTTTGGCAAGAACAAACTGTATTCCTGGAATAGACACTCTTTCAGTCACCTCCCACTATCACTTCCCCAGTCTTGATTTAACTTTCCTGCTTTACCTTACACACGGGAACACTAAATCTCTCTTCATTTATTCCACAGATTACCACTCCCTCGGGTAGCATTTCAGAAGGAGTGCAAATACTTTCATCTCTTACTATCAGAGACTGGTTGGCTACCGTATCTCTCAATATTTTAACTTTTTTACCTTCTCCCGCTGTGCTTCCTGAGTAAACATTACACACAGAGGTTTAGTCCTTGTAGAGATCAGGCACCATCTCACTCTCTCGCCCGTGACTAGGCTGTGCACTCTCCTGCAGCTCCTCAACTTCTTTAGGGTTTCCTTCACTACCCCAACCAATCCCACAGCTTTAGTCTCTTTTACCACATCCTTTTACCCAGTGCCTTTCTTAAACCACCGGCATGTGTGTCCTCCTCTATTACGGTGAAAACACCTGAGGCCTTTCACCTTCCTTTCCAGCCTCTTATGTTTTTTTTTCACCTGTGGTAAACTGCTCCCAGTGTGGTCTACTTTTTGATTTTCAGTGAATTATCTCCCCCTTTCCCAAGTTCTATCCCTCACAGAATGAAATTGCTGTCGGAAGCTAGATTTCGGTTTATGCACTAATGCATATTCATCCACCATCTCTGCAACTTTTCTCGCTGTTTTAACTTCCTGTTCCTCAACATGTGTTCTTATCACTTCCGGAGTGAGTTTTTAAACTCCTCCGGCAGAATAATCTCTAAGATCGTCATATGTTTTTTCTATCTTTAATGCTCTCATTCATCTATCGAATTTGTTCTGTTTAATTCTTTCAAACTCAACATAGGTCTGACCTGGTTCCTTCTTTATATTTCTGAACGATTGTCTATTTGCTTCTGGTATCACTTCATAGGCACTCAAGATAACCTTTTTAACCTCTTCATAATCTCTTGACACCTCCTCTGACAGCACTGAAAACACCTCACTAGCCCTGCCTACCAACTTGGTCTGAATTAACATTACTCCACAGACTCTGGCCAATTGATCTGCTAGCCCATTTCACAAAGGAAATGACAAAGGCTTCTACATCTTTTTCATCGAATTTTGGTAGTGTTTTGACATATTTGTGTATATCCCTTTCAGGTCTTTGGCAACGATGGGTCTGCTCATCATCACTCGCCTCATCGCTGACCCTATCTTCTACCTTCATTTGCATCCTTTTACATCAGCTATCCTGTTTAATTTACAACTTCTGAAGTTCAAACTTTCTCTCTTCTCATACTTTTTCCCCTTCTCCTCTTTTTCTTTTTGTTCGGTCACAACATTTCTTTCCGTTTCTTTTTCTTCTGCTTTAACCTGTAATTCAAATTGTTTTAGTTCCCTTTCTTCCTCTTCTGCCCTGGCTCTTCTTTCTCTTTCTTTATCATCCACCTCCAATTGTCTAATTTTCAATTTAAATTTTTTCTAACTCCACTGCATTTGCCTGTTTCTCTCATATAGCTAAAAGCTTGACCAACTCCATTACAATTTCAGCTTTCCTCTTAACCCTAGTTAAACTGAAATCTAGCCTGTTTGCTAAGTCTAAAAGTTTATCCTTCCTCTGTTTTTCTAAATTTTCTTGGCAAATTTGGGAAGCATCTTCAAACCCCAGAATCTCTTTAGCAAAGTTAAGAGCCATTTCCCTCATTTTTGATTTAACCAACCACAAGTAATCGAAAATAAACAGATCTAACCCTACATTTTATTTAATGATTTGGAACTAATCCCAAGTCTGTTTAAATCTGTCCAAATCCATTCAGATCCTGTACATGAATTGGCCAGATCCTGGACTTGAGCCCCCAAACTGTTACGGAGAAAGGGAGGTTAAATGAAAGAAAATCCCTGATCTTCACTTTATAAGTAACAGATAACAATATATTTATTTAACTCTAACTGTGAATAAGTTAACAGAACTACTAACAAACCAGACAATTCCCCCCTAACTCCTAACTGAACATAATTTGACTGGTATGCCATTCCAATAAACACAAGTCCAATTTAAACAATATAAAAAGTAAGAAAAAAATGATTGAAACTTACTCTCTCAAAGTCCACACAGAATGTGTCTTCCAGAATGCTCTGCCTTCTTCTTAGTCTCTCCCACCATAAACGCCTTTCTTCCGCTGATCCTGCTGTCAGGGATGTTTTCTCTATGAAGATTCTTAGTTAGAAGTGCCATGGTACCTTTTATGGATAAGATGGTGCTTTCTTAGAGAACTTAGTGATTTCTTTGAGAGCTAGGTGCTGATATCTTAGATGACAGTTTGGTCTCACACTAATTTTCAAAAACCCTCCCCTTATGTACCTTGGATGACAATCAACTTTCTGAACGTAGCATAGGTCCAAAGTTGTGAAAACCATCAGATTTAAATTCAATTGGCTTTCAATCACTAAGTGCTTGGTTAAAATTAATTGGTTGATTCTAGCTAGTTGACAAAACATCAAAACAAGCCTAAGGTTTCCAATTACACAGCCAATCGATCCATATTTCAACTTCAGAATTGGTTGTAACTATTCAGCTACATGCAGACACTTTTTTTCTGTATAAATCTCTAAGCTTAGAAAAACACTTTATTTCTTAAAGGAACTACGTACTCTACACAATTTCGTAATAAGTAAAATAAAGTTGAAGGGGAGGTGGAGAATGAGCAACACAAAGATGGTCAGGTGGGGCTGAATGCTGTACATCTTATACAATTCCATGAACAATGTCAAAATATCAGACTTAATTAGCCCAACACAGCCATTCACCACTTCTGCCATCAAAAACAGTCAAGGACATTTTGAGGGGGTTTGGACTGGTCCATGACAAAAAGCCTTGTTAGGTAAGGAGAAAGACTTTAAAATTGACACTGCAAAGGATCAGGCTGGAAGAGTTGTAAGTTAAGAAAAGAGTATTTAATTTTATAATGATTTTTAGTACTGTAACCATTGTGCAACACATGGCACAGTTACAGAAGTGAGATGATGAAAGGAAAATACCAAAGACGATGCAAGTCTGAAATACAAGCAGAAAGTATGCAAGCATGCAGCAAGGATGGCAGTATCTGTGGAGAGAGAAACAAAGATAACAAGTTGACAATGATTCTGAGAACAATCACATTTGACTGGCAACGTTAACTGTGTTTCTGCTCCGCAGAGACTCCTGGACCTGTTGACTTTCACTGGTATGTTTTGTTTCTATATCAAAAATAGATTGTTCTTCCAAAACATAAACAGTAATAGAACTATTTCACCGATGCTTGTCGTAGACATCAGTGCATCTATAAATCTCACAAGAGAACATCTTTATTCAGCTAACAGATTCACTTCATGCAGAAAATGTACTAATCTACCTTGTCAGTACACAATCCAATTCCATATGGAATTCGACATTAAACTTCAGTGCTGCAACTATGGCAATGCATCAAGCTTTATGAGTCAAATTTTATTTCCCTCATCAACTTTTACACTGTGGGCATGATATCTTTGACAGCACCTCTAAAGCGCTCCGTCAGTGGCAAAGTACCACAGATTGGTGATAACACAAATTGGGAATGTGTTACAGAAGGGGAACATCCAAACTCCTCTGATAATTAAGGGTCTGGGCCCGAAACGTCAGCCTTCCTGCTCCTCTACTGCTGCTTGGCCTGCTGTGTTCATCCAGCTCTACACCTTGTCAAAACAAAACCCAATTTGTTATAACAGGAGTAGGGGGTTCCTGTCTAATAATTACCCCTGAAACACCCAGAGAAGTTCACCTTTCCCCTCATAGTCTATTAAAAGAGTGGTTAAAAGAAAGAAAATCCCTGATCTCCACTTTGCTATTAACAAAAAACAATTTATTTATTTAACCAACAAAGAACAAATTCACAGAATTAGGAACAAACAGACAATTTGGGGCAGCACGGTGGCTCAGTGGTTAGCACTGCTACCTCACAGTACCAGGGACCGAGGTCCGATTCCAGCCTCAGGCGACTGTCTGTGTGGAGTTTGCACATTCTCCCCGTGTCTGCGTGGGTTTCCTCCGGGTGCTCCGGTTTCCTCCCACAGTCCAAAGATATGCAGGCTAGGTGGATTGGCCATGTTAAATTGCACATAATGTTCAGGGATGTGTGGCGAGGTAGATTATCCATGGGAAGGTGCAGGGATAGGGTAGGGGTGTGGGTGAGATGCTCTTTGGAGAGGCGGTGTGGACTTGATGGGCTGAATGGCCTGCTTCCAAACTTCAAGGATTCTATGACTTTCCCTTGTACTACTAACTACTTCCTAACTGGTCTAAATTCTACCAGAATACTGTTCAAATAAGCCCAAGTCCCACTTAATAAAACCAACTAATAAGAGGACAATAACTTGATCTCTACAACTTTGCACAGACTGTCTTCTAGAATATTCTGTCATCTTCGCCTTCTGCACAAACACCTTTCTTCCACTAATTCTGCCATCAGGGATGTTTTATCTCTAAAATTTCTTCAATGAGGACTTTGAGCTAAAATACCATGCTGCTTTTGATTAATTAGATGGGCTTTCTCTGAGAGCTGAATGGTGCTAACTCTGGCCCTCCTCAATTTTCGAAATGGCCTTGTCTTATATATCCATAATAACATAATCAAATTATTATAATATGATTTTGTTTTTCAGGGTGTCAACACCATCAGATTTAAATTCAATTGGCTTTCTGTATCTAGGTGCTTGATTTAAATTAATTGGCCAAATTCAAACTTGTTGTCTTCCGAAAAAAAAATGTTGTTTGGCTGTTCTATACAAAATGTTTCCATTTGGGCACTCTCTGTGTACCTGCATTTATAAAATTCCAAGCACAGACAAAGCACAAACTTTTAAAGGGACCACAGTATTCTTTCCCCAAGACCATTTTTACCAACAAATGGGGAGGCAATGGCCCAGTGGTAGTGTTGCTGGACTGTTAATCCAGAGACCAAGGTAATGTTCTGGGGACCGGGGTTCGAAACCCGCCAAGGCAGATGGTGGAATTTGAATGCAATAAATATCTGGAATTAACAGTCTAATGATGGCCATGAATCCATTGTCAATTGTTGGGGAAAAACCCATCTGGTTCACTAATGCCCTTTAGGGAAGGAAACTGCCATCCTTACCTGGTCTGGCTGACATGTGACCCCAGACCCAGAGCAATGTGGTTGACTCTTAACTGCGCTCTGGGCAATTAGGGATGGACAATAAATGCTGCCTAGCCAGCAATGCCCCCATCCCGTCAATGAATAAAGAAAAAAAATTCTAACTTCCTGTTTTCCAATTCATGAATACTCTACCCAACTTCGTAACAAAAGTAAGATGCAAAGAAGAAATAAAAGATTTACAAAACAATCAAGATTATATTATGTGTAAGGGCCAAAATTTTGTCGACTGAGTTTATTGTGGATAATTGTGAGGTTATCCATTTTGGTCAGAAGAATGTAAAAGCAATTTGTACCTAAATGTAGAGAAACTACTGAGTGCTTCAGTGCAGTGGGATCTGGGTGTCTTCACGTATGACTCTGAGAGAGCAGATAATAAGGAGGACAAATTAAAACTAAACATCAGTTTGAAAGGCTGATAGGTTGAAGGTGACTGGGAAGTATGAGAAAGATAAGGGTCTGAACTTTCCAATCCAGGTCAGAGTCTCTACTTCAGATTGATGTTTGCCCTCTTACCTTTAGAGCCGTTTTGTTTGAATTTCCAGTCCCTTCAGGAGACTTTGCAGCTAAAACAGTGAAAATAAGACAAAGAACCCTCATAATCATCAGTGTTGAGAATTCAGTGCTAAAACCATTCCCCTTCTGCAACAGCAGGGTGTTGTACTCTGTAGTTAAAAATCCTTAAGTCGCTATAGTTAGAGAGAAGATAATTGGTGAACCCTCCGAAAGCTCTCATGACTCTGAGTTGGGGAGGTTTTTGGACATAGCCAGGTTTTGGGTAATTGACCATCTAAATTCCCACAGAGTTAGCTGTGTTGGGATTTCTGCATGATTGCCGATTGATGAGTCTAAGGTTTTGTACTGGCCACCTTGGTATGGGAAAATCTAGAGTAAGAGCTTTCTGTGGTAACCGTGGCTCCAGTAAGTAACACCCTCACCTCGGAGGGTCCTTGGTTCAAAACCCACACTAAAGATTTGAGAGGGTTGCACCTCCACTATAATGCACAGTGAAATGCTGCAGTGTCAGAAAGACCATGCTTTTTGAATGAGACTGTAAATTGAAACCCTGTCTGTCTCACCGGGCTAATGCAAAGGATCTTGTCGGACAATTTTGAAGAAAAGCTGGGGAGTGCTAACCGAGTCTCAGGAATATCAGTTTCCATGTCAACTGACCATCACCAAAAGCAGATCATGAGGTCCCCATCGCATTGACTGCACTCACTGGAGTTTCAAAAAATGAGATGGCCTCTCATTGAAACCAAAATTCAAACAGGACTAGACAGGTTAGATAAAGGAAGGATGTTCCTGACGGTGGAGTCCAGAACCAGGGATCTTAGTTTAAGCACAGAGAGTCAATCTTTTGGAACAGAGATGAGGAGAAATGTTTTCACCCAGAGAGTGATGACCCTGTGGAATTCACTACCACAGAAAGCAGTTGAGACCAAAAAATTATGTGCTCTCAAAAAGGAGATAGATATAGCTCTTGTGGCTAAAGGGATCAAAGGATACAGGGGAGGGCAGGATTAGGGTATTGAACTCAATGATTAACCATGATTATGTTGAATATTGGAGCAGGCTAGAGTGGTCGAATGACCTACTGCTGATTCTGTCTCTACGCTTGCGGTATTTTGATGTGCACACATTGATCGTCACATTTTGTTCATGACAACAATTGAAAAAGTAATTAATAACGCCACAAAGTGAGTTCAGGTGCACGAAGGGTGTGGAAAGTGTAAAATGTATATCTTAGTTCCTGTTTGAAAGAGAACGTTATAAAACCTCACCCTAGATTCCTATTGGAAAGTGCGCTGACAGATGTAGGGAAGAAAAGGAGGAAGTGATGGCCTAATGATATTATAGGTAGACTGTTAATCCAGAGACTCAGTTCCTGCCACAGCAGATGGTGGAATTTGAATCCAATAAGAAATCTGGAATTAAGAGTCTAATGATGACAATAAATCAATTGTCAGGAAAAAAGAAAACCATCTGTCTCACTAATGTCCTTTAGGGAAGGAAAGTGCCATCCTTACCTGGTCTGGCCAACATGTGACTCCAGACCCACAGCAATGATTGGTTCTATTTGCCTTCTGGGCAATTAGGGATGGGCAATAAATTCTGACTTGGCCAGTGATGCCCTCATCCTGTGAATGAATTAAAAAGAAAACTACTTGACTGAAATCTCTGACTGGCTTACTGACAAAGACTGTCTGCATTCACTCATGAATAACAACAGTGGAAGGTTACTCGAAGTAATAGAGTGAGGCCTTAGCTAGACTTAATGGATCGTCAGAAGATAAAAATTGAAAGGAAATTGGATGCAGGAGCTGTTCATCAAAATCAATGGCTGCCTGACTCCCATGTGAACTAGTGGCAATATACCTGGACAGTTCAATTTACACTCTCCAAACATAAAATACGCATAAAAAACAAAGCCAGCAGAGACACATTATGGATTACTGTTTGGGTCAGTGAGCATCCAGGATAGTTTGCACGCAAGAATAATTTAAGAATAAAATCGAACAGTTTAAAATTGCTTACAGATACGAAATAAGATGAATTTCCTTTAAACCAACTCAACAGTTGTGAATGAATTAGAGTCAGCATTGTATAAAGAGGGACTGCATCCTTTATAGAACCATAGAATTCATCAGCGTGGAAGGAGGCTATTTAGCCCATTTTACCTTTTGCAAGTTCTAGGCCTTATAATTTAAACTCAAATCTTGTTCATTTGAGACTGTAACTAATGAGGCAATAGGAGACAGTCCAGTGAAGGAATTTAGGAAATGTTGCTTATGTTGTAAATGATACAGAGGTGCCAGTATTGGACTGGGATGGACAAGGTCAGAAATCACATGACACCAGGTTATAGTCCAAAAGCTTTATTTGAAATCACAAGCTTTCGTAGCACTGCTCACTCATCAGGCAAAGTGACTTTGACTTTACCTGATGAAGGAGCAGCGCTCCGAAAGCTTGTGATTTCAAGTAAACTCGTTGGACTTGTCACAAAACTTCTCATTATGTTGTAAACGACACTGATTACAGCAGGGCTGCAACCCCTCAGGTGTGCTGTTGCTTTCCAGCTCAGTTAAGGGGGCGGGTCGACATTCACTTTCTCAGTCTCTCTCAAGGACCTTTCTACTCCCAATTAGAAGTCAGGTAACTTCAATTTTTTTTTGTTTATTAACCTATTTTTCTAATCAGCCTGACCAGGGATATCATTACACACTTCAGAAGCAGGTGGGATTTGAACCTGGGTCTCTCAGTCCAATGACTCTACCACTGCACCACAGGAAGACCCTCAATTTTCTCTTGTAGGCAAAGACATTGACTGCTATCACCTCCTACTATCTCCTGACTGCTTCATTAAGTTGTCAATTATCCATGGGTCCCTCGTCTTCATTATGTTTTGTAATTGTAACTTTGAACTTTTTAATGAGATAGGAGGATATTCTGAAATGTTGTTTACCTCTTTGTAAAAGAGAAAAAAGGGAGGCATGTGCAATCAAGACCCAAAAATTAACATCCTTGAGCTCATGCCTTAAGGTTTGCATAATTGGTAAAGCTCCCATTAAACCAGATATTTACTCATCGCTGACCATTGCCTTTTCCTTACGGTCAACACTATCTAATGTCTGTTTGTTTGTTTCTGCTGTGTTTGTATATTTGGAAACAATTTATGTCACTCTTTATACATTAAAGGCAAAACTAATGCAGAAGATCAGAAGGTATTCATACGGAAAATACCTATCTTGACAAATCGTTATACAGAATATGTTAAACTCTTAAGATTTATATAATTGCAAACTTAAACATAGTGTTACAAAGTTAACTCTAATACAAATGTTATATTTACTTAAATAAATTAAAACACAACAGTACAGAGCACGCTTGTGTTCAAGACAACTTGATCAGGGCAAACAAACCAGAAATGTACTAAAGATAAAAACAGAAATAGAAAGTGCTGAAGAAATTCAGCAGGTCTGATAGCATCTGTGGAGAGAGAAACAGAGTTACTGTTTCAAGTCCAGTGACCCTTCTTGTTAACCAAGAGGTTATCAGTAGTATGTGGGAAAGCAGATTTGAGGTTATAATCACATTAACTATGTAAAATGGCAGAACATGTTGGAGGGACTGAAAGACATATGTCACAATGTGGTTTGGGAGAGTGGGCTGATATCAAGTTGTACTATCTATTAGTTGGGCCCAGCGTCTTTCCTTTCCTCTTCCAATCTCTTCAGCACCTTTGAATGTAGTTTTTTTAATCTTTTGACAGAGAATTGGAGAGAAAATTCCATTCCTAAGGGCATTGTGGGTCAAGCTAGAGTACATGGATTGCAACAGTTCAAGAAGGTAGCTCACCACCACCTTCTCAAGGGGCAACTAGGGACAGGCAATAAATACTGGCCAGCTAACAACACCCATGTCCCATGAGTGAATAAAAAAAAGAGAGATGCTGCTGCAGCTGGCTTAGAAACATAGAAACATAGAAGATAGGAGCAGGAGGAGGCCATTTGACCCTTTGAGCCTGCTCCGCCATTCATTACAACCATGGCTGATCGTCCAACTCAATAGTCTAATCCTGCTTTCTCCCCATAACCTTTGACATCATTCACCCCAAGTGCTATATCTAGCTGCTTCTTGACTACATTCAATGTTTTGGCATCAACTACTTCCTGTGGTAATGAATTCCACAGGGTCACCACTCTTTAGGTGAAGAAATGTCTCCTCATCTCCGTCCTAAATCATCTACCCCAAATCGTCATACTGTGACCCTGGTTCTGGACACACCCATCATTGGGAACATCTCCCTGCATCTACCTTGTCTGGTCCTGTTAGAATTTTATAAGTGTCTATGAAATCCCCCCTCATTCGTCTGAACTTCAGTGAAAACAACCCTAACCTAGTCAATCTCTCCTCATACGTCAGTCCCACCAACCCTGGCATCAGCCTGGTAAACCTTCACTGCACATCCTCTTGAGCAAGCACATCCTTCCTCAGAACTTGCTTTTGTTTGCAGTTTCCATCAAACAGTTCGAAAGGTGACCTTTTGTTTTGGACTGTAGATAAAAATTAGGTAGATGCCTATCCAAATACATATAAATCCTGTCCCTCGGAATCCTGTCCAACAACTTACCCACCACTAACATCATGCTCACCGGCCTATAGTTCCTTGGCTTTTTCTTCCCAGTTTTCTGAAATAATGACACCACATTAGTCACCCTCCAGTCCTCCCGGCTATTGATGATACAAATATCTCAGCAAGGGGCCCAGCAATCTCTTCCTTAGCTTCCCACAAAGTTCTGGGATAGGCTTGATTTGGTTGTGGGGATTTATCCACCTTTATACATCTTAAAACTTCCAGCAACTCCTCTTCTTTTCAAGATATCATTATTTATTTTCCCAATTTATTTCTCTAGATTCCATATCCTTCTGCACAGTAAATACTGATGCAAAATACTCATTTAGTATCTCACCTATCTCTTGTGGTTACACAACGACAGCTTTGTTAATCTTTTAGGGGCCGTATTCTCTCCCTTGTTACTTTTTATCCCTTAGTATATTTGTAGAATCTCTTTGGATTCTCCTTAACCTTATTTGTCAAAGATATTTCCCCTTTCTGCCCTCCTGATTTCCCTCTTAAGTATAATACTAATGTCTTTATACTCTTCTCGGGACTTACTTGATCCCTGCTGTCTATACCCGACATATACTTCCTTTTCTTAACCAAAACCTCAATTTCTCTAGTCATCAGCATTCCCTAAACTTACCAGCCTTTCCCTTTGTACTACAGGAACGTACTGTCTTTGGAGTCTCGTTATCTCAGTTTTAAAGGCTTCCCACTCCCCAGCCGTCCCTTTACGTGTGAATAGCCTCTCCCAGTCAATTTTTGAAAGTTCTTGCTTGATACCATTAGCTCTGGTTACCATGGAGTAATGGTGAGCGCGCTAGCTTCTGAGCTCTGTGATCTGAGTTCAAATCGAGGTGTCACCTTCTTCCTGGTGAACTGAGTGGCGCGCCTTAGAAAGTCTTGTTCCCCTCTTGTTTCCAGTGGCAGTGGCGCGAGCCAGAGTGCCGATGGGAAGGTAAGGCGGTTTTTGTATTCTCCCTGTATAAAAACTTACCTCGTGCAGCAAGCGGCCCTCTTGTTTTCAGCGGTGGGTGTGTGGAGGGAATGCAAGCCAGGAAGAAACCGATAAATTCGGGCATTGGCTAAACCCGAAACACTACACGTATAGTGTCTCCCACCCATCCTCCTCCTCGAACCAAAAAAGACTGTGTGGAGGGTCGGTAAGGTAAGGCTTTTTTTAATTCTTCTTCTGGAAATCTCGAGTAGAGGGAATGGAAGCTTGGGCAGTTGCATGCTCCTCTTGCAGGATCTGGGAGGTAAGGGTCACTGCTGGTGTCCCCTCTGACTTCACCTGTGAGAAGTGCACCCAACTCCAGCTCCTCAAAAACCGTGTTAGGGAACTGGAGCTGGAGCTGGATGAACTCTGGATCATTCGGGAGGCTGAGGGGGTGATAGAAAGGAGTTACAGGGAGGTGGTCACACCCAAGGTACAGGACAAAGGTAGCTGGATGACTGTCAGGAGGGGAAAAGGGAATAGGCAGACAGTGAAGGGATCCCGTGTGGCAGTTCCTCTCAATAATAAGTATACTGTTTTGGACTCTGTTGGGGAGGGGGTGACCTACCAGGGGAAGGCCATAGCAGACAGGTCTCTGGCACTGAGCCTGACCCTGTGGCACATAAGGGAAGGGGGGAGAATAGGAGCGCAATTGTAGTGGGGGATTCGACAGTAAGAGGCGTGGACTGGCAGTTCTGTGGATGCGAACGAGATGAACGGATGGTGTGTTGCATCCCGGGTGCCAGGGTCCGTGATGTCTCGGATCGTGTCTTCAAGATCCTTAAGGGGGGGGGGGGCGGTTGAGCAACCAGCAGTCATGGTACACATCGGTACCAATGACATAGGTAGAAAAAGGACTGAGAATGTGAAAACCGAGTACAGGGAGTTAGGTTGGAAGCTAAGTCCAGGACAAACAGGGTAGTTATCTCTGGATTACTACCAGTGCCACGTGATAACGAGGTAAGAAATAGGGAGAGAGTGCAGCTAAACACGTGGCTACAGGGCTGGTGTAGGAGGGAGGGCTTCCATTATGTGGATAATTGGAGCACATTCTGGGGAAGGTGGGACCTGTACAGTAAGGATGGGTTGCACCTGAACCAGAAGGGCACAAATATCCTGGGAGGGAGATTTGCTCAAGCTATATGGGATGGTTTAAACTAGTTTTGCAGGGGGTGGGGAACTGGATTTGTAATTCAGAGGATGCGGTATTCGGCCTTCCAACAGACACAACAGGGAGTGAGGTGGTTTATAAAGAAATGCGGTCGATGGAGTGTAATTGTGGACACAGAGATGGTTTGAGGTGTATATACTTCAACGCTAGAAGTATCAGAAATAAAGCGGATGAACTTAGAGCATGGGTCAGGACTTGGAACTATGATCTTGTGGCCATTACAGAAACTTGGGTAATTCAAGTAGAGGAATGGTTGTTGGAAGTTCTGGGATTCAGATGCTTTAAAAGAAACAGGGAGGGTGGAAAAAGAGGTGGGGGAGTGGCATTGCTAGTCAGGGCTGGTATAACAGCTACTGAAAGGCAGTTCGAGAATGATATGTCTGCAGAGTCAGTTTAGGTTGAGGTCAGGAACAATAAAGGAGCAGTCACTTTGTTGGGGTTTTTTTACAGACCCCCTAATAGTTACAGAGAAGTGGAGGAGTGGATTGGGAGGCAGATACTGGAAAGGTGCAGAAATCACAGGGTTGTAGTCATGGGTGACTTCAACTTTCCAAGTATTGATTGGAAACATTTTAGTTGTAACAGTTTAGATGGAGCAGATTTTGTCCAGTGCATTCAGGAAGGATTCCTGACACAGTATGTAGATAGACCAACACGAGGAGAGGCCACTTTGGATTTGGTGCTTGGCAACGAACCGGGCCAAGTGTTAGACCTGTTGGTAGGAGAGCATTTTGGCGATAGCGATCATAACTCTGTTTCTTTCACGATAGTCATGGATAAGGATAGGTACATACGGCAGGGTAAAGTTTACAACTGGGGGACGGGTAATTACAATTCAGTGAGGCAAGAACTGGGTAACATAAATTGGGAACAGATGCTGTCAGGGAAGAGCACCACAGAAATGTGGAGATTGTTTAAGGAATGCATACTGCACGTGCTCGATATGTTTGTCCCTAGCAGGCAGAGAAGATATGGTCGAGTGAGGGAGCCTTGGTTCTCGAGAGAGGTCGAATGACTGGTTAAGAGGAAGAAGGAGGCTTATGTAAGGTTTAGGAAAAGAGGAACGGAAAAGGCTCTAGAGGGATACAAGTTAGCCAGGAAGGAGCTGAAGAAAGGGCTGAGGAGAGCTATAAGGGGGCATGAGAAAAAATTGGTGGATAGGATCAAGGAAATCTCCGAGGCTTTTTACACGTATGTGCAGAACAAGAGAATGACCAGAGAAAGGGTAGGGCCGATCAAGGATTGTAAAGGGAATTTGTGCACAGAGCCTAAAGAGATAGGAGAGGTCCTTAATGAATACTTTTCTTCAGTATTCACAACTGAGAGGGACCTAATTGTAGAGGAGGACGTTGTGAAACAGGCAGGTAGGCTAGAGGAGGTTGATGTTAGTAAAGAAGATGTGCTAGGAATTCTGAGGAAGTTGAAGATAGATAAGTCCGCCGGGCCTGATGGGATTTATCCAAGGATTCTATGGGAAGCGAGGGATGAGATCACAGGGCCTTTGGCGATGATCTGTCCACGGGTATAGTGCCGGAAGATTGGAAAGAGGCAAACATCATTCTCTTGTTCAAAAAAGGGAACAGGGATAACCTGGAAATTACAGGCCATTTAGTCTTACATCAGTGGTGGGCAAATTATTGGAAAGGAATCTGAGAGATAGGATTTATGGTCACTTGGATAGGCACAGTTTGATTCGTGATAGTCAGCATGGATTTGTGAGGGGTAGATCATGCCTCAGAAACCTTATTGAATTCTTTGAAGAGGTGACCAAACACGTGGATGAAGGTAGAGCAGTGGATGTGGTATACGTGGATTTAAGTAAGGCGTTTGATAAGGTTCCCCATGGTAGGCTCATGTAGAAAGTAAGGAGGCATGGGATAGGGGGAAATGTGGCAGATTGGATTCAGAATTGGCTGACCCTTAGAAGACAAAAGGTGGTAGTGGACGGAAAATATTCAACATGGTGCTCAGTTACAAGTGGTGTACCACAAGGATCTGTTCTGGGTCCTCTTCTATTTGGGATTTTTGTAAATGATTTGGATGAAGGACTGGAAGGGTGGATTAGCAAGTTTGCAGATGATACAAAGGTGGGTCATGTTGTGGACAGTGTGGAGGGCTATTCTAGGTTACAAAGGGACATTGGTAGAATGCAGAGCTGGGCTGAGAAGTGGCAGATGGAGTTTAACCCTGAAAAGTGTGAAGTGATTCATTTTGGAAGGACAAACTTGAAAGTAGAATACAGGGTTAACGGAAAGATTCTTGGCAGTGTGGAGGAGCAGAGGGATCTCGGGGTTCATGTTCACAGTTCCCTGAAAGCTGCCACCCAGGTGGATAGAGTTGTTAAGAAGGCGTATGGTGTGTTAGCTTTCATTAATAGAGGGATTGAGTTCAAGAGCCATGAAGTTATGCTCCAGCTATACAAAAGCCTGGTTCGGCCACATCTGGAGTATTGTGTCCAGTTCTGGTCACCTCATTACAGGAAAGATGTGGAAGCGTTAGAAAAGGTGCAGAGGAGATTTACTAGGATGTTGCCTGGAATGGAGGGAAGGTCTTACGAGGACAGGTTGAGAGAGCTCGGGCTTTTCTCTTTAGAATGACAAAGGATGAGAGGTGACTTGATAGAGGTGTACAAAATGATCAGAGGTATGGATAGAGTAGACAGCCAGAGACTTTTTCCTAGGGTGGAGGTAGCTTTTACGATGGGACATAGTTTTAAAGTGAGAGGAGGTAGATATCGGGGAGACGTCAGAGGTAGGTTCTTTACTCAGAGAGTGGTAGGGGCATGGAATGCATTGCCGGAGATGGTAGTGGAGTCGGCCTCATTAGGGGCATTTAAGCAGCTATTAGATAGGCAAATGGTTGATAGTATAAGGTAGGGGTGGAGGTTAGGTAGACCTTAGGTTTAGGGTCAAAGTTTGGCACAACATCGTGGGCCGAAGGGCCTGTACTGTGCTGTACTGTTCTATGTTCTATGTTCTAAAATGGCTTTATTCCAATTTAGAAGGTTTACTTTTAGATCAGATATATTCTTTTCCATAACTGTTTTCAAACTAATAGAATTACAGTCACTGGCCCCAAAGTCTCCCCCACTGACACCTCAGTCACTTACCCTATCTTATTTCCCAACAGAAGGTCAAGTTTTGCTCCTTCTCTCGTAGGTACACCCACATGTTAAATAATCATATTCTCTTCCACACACTTGACAAATTCCTCTTTATCCTAGCCCTTAATTCTCTCGCAGTCCCAGTCTATGTCTGGAAAATTAAAATGTTCTACCATTACAACCTTGTTATTCTTACAGATACCTGAAATCTCCTTACATATTTACTTCTCAGTTTCCTGATGGTTATTGGGTGGTCTGTAATACAATCCCAAGAAGATGATCATCCCTTTCCTATTTCTCAGTTCCATCCATGTAACTTTACTGAATGATCTCCCAGGAATAACCTACCTAAGTACGGCGGTAATGTTATCCCTCATCAAAAAGTCAATCGTCTTCCACTCTCCCCCGTCCTTTCTATCCTTCTTGTAGCATTTATATCCTGGAAAATGAAGCTGCCAGTCCTGCCCGTCTCTGAGCCACATGTCTGTCACATCTTTGATATCCCAATCCCATGTTCCCAACCGTGCCCTGAGTTCACTTGCCCTGCCTGTTGCATTGAAATAAATGCAGGTTAATTTATCAGTTTTATCTTATTTGCTACCTTGGTCTTCCCTGTCTTGGCTATTTAACTCACTGTCCTTCTCTACTGTACCAGCTTCAGACTTACCTTTCTAACTATACCTTTGGGTCATTACTCCCATCTCCCCCCAACTCCCAACAACCCAATATTAGTTTAAAGCCTCGCAAGTAGCACTAGCAAATCTCCCCACCACGTTATTAGTCCCCTTCCAATTCAGGTGAAATCCATCCTCTTAAACAGGTCACTTCTACCCAAGAAGAAATTCCAATGATCCAAAAATGTGAATCTCTGACCTCTGCACCAGATCCTAAACCATGCATTCATTGGCCCTATCCTCCCATTTCTACTCTCACCAACATGTAGCACTGGGCATAATCCAGATATTACTACCCTCGAGGATCTACATTTCAACCTCCTGCCTAACTTTCCATATTCTCTCTGCAGAACCTCATCCCTTTCTCTTCCCATGTTGTTGGTACCAACATGTACAACTACTTTCTACTGGTCACGCTCCCCTTTGAGAATGTTCTTCACCATCTCTGAGACATCCTTGACCCGGGCACCAGGGAGGCAACACACCATTGTGATATCTCGCTGTCGGCCACAGAAACGCCTGTCTGTGCTCCTAACTAGAGAGCCCCATATCACCGTCAATCGCTTTTAATCTGACATACCCCTCATTACAGTAGAGCCGGTCACAGTACCATAAATGTGGCCGTTCATGATATATTCCTCTGACTGGCCATCAGCCCCCAACAATACCCAAAACAACATACTTGTTTGAGATGGAGGTAGCCACAGGAGACTCCTGCACTACCTGCCTACCTCCCCTACCCTTCCTAGAGGTAACCCATCTACCTGAATGTGTCTGTGGTTTTACTACCTTCCTGAAACTGCGATCCATCACACCCACTAGCTCCATGTAAATTCTTCATTGCCCCCAGCTGCCACTCCAACCGATCCATACAAACCGATAGGATTCGCAACCAAATGCAATTCATGCAGATATAATCATCAGTAACATGGACACCCTCCCTAGTCAATATCAAGTTTAAGAATTTTAGAGCCTTGATGTCCTTTACCCACCCCAGGTCCTGTGAGGAAAATGGGTTGATTTCAGTCCATTTTCACCTACTCACAGTCCTCATTATCCCCTACCTAGATTCTCTTCTTCCGTGGCTTAGTATCAGCACTCCCTCCATCTTCGTACTTTTAATTAATGTCTCTTTGTCTCTTGGTCTCTCTCTCTCTCTTTCTCTCTCTGGGCTTCCCCTCCACATATTCATTCATACCTCTCCCTCTAACCCTATCATCAGTATAAATGACACATTTTCCTACCTGCTGTCAGTTCTGAAGAACAGTCACTGAAGTTGAACGACAATGTTGTGTTCTCTTCACTGATGTTGCCAGACCAGCTGAGTTTCTCCGGTAGACTGGTATCCTTTGTACTGCTATAATCATTCACTATTTCTCCACCGCCATGACTGAATGCGTTCCATCTGCAAGATAAGCTGCAGCATAACACCAAGAGTCCTTCAACAACACCTTTCAAAGCCTTGACCTCCACCTTATTTTCTGAATTATCACATGAAACACCAATGCAAAGGGAAAAATTCAGAGTCCCCTTGCCGATCAATCGGCACATCCTTCTCTCACAGTATTACATTTCACTTTGGGGCAAGAAAAAAAGTTTTAACGAAATGCGTCTCTTATTTTCTCTAATGCTGAATCTGTCGGTGAGCCACGTAAAAGGCAAAGCAGAAACAAAAGGGCTTTTTTTTGGGCCTGCAAGGAAACACATTCTTTGTGAGACTCATTTCTTTTTTGTGCATTCATTCGGGGTTTGGTGCTGCTTCTGAGTAATCCAGTGATAAGTCAAATTAAAGCATTCAATTTAAAATAACCAGATACTATCCATTTGCAATGATAAATTGTGTATGCCATACTGCATGTCATTAACCAGATGCATAGTCGCACAATACTCTCATGTTGAATTGTACTCTTAAGCCAATTAGCTGAGCAGGCAGGCTCTACATAAGTGTCTTTCTGCTTTGCTTTCTATTTCCACAAGCATATTATAAAAGGAGAAACTCAAAGCAACTTCAATAGGCATTCAAAACTGAAATGCATTATCGCCATCAATCACTCAACTATATGCAGTCAAGGCTAGGTCTTGGAGTTTGGGTTTTGACCCTCAATATAAGTTTCCCACTGTTTAATAAAAAGAGGTTGCTATGAATTTTACAGATATATCTCTAATTTTGATTTTTTTAAATTTAACACGCTAATGTCTTACTGTGACTCAAATCACTAACGAAATTTTGTTCTCAGGCCTGAGTACCTTGTAACCTCAGCCCACAGTGAGCCACTTTGGTCATTTGCCAAATTCCATAGGAATGAGGGAAGAATTTGCTAAGGTTCAAATTGAAATATATCTTTAGAGGCTGGCATCCCTTCACCAATCACTCTTTATGTACAAATGCATTGCCTTTGACAACAGCACTGATTCTCACTGAGCCTGGCATTCAGGAGCTCCATTTACCTTTATGTCAGCCAGGGTTCCCCGATTGGACCAACTCCACAGCTCCAATCAGGAAACTAATATTCTATGAGGTTCAGCTGACTGACCTCGTTACAATCATTACACAGAGAATCACAGAATAGTTATAGCATGAAAAGAGGCCATTTGGCCCATTGTGCCTGGGTGCTGGCTCTCCAAAGGAGCAATGTATCCACGGTCACATCTCTAACTTCTCCCCATAGTTCACTTCTGTCACAGATAAATGCCCTCCTGAATGCCTGAATCGAACCTGCCTCTTTCACACTCACAGGCAGTGCGTTCTATACCCTCACCGCTTGCTGTTTGAGAAAGTTTGTCCTATTTCACAATTCCATCCTTTTTTGAAAAACACTTCACATGTGTATGCACAAATGGGAAGAGTTTCTGCCTATTGTTAAACCAGTTCATAATGTCTTATTGATGTTGTATGGAGACTTGGATAATAAAGTGTATCGTTTTCAAATCGATTTATATTTCTATATTGCATGGGTGAAGAAAAGTAGACATAGAGCTATATTTTCCGACTTACAGTCAAAGTGTTTTGTCAAGTGAGATTCAAGGCACCCAGTCTGCCTCAGCTCACAGCAACTTTCCTCTTGCAGTTGTCTGCCCTTCACCTCATTTGTTGTCCATCCACAGTCTAAACCACACTTTCTGTAGAATCGCATGGCACCAGAGGGAAAAATTGTAACCACTGTTGGGACCTTATGGTATTCACACCGTGAACAAAGACAGAGAAAATACAGGCAGGATTGGGCCATTCAGTCCTTGGAACATGCTCTACCGTTCAATATGATCATGGCCAATCATACAACTTTGTGCCCACTTTCTGCCATACCCTTCAATCCCTTTAGCTCTAACTCATTCTTGCAAACACTCAATGATTTGGTCTCAACTACCGTCAGTGGCAGAGAATTCCACAGGCTTTCCAATCTCTGGGTGAAGACATTTTGACTATAAGCCCATAAGACACAGAAGCAGAATTAAACCATTCGGCCCACCAGGCCTGCTCTGCCATTCGATTGCAACTGATGTGTTTCTCAAACCCATTCTCCTGCCTTCTCCCCATAACCCTGGATTCTCTTACCAATCAAGAACCTATATATCTCTGTCTTAAATGCACTCAAGGACTTTGCCTTCACAGCCCTCTGCAGCAATGAGTTCCACAGAGTCACCACCCTCTGGCTGAAGAAATTGCTCCTCATGTCAGTTCTAAAGGATTATCCCTCCACTCTGACGCTGTGCCCTTGGGCCATAGTTTCTCCTACTAGTTGAAACAGCTCTTTCACATCTACTCTATATAGGCCTCTTTGTATTCTATAATTTTCAATCAGATTCCCCCCCTCATCCTTCTAAACTCCATAGAGTAAAGACCCAGAGTCCTCAACCACTCCTCATTGGACAAGCCCTTCATCTCCAGGATCATTCTTGTAAGCCTCGTCTGGGCTCCCTCTAATGCCAGCACATCCTTCCTTAGGTACAGGTCCCAAAACTGTTGACTATATTCCCAATGCAGTCTGACCAAAGTCTTATACAGCCTAAACAGCACATCTCTGCTCCTGTATTCTCGCCCTCTTGAAATTGATATGAATGTTGTATTTGCCTTCCCAACTGCCAACTGAACCTGCCTGCTAACCTTAATAGAATCCTGAACTTGGACTCCCAAGTCCCTCTGTGCTTCAGATTTCCAAAGCCTTTCCCCATGTGGAAGATAGTCTATGTCTCTAGTCTTCCTACCAAAGTGTATAACACCACACTTCCCCACATTGTATTCCATTTCCCCCTTTTTTGCCCACTCTTCTATCCTGTCCAAATCCTTCTGCAACCTCCCCACTTCCTCAAGATGACCTGTCCCTCTACCTATCTTTGTGTCATCTGTAAAGTTAGCAACAATTCCCTCAGTTCCTTTGTCTAATTCATTAATCTATAACACGAATAGTTGTGGTCCCAACAGTGACCCCTGTGGGACTCCACTAGTCACTGACTGCCATATCTTACCCTCTGCTTTCTGTCAGAGAGCTAATCCTCTATTCATGCCAGTACCTTGTCCCAAACACCATGGGCTCTTATTGAACAGCCTCCTGTGCGGCAACTTGTCAAAGGCCTTCTGGAAATCCAAATGGATCACGTTCACTGGTTCTCCTTTATCTAACTTTCTCATTACCTCCTCAAAGAATTCTATCAGATTTGTCAGGCATGACCTCCCAATGATGAAGCCATGCTAACTCAGCCCTATTTTACATGTACTTCCAAGTACTCCGCAATCTCATCCCAAATAACAGACTCTAAAATCTTACCAAAGACCACGGTCAGGTTAACCAGCGTATAATTTCCTATCTTTTGCCTCCCTCCCTTCTCAAACAGAGGTGTTTCATTAGCATTTCATTTCATTCGTGTGTAGAATGAACTGCCAGAGAACTGTTGTACAGTTGCAAAATTTGAAAGACATTTGGTTAAGTACATGAATAGGAAAAGTGTGGAGAGATATGTCCCAAACTCTGGAAAGTGGGACTAGTTTAGTTTGGGGACATGGTCAGCGTGGATGAGTTGGACCGAAGGATCTATTTCCAAGCTCTATGACTCTATGACTCTAAGTACAACACCCTCAGTTCTGCATTGAGTGCCCCCTTCTCATTGTAGTCCCCTCATCTGCTACACCTGAAGTTTCCTGACCCTTTCGATACTCTTAATTTATCAGTTTGCCTGGAAACTTTAGTAACCTCTGCTAAGTACTCTCCCCTTGAACCTTTTCCACAATTTTCCATGCAACTAAACCCATCTCCCACAACAATCTTTGAGCCACGCATTTATGACTTTAATCTTGTTGATCATGTGCCACTTAGCTTGTGGCTGAGGTAGTAATTCAGAGATTATTACTTTTTTGGTTCTGCTTTTTAATTTAGCCCCTTTCGCTCATATTCCCTCAGCAGAACCTCTTTCCTCTTTCTACCGATATCGTTGGTACCTACATGTACCACAACAACTGGATCTTTCCCCTCTCTCTCCAAGTTCCTGTGCATCCCAAATGAGATATCCTGAACCCAGGCACTGGGTAGGCATCACAGCCTTTGGGACTCTCAGTCCTGGCCAACAGGACTGATTTCCTGATTGTAAGGTCCCTGATTACAACTACATTTCTCTTTTCTACCCCTGGACCGTGGTGCTGTGGATAGTTTGTTCATCCTCTCTTCAGCACCCACTCTCATCCACACTGGGAGTAAGAATCTCAAACCTGTTAGACCAGCTCAAGGGCTGAGGCTCCTGCAGCATTATGTCTACCTGCCTTGCTCATAGACATACCCTCCTGTCCCTAACCACTGGCCAAATTTGAAGTAGTTAATCGAAAGGTTGTGACTGCCTCCTGAAACACAGCGTCCAGGCAACTCTCCTCCTCTCTAATGTGTCACAGTGTCTGAAGCTCAGACTCCAGCTCATCAACTCTGAGCCAGAGCTCCTCAAGCAGATGGGCCGAACTGCCTCTATCTGCATCGTAGGGATTCTATGAAAGCTTCTGTGCCTGCTGTTCCTACTTCTGACTGTGCATTTTGACAAAGCCATTAATGAACGTGGGATCATCTTCTGGCCGGGCTGGAGCAAATGCCTGGTCCCTGGCAGACCCCTGAGGGATAGTGACTAGCGCCATTCCTCCCTCGGCCAGTGACAGGGACCTGGCTGCAATGTGCTTACTGGGGTGTGCCCCTGAATCTAATCTGGATAGACAACCCGCTGAAGGTGAAAGCCTGGGATCTGGTCGACAATGCAGGTGAAAGGCTGGCCAGGGCACTTCTGAAAGGTCAGTGACTTCCCCCTCAGAGCTGGAGCCGGAGCTAGAGCTTAGGGTCTCAGCACTGGCGGCTTATTGTTGGAGGTTCACTAGTTACCTTTGCTGCCTACCTGAGAGAAGCGAGAGAATGAGTTGTTTGAGAAGGAGAAATGTTTGTGCATGTTCGAAGACAGTTGACATTGGTGGTGGTGGGAAAGCAGCACCATGGGAATTGTACATTGAGGAGCACGCCCCAACCAGTGATCGCACTATTCACCGGCCAGCCTCTGTATTGTCTCCTCACATGAAGTGAGGAGATGTATGTCCTCCCCTGAACCACCAACCTTTACAATTTCAGCCTGTGATGGGCTCAGGTTTCCTTCAATGAAACAAAAGAAGGGACAGAGTATGATGAAAGAATAGTTTGTGGTGATGCATGACCAGGAAAGGTCTCCCAAGTGAGTGAGTAGGAATAGCAGAGGGCAGAATGTTCCCTAGCTTGGGAAGATGATGTGAGTAAGAGATAATGAGTGGATATGATGGCTATAATTGTGAGAATTGTAGACCAGTAGCTACAGTAAAACAGGTTCATTCTGTAATGGACAGTTACTAGGTTCCAGTCAGAACCAAAGAACATACAAACTTGATGTTCGCTGCAAGTCAGTAGTGAGGTTTTATTCCATAGCAGTGTAGTCTGAAAAAGCTCACTACCAGTCTGAACAAGTCCACAGACCTGGCTGATGACACACTCATGTTCACCAAAGCGAATCACTCTTAAATGGACTCTGTCCTGACATAATTCACCAATGAGAATACACAGCGAGGTGTGTAGAGGCACAGTTGGATTGAGTGGTGGCCCTCTCAGTGTGAGATAGCAGAGTGTACAGTGAAGAAAATCATTGAGATTCTTTCCACACTGCTGTGCATTTTCATTTACCTGCAACACAGCATCAATCTGGGCCCGAAATTCAATCCAGGCTAGTTGAGTCTGGCAGTGTGACCCCTTAAAGTGGTTGATATGAAAAAGCACTGTCCTCCTCTTCACCATTTAATCTACCAGCTCCTCCTGGTCCCTATGGGTGAAGCAGGGGGCAAGCTGTCTGTTCTGAGCTGTGTCCTGAGTTTTCAATGTCAAGCATCACAACATAGGAGGTAGTTGCTAGTTTGCAAAGTTGGAAGAGATGTGTAGCTGAGTTTTACATCAGACAGGAGCAGGGATGGCTTGCTACAATTATACAGGGTATTGGTAAGGTCACACCTGGAGTAGTGTATGCAGTTTTTGTCTCCTTACCTGAGGAACGATGTCTGGCCACGTAGAGGGAGTGCAATGACTAATTACCAGACTGAGTCCTGGGATGGCAGGACTAATGTATGAATACCAAGTAGATCAGTTAGGATTGTATTCACTGAAGTCTTGAAGAATGAGGGGGAGATTTCATAGAAACCTACACAATTCCAACAGGACTACACAAAGTACATGCAGGAAAGATGTTCCCAAGACCAGAGATTCCAGATCAGTCAAAGTCTAAGGATACAGGGTAAACCATTTAACACTTAGATGAGGACAAAAACGAGTAAGCTTCACATGGTCAGCAAGGAAAGATCAGATCTTGTCTTCATTGGTCAGAGCATTGAGTATAGGAGTTGGGACACCATGTTGCAGCTGTACAGGACATTGGTGAAGCCACTTTTGGAGTACTGGGTACAGTTCTGGACGCCCAGTTTTAGGAAGGATGTTATTAAACTTGAAAGGTGCAGAAAAAAATTTACAATGATGTTACTGAGACTAAAGGGTTTGAGTTATGAGGAGAGGCTGGATAAGCTGGGACTTCTTATCCCCTGGAGCACAGGAGGCTGAGGGGTGACCTTTTGGTATAAAATCATGGGGTGCATAGATAAGGTGAATAGCAAAGGTCTTTTCCCCGGGGTAGGAGAGTTCAAAACTAGAGGACATAGGTTTAAAGTGAGAGGGGTAAGACTCAAAAGGGACCTAAGGGGCAACTTTTTCACCGAGAGGGTGGTGCATATATAGAGCTGCCAGAGGGAGTGGTCGAGAAGGGTACAGTTGCAATATTTAAAAGACATTTGGACAAATACATGGATAAGAAAGGTTTAGAGGGATATCGACCAAATACAGGCAAATGGGACTAGTTCATTCTGGGAAACTTGATCAGCATAGACCAGTTGGACTGAATGTTTCTGTGTTGTATGACTCTATCTCGTGTGAGACACAGTATGAGTGAGTATATAGTTCAGGGAATTTGGAGGCATTGTACAAATTTGCTGCAGAGGGGTGAGGTAATTTTCTGGCTCATGGTTAACAGGATAAATTGAAGCCCAGGGTCAGGGGCCCAATAGAAAAGAATGACATCACCGGTAAACTGTAAGGTCATTGGTTGGCACTACTTGTTTGACTACATATTACAGATTACTTTCAGATTGAAGGTAAATAGGGGAAATATTCACTGGCCACAAACTAAAAGACATATATAACATTTTTAAAAATCAAGTTAAGAACTTTGTAATTAAAATAGAAATGCCTGGTCAGGCGATGTGTCGTACCCAGATGTTGTGGGAGCTGATGGATCCCATTGTGGTTCATAGTGACCACATCTGGTGCAGATGTTGGGTCTGTACCGGCCCTCCGAAGGGTATCCCTCCCTCAGCCCATAAACCCATATTAACCATGGCTAGTTCACCGAGCCTGCACATCCCTGGATACTATGGGGAATGGTCAATCCTGCTGGCTGTGGTCTGAGAACATCTGACTGTCTCCAGTGACCTCTCTGTGACCCCATGTCCAGCTCATTCAGCATCAGGAGAATGTGTGCACAGACCTGTACTCCCTCTCTGTAGCCAGGGGTGCGCAACGTTTAGTTTATTGCACTCTAGATTAATGAAACCAGCGATGTAACTGTGACAAGAATTGTCAAGTGCTCACATCTGAGAAAAGAGAAGGAACAGTCCGTACCAGAGAGAAATGCACTCATCGTGAAATGTAACATGTCATATTGGGTCAATAAAGAAGTGTGTCAGATCAAAGTCAGTCCTAGCTAGAGGGAAATCTGGCTCACGTCAACCAGGGCACAGTGATCCCAACTTTATTCAAATGTGGAAACTAATTGAACAACACTAACATTTCTGAGGTAGTAAGAACTGCCGATGCTGGAGTCTGAGATAACACAGTATGGAGCTGGATGAACACAGCAGGCCAGGCAGCATCAGAGGAGCAGGAAAGCTGATGTTTCAGGTCGGGATCCTTCTTCAGAAAAAAGGGTTCTGAGGAAGGGTCCCGACCTGAAATATCAGCTTTCCTGCTCCTCTGATGCTG
>NC_063343.1:69452923-69503322 GCF_021869965.1 Rhincodon typus
GATGAACACAGCAGGCCAGGCAGCATCAGAGGAGCAGGAAAGCTGATATTTCAGGTCGGGACCCTTCCTCAGAACCCTTTTTTCTGAAGAAGGATCCCGACCTGAAACATCAGCTTTCCTGCTCCTCTGATGCTGCCTGGCCTACTGTGTTACTCCAGCTCCACACTGTACTAAAATTTCTGACATGGCTTGGTGTTGAATTTTGATTTGGACTATTCCTGCGAAAAGCTTTGGGTCATTGCATAGTTCAAGTCTCTATATAAATACAAGCGATGTTGTTGTTGCCTTTCCTAATTCTTTCTCCATTCAATAGCTGCAATTATTTGTATCATTATCACTTCTCTGGGAATTGCTTTGGGACATTTTCTACATTCAAAGTGTTACTGAAACGTAAATTAGTGTGTTGACACGGGCACTTATGCTGCCGAAATAAAAACAGTAACACTTATGATTTTATTCTTATTCATTCAGAACCGTCACTGAAAATGTCAGCATTTATTGCCCATCCCTAGTTGTCCCTGAGACAGTGTTGGTGAGCTGTCTTGACAGCGAGAGCAGTGGGAGCATAGCTGACTCTGTTGTACAGCAGGGAGGGTCAAAGTTTAGGCGAGCAGTGATAGACAAGGACTCTATAGTCAGGGCTACAGATAGGTATTTCTGTGGTAGCAAGTGAGACTGCAGGAATGTGCACTGGAGACAAGAAACGCTGAAGATCACAGCGGGTCAGACCGCATTCATGGAGAGAAGAAAGCTAATCGAGTCTAGATGACTCTTCAACAGAGTTCTGATGAAGAGTCATCTCGACTCGAGTTAGCTTGCTTTCTCTCCATGGATGCTGCCTGACCCGCTGTGATCTCCAGTGTTTGTTGATTTCAGCAAACATTCCAGCATCTGCAGTAATTTGCTCCTACTCCAGGATTATATGCGTTGCCTCCCTGGCGCCAGGGTCAAGGATGTCTCTGAGCAGACACAAGGCAGTCTGAAAGGAGGAGGCTGAATGGCCAGAGGCCATGATCCATATTGACATAGGCAAGAAGAGTGATGCGGTGTGAGAGTAAGGAATTTCGGGAGTCAGGTAGAAAGTTAAAATGCAGGGTATGTAGGGTTGTAATCTCCAGATTGCTACCTGTGCCACATGCTAATGAGTCCAGAAATAGGAAGCTGGTACAGTTGAATACATGGTTAAGGAACTGGTTTAGGAGGGAGAGTTTCAGATATCTGGATCATTGGGATCTTTTCCAGGGCAGGAGGGAACTGTGCAGGAAGGATAGGTTGAATCTAAACTGGAGGGGCACCAATATCCCGGCAGGAGGTTTGCTAGTGCCATTCAGTTGAGTTTAAACTCAACTGGTGGGAGTTGGGAACTGGAGCAGTAGATCAGCATATGGGGAGAAGGTAGAGATTAATAGGATGAATAAGCAGGGTCAGTTCAATCAATAAGGTGGGTCTGTAAAAGTATATTGAGTAAGCCAAGAGGGGAAATATAAAAAAATGCTGAAGAATAGAGTGTACAGCCAAAATCAGAGTTCTTTTTACAAATGCACAGTCTAAGGAAAAAAAATTAAACGAGCTACAGACACAGACACAAATTGGAAATGATGATACAGTAGCCGTTACACAGACATGGCTGCAGGGTGGTCAGGGCTGGGAATTAAACAAATCAGGTTATAAACAACACAGTACAGAGCTGGAGAAACACAGCAGGTCAGGCAGCATCAGAGGAGCAGGAAAGTTGACCTGCTGTGTTCCTCCAGCTCCACACACTGTGTTGATTCTGACTCCAGCATCTGCAGTTCTTGCTATCTCCATAAATCAGTTTATAAGGTTCAAAGGAGAGGTAGAGAAAAAGGCATTACTCATTAGAAAAAGAATCAATTGTATGGTGAGGGAGGATGTAATGAAGTGAAAACACCTGTGGAGACCTTATGGGTGGAACTGAGAAACCAGAAAGGAGAAAAAGCACAATAGGTGTCACATATGGACCACCTGGTAGCAGCTCAGAAATGCCAAATTGTATAAAAGCTGAAATTAGGTGACGATGTAGCAAAGGCATGGTAGTATTAATGAGAGATTTTAATCTTCACATAAACTGACAGAGACAGACAAACGCCTGCCAGGAGGCTATAAATTTCTTGAGTTTGTCCAGGATACATTCCTACGGCAATATGTCTCAGGTATAACAAGGGGCCAAGCACTATTGGATCTGGTAATGAGTATTCAACAAATAGTGATCATAACATGATTGAGTTTCATGTAGCATTTGTAAGAGGCAAGCAAAGATCAGATATGAGAATTGTGGATTTAATGGGATGAGGCAGAGACTGTCCAAAGTAAATGGGAATCTGAACTAAAAGGGAAAACAACTGAAGAACAGCAGAGAGTGTTCAAAGAAACATTCAATGCCATTCAGAAAACGTTGGCATCCATAAAAGGGAAAAGCTCGACCTCACACACAAAAAAAGCCGCTGACATCAAAGGAGGTAGGGGATTATATAGAATTGAAAGAAAACGTTTGTAAAAAAGCAAAGAATAGAACAAGTCCCACAGAATGGGAACAGGCTCCAGGGACTGAATACTCTATTCCTGTTCCAATGTTCTTGAACTACAGTTGTCTATGTGGTGTGATGGTGCTTCTAATGGGCTGTTGTGGAGTCCAGAACAGGATCATGGTTCAGAGACAGTGAAGAAAAAGATAAATGCAGGGAAGGAAATATCCCAAGGTTTCTTACAAAAGTACAAAAATATCCTAATAAAACTCCAGGGGTTAAATTATGAGGAGAGATTATATGAGTTTGGCCTGTTTTCTCTACATTTTTAAAGGTTAAGGGGGTGATCTGATCAATGTCTTCAAGGTATTAACAGGAAGAGACAGGGTAGATAGAGATAAACTACTTCCACTGGTTGTGAATTCCAGAACTAGGGGCATAGTGTGAGAACGAGAGCCAGACCATTCAGGAGAGATGTTAGGAAGCACTTCTACACTCAAAGGTGGGAAAGGTTTGGAACTCTCTTCCATAAATGGAAGTGGATACTGGATCAGTTGTTGATTTTAAACCTGAGATTTTTTTTTATTTTTTAAACAAAGGTATTAAAAGATAAGAGCTAATGGCAGGTATTTTCAGTTAGGCCACAGATCAACTATGACCTCATTGAGTGGTGGAACAAGCTCAAGGGACAGAATGAACCTACTCCTGTTCCTATGCTCCTGTAATTTGACAGCAACAAAATAAAGTTGATAATCTGAATGCCAGAAGCATACATGCATATGGAATAATAGAAGGGCATTTTACAAAACTGGGGACAAAAACAAAGCAGTTCTCCTGAACTTAGAGACTTTTAAGCGACTCTTGGATAGGCACATGGAGGATAGTGAAATGTAGGGTATGCAGGGCAGTTTGATCTTAGTAGGATAATAGGTTGGCACAACATCGTGGGCCGAAGTGCCTGTACTGTGTTGTGCTGTTCTATGTTCAAAGAGTATTGAGCCCTGTGACGGGAATTCCAAAGCATTGGGTCTGCTGCTCACTTCAAGTCTCATCCTGAAACATATGTCGTTGCAAACAAATGCGAGATATGAGAATTGGAAAAGTGCACGCAAAGATGAAAATGTGGTTGGCCCTATCAAACTACTTCTTTTCAAAGGAACCTGCGTGATTTGTATTTTTATGAGATCGCTTCGTGCACTTAATCTTCACAAGGTCTCAGAATAACCGTAAGGAAAATATCCAAACGAATGTTTCATCCTTCAACCCCCTGGATTATTGAATGGAGGCTCTAAGACATCAATCTTGAAATGCAGTCTACATCAGTCAAGCCTTTTTTGTGTTGAGTTTCACAGTAATGCAACATCATAAGACGCACATCCAGCCCATTGATTCCAATCTCCCCTGCCGCTTCCATGCTCTTGGCCGTCGAGACACCTTTCAGCAGTGAGTCACAAGATTGAAACAAGATTTTGCCTCCAAAAATTAATATTCCACACAGCTGTAGGAGCTAAACATGGTTTGAAAATGATCTGAATGGCTGATTTCTTTAACCGAGGTTTGAAAATGTAACTAGTTTGCATTCTGCAAGTCCCCAGGTGAAGTAACAAGAGGACAGCAAGATATAAAGTTTCATTCGGAGCACCTCAATTTGCAGCGACATGAGGTAAAGTCCGACTGCAGAGAGAGAGAGAGAGAGGGACCGCTTTGCAGAACACCTTCAGTCCGTGTTCATGACCCTGACCTTCCTGTAGCTGGTCATTTTAACACAGCGTCCTGCTCACATACCCATTTGCCTGTCCTCAGCAGTGCTCCTGTGAATCACAGTGCAGACTGGAGGAACAACATCTCATCTTCAGACGAAGCACTTTACAGCCTTCTGGATTTAATACTGAGTTCAACACCCTCAGATTGTGAACCCACTCTCATTCTTTCCTTTCTTTTAGCTTTACTTGTTACACTCTCAGTCACCATGTCCTTTCTCCCCTCTCCCAACTCCAGTGGGACTGTCTGGTCCTTCCAGTCTGGCAGTTAGACACACCATTGTTCTGCTATTCTCACATTTAGATCACTTAATCTGAACTATCAGCACCCTTTCTCTCCCAGCACTCTACTACCTCCTCCTCTTGCGTAAATGCTGCCCCCTCCACATTTCACAACAGCAGCTCTGATGAAGAGTCATCTAGACTTGAAACATTAACTTGCTCTCTCTCCATGAATGCTGCCTGACCCATTGTGATTTACAGCATTTTTTTGTTTTCAGGACTGCACTTTTTGTCCTTTGGATGGGAGGTGAAAGTGAAACTCCATTTGCCTATCTGGAAAGAACATGGTCCTGGGACAGAGAGGGTTATCAGACCAGAAGTGCAAGGGCAACTTTATGCCATTCAGCCCCTTGAATCAAATCTTCCATTCAATAAGGTCATGACTGATTGAATGTGGCCAATTTGTATTATTGTGAGGCTATTTACCCAGCATCCCAGGTAATATATTTTTTCCTTTATTTATGAACAGGATGAGGGTGTCACTGACCAGGCAACATTTATTGCCCATCCCTAATTGTCCAGATGGCAGTTATGAGTCAACCACATTGCTGTGGGTCTGGAGTCACATGTAGGCCAGACCAGGTAAGGATGGCAGTTTCCTTCCCTTAAGGACATTAGTGAACCAGGTGGGTTTTTGCAACAATCGACAATGGATTCATGGTCATCGTTAGATTCTTAATTCCAGATATTTTATGGAATTCAAATTCCATGCCATGGTGGGATTCGAACCTGGGTCCCCAGAACATCAGGCTGGAAAAGCTCAGCAGGTCTGGCAGCATCTGTGAAGGAGAAAACAGAGTTAACATTTCGGGTCCGGTGACCCTTCCTCAGAACACAGAACCCTACCCCACCACCTCATCAGCAGGATATTCACAGGCATTAAATTCACAAGGGAAGAAGAAAACAACAATCAACTTCTGCTTCTGGATGTTAAAGTTGAGCGTGACCAACGGGGAGTTCCAAACCTTGCTATACAGAAAAGCAACCCATACTGATTAAATCCTCAACTTCCACAGCAACCACCCCAATATCCACAAACAAAGCTGTGTTAGGACACTATTTAATCAGGTAAGGATACTGCATCATTCTGGAACTACGCAGATAAGAGGAAGAACACCTATACAAAATCCTCACGAAAAACAAATATCCCTGCAACTTCATCCACAGATGCCTACATAACAGACAACAACAGGAGGACACAGTACAACCGAACACACTGACCACACTGCCCTACATCAGGAACATATCAGAACTGACAACAAGACTCCTAAGACCATTAGGAATCGTCCTCACTGTCCACGGGTATAGTGCCGGAAGATTGGAGGGAGGCAAATGTCATTCCCTTGTTCAAAAAAGGGAATAGGGATAACCCCGGAAATTGCAGGCCAGTGAGACTTACTTCAGTGGTGGGCAAATTATTGGAAAGGAATCTGAGAGATAGGATTTATGATCACTTGGATAGGCACAGTTTGATTCGTGATAGTCAGCATGGATTTGTGAGGGGTAGATCATGCCTCACAAATCTTATTGAATTCTTTGAAGAGGTGGCCAAACATGTGGATGAAGGTAGAGCAATGGATGTGGTATACATGGATTTAAGTAAGGCGTTTGATAAGGTTCCCCATGGTAGGCTCATGCAGAAGGTAAAGAGGCATGGGACAGGGGGAAATGTGGCAGATTGGATTCAGAATTGGCTGACCCTTAGAAGACAAAAGGTGGTAGTGGACGGAAAATATTCAACATGGTGCTCAATTACAAGTGGTATACCACAAGGATCTGTTCTGGGTCCTCTTCTATTTGGGATTTTTGTAAATGATTTGGATGAAGGACTGGAAGGGTGGATTAGTAAATTCGCAGATGATATGAAGGTGGGTCGAGTTGTGGACAGTGCGGAGGGCTGTTCTAGGTTACAAAGGGATATTGATAAGATGCAAAGCTGGGCTGAAAAGTGGCAGATGGAGTTTAACCCTGAAAAGTGTGAAGTGATTCATTTTGGAAGGACAAACTTGAAAGCAGAATACAGGGTTAATGGAAAGATTCTTGGAGGAGCAGAGGGATCTTGGGGTTCATGTTCACAGTTCCCTGAAAGCTGCCACCCAGGTGGATAGAGTTGTTAAGAAGGCATATGGTGTGTTAGCTTTCATTAATAGAGGGACCGAGTTCAAGAGCCGTGAAGTTATGCTCCAGCTATACAAAACCCTGGTTCGGCCACATCTGGAGTATTGTGTCCAGTTCTGGTCGCCTCATTACAGGAAAGAATTGGAAGCATTGGAAAAGGTGCAGAGGAGATTTACCAGGATGTTGCCTCAAATGGAGGGAAGGTCTTATGAGGAAAAGTTGAGAAAGCTAGGGCTTTTCTCTTTCAAATGACGAAGGATGAGAGGTGATTTGATAGAGGTGTACAAAATGATCAGAGGTATAGGTAGAGTGGATAGCCAGAGACTTTTTCCTAGCGTGGAGGTAGCTTTTATGATGGGACATAGTTTTAAAGTGAAAGGAGGTAGATATCGGGGAGATGTCAGAGGTAGGTTCTTTACTTAGAGAGTGATAGGGGTGTGGAATGCATTGCCGGAGAGGGTAGTGGAGTCAGCCTCGTTAGGGGCATTTAAGCGGCTATTAGATAGGCATATGGATAATAGTATAAGGTAGGGGTGGAGGTTAGATAGACCTTAGGTTTAGGGTCAAAGTTTGGCACAACATCGTGGGCCAAAGGGCCTGTACTGTGCTGTACCGTTCTATGTTCTATGGTGGCCCACAAGCCCAGAGCCACTCTACGACGAACACTTACAACGATTAAAGACCCCATTCTCACAACATGCAGAACGAACTTAGTTTACAAAATACCATGCAATGACTGCCACAAGCATTACATTGGACAAACAGGAAGGAAACTCGCCATCAGAATACACAAAAGTCAGCTCGCAGCAAAATGGCATGGCAAACTCTCCTTAATATCTGTACACACAGACAATGAAGGCCAACAGTTTAACTGGGACAAGGTAACCATAGTCGCCCAAGCCAAACATAGACACGCACAGGAATTCCTAGAGGCTTGGTTCTCCACCCATAATGCAATCAACAAACATATAGAATGGGACCTCATATGCAAACCCATACCGATCAAAACCAGAAATGATACTACTCCCCATAATGGACCAGAAAGTATAAATTCCAAGCAGAGTAGAATAACACTGCTTCATCGGAGGCTCCACCTAGCATGGTGACGAAACATCTGAACAAGAAGAAGCCAGCTCGACGAGCAAGTCAACAACCTCATCCACAACCCCAGCTACAGATCTTTGCCAAAACTTTAAATTGTTTACTTGGACTTTAGTAAAACCTTTGACCATGTTCCATGTGGTTCTTGCCAATTGGATATAAAATTGACTTGAAGGTAGGAGACAGAGAGTGGTGGTAGAGGGTTGTTTTTGAGACTGGAAGCCTGTGACTAGTGGTGTTCCACAGGGATCAGTGCTAGATCCAGTCTTGTTTGTCATTTATATAAGTGATTTGGATGAGAATATAGAAGGCATGGTTACTAAGTTTGCAGATGACACAAAAATTGGTGGCGTAGTAGACAGTGAAGAAGGTTTTCTAAGACTAAAAAGAGATCTTGAACAAATGGGGTTAATGGTCTGAGGAGTGGCAGATGGAGTTTAATTTGGATAAATTCTGGGTATTGCATTTTAGTAAAACAAACCAAGGGGACAACTTATACAACTAAAAGTAGGGCCTTGTGTAGTGTTGCAGAGCAGGAAGAGACCTAGCGGTTCAGGTACATAATGTTTTGAAGTTTGTGTCACATGTAGATGGGGTGGTTAAGAAGGCATTTAGCACGCTTGCCTTCATTGCTCAGACCTTTGAGTACAGGAGTTTGGATATCATGTTAAGATTATGGAGGATGCTGGTGAGGCCTCTTCTGGACTATTGTGTCCAGCTCTGGTCGCCCTATTATAGAAAGGATATTATCAAGCTGCAGAGGGTTCAGAAGAGATTTACCAGGATGTTGCTGGGAATGGAAGATTTGAATTATAGGGAGAGGCTGGATAGGCTGGGATGTTTCTTGGGGAGCACAGGAGATTGACCTTATAGAGGTTTATAAAATAATGAAAGGTATAGATAAGGTGAATGGCAGGTGATTTTTCCCTATTGTGGGAGATTTCACGACTAGGGGACATGTTTTAAAGGTAAGAAGAGAAAGATTTTAAAACAGCATGAGGGGCAACGTTTTTACACAGAGAGTGGTTTGTGTGTGGAATGAACTTCCAGAGGAAGTGGTGGATATAGGTACAGTTACAACATTTGAAAGACATTTGGGTAAGTGCATGAAGAGAAATGTTTGGAGGGATGTGGGCCAGGAGCAGGCAGGTGGGATTAGTTCAGTTTGGGATTATGGTTAGCGTGGGTCTGTTACCGTGCTGTATGACTCTATGACTCTACCTGGTCCTTATCATGGTTAGAACACTAAACTGAACAATTAAAGCAAACTTATGCAACCTTATTACTTGCCTCTCAGCCCTTAATAATAGCACTATCATTCTGCTGTACCTATGCTGTATCCGTTCCAAGGCCAATAAAATTTTTTAATGCTTTGGAATTGATTGTGGGGAAATTTCATGACATTATTCCACAGAAGACCAAAGGAATTCATACAATGCCTTAACAAATGTTTATTCCTCTTCCAAAATCACTAAAGCAGATGATCTGGTTGTTATCTCCTTGCTGATGAGGGTGTTTGCTGTGCAGAAATAGACTGCCTGTTCTCCTTTCCATTACAGCAAAGCTTTACTCAGTGCTTTATTGGAAGTTGGGTGCCTTGGGATAACACAAAAGGTGCGAAATAAATTCCTTGTCTCCATGAAACAACTAATCTCATTTACAAATTAAAAAGGATTAAAGCTTTTGAGAATAAAACAGCAGCGTGGAATTTCACACAGAGTAGGTAACACTTTGTTTATAAAAGCATGCAAGGCCCAAAGTGGTTACTTTCTGTATCTCAAAAATTAATTTGTTTTCCACAACCTATTTATCAATGCGCAGTCGTGACACTTTACGGAGTTATTCGTTTATGTGGTTGTCAATTGGCAGGACATTAGTTTAGTTGCACAATTGCACACTCAAGAGGATTACCTTCAACAAGCTGCTTATTATTTAATAAATTTCATTTAAAAATTGTGGTCATAACAAGTATTGAAAACTGTAGATGGAATTTCATTCGTTATTTTCCATTATTCAGGGACTGTCCTTGGAAATATTCCCAGCAATTCTCTTCTTTGTGTTGCAATTCCAGTTGCGGATGTGCCCAGAGCAGATATCTTGGGTAGGCAAATCCTCTGCAAATCTAGAGGAGAGACGCTTCCATCAGTCAAACGCTTAGGTATTGGAGGCTGCGTGCAGTGAAGTCACATTCCTACACATGACAGCTTGTATTTCCAAGTGTAGGTACTCATGCTTTGGTCAACACCTCCCTCAAACTCTAATGCTGCCTGGGAATTTGGCAGGAAGGCTGGGAATGCCTTATCCATGTTGGGGGTCCAAAAACTGGGATCTGGCACTCGTCCATTGTTACAGATGGAGATTTGAAAAGGGTCCCTGAAGTCCCTGCTGGAAAATCAGGAAACCAGGTACTGGAGAATGTTTGGGCACAAAGCCGGTAGATATTGGCAGTCTACAAAATGGAGGCACAATTCCCGCACTGAGTGAGAAAAAAAATGTTCAGAAGTACCTCAGCGCAGAGCAGCACTGAGTCCAACATGATCACTGCTGCTGTTACTCCCCAGATCTACACCAGCCCATCATATTCCACACCTACCTTGAGATAAAGGAAGATGTTTATCACTTTTACAAGCTCATTGGTGCGTCTCACTCTGGACAGGCAACAAACCAGATCCCTTAAACTCATTGTGCAAAGCCTGAATCATCAATGGATATCAAAAGAACCAGGCAGCATAGATGGACACCATAGATGGATTGTGTCTGTGCAGGCTCTTTGAAAGATCTATCTAATCAGTAGCTATCCTCCAATAGAAACTGGCCTGAATACCAATCAAAAAATAACCTTTGGCTTGTAAATCTGTAAACAAAACATTGTTGTAATATTCCAGCAAAATTTTCAAAGGAAAGGACTGACTACATCAAAACCAATACAATTTGCCCTGTTGCAAGACTGGCCATTTTAACACATCTACGATTGAGAGGATAAAAGGTCTGGATTGTCTTGTTAACATCAAACAACAACACCTTTAATGTAGTCGCTTCATCCCAAGGTGCTTCATGTATCTGCAAACAGGAAAAAAATAATAAAACCCTGACAATAAAGGGATATTAAGATCATGGGAGTGATCCCAGTGTCTGGCGGGTACTTATCTCTCATCGAACAACTAAAACAGGTGACTGATTTGCTGTCTCGTGGGAGCTTGCTGTGCAAAAATTAGCTGCTGTCCTCCCTGCATTACAACAGTGACTACACTTCAAAACAGTAATCCAACAGAGCATCCAGGGTTGTGAAATGTGCTAAAGGAATTCAATTTCTTACCTATTCTCCCCACACTTTTCAGCCCTTTTCTTTGGCTAGTTGTGTGTTCTTCCAATGGTCAACTTGGTTTTTCTGTGAATGTGCAGAATTACATTGGAATTGTGAATGGCATGGATAGAGTGGAAAGGATGAGGCTTTTTCCTAAGGTGGAGGTGTCAATTACTAGGGGACACAGGTTCAAGGTGCAAGGGGGAACATTTAAAAGAGATGTGCAAGTCAAGTTTTTCACACACAGGGTGGTGAGTGCCTGGAACGTGCTGCCAGAGGAGGTGGTGGAAGCAGACAAAACAGCTGCATTCAAGAAGCACCTGGACAAGTACATGAATAGGAAGGGAATAGAGGGATATGAATCCTTTAAGTGAAGACAGTTTTAATATGGAAGGGCACAATGTGTTGGCGCAGGCTTGGAGGGCCAAATGGCCTGTTCCTGTGCTGTATTGTTCTTCATTCTTTGCACATGAATAGGAAGGGAATAGAGGGATACAGATCCTGTCAGTGAAAACAGTTTTAGTATGGAAGGCAAAATGTGTCAGCACAGGCTTGGAGGGCCAATGGACTTGCTCCTGTGTTGTATTTTCTTTGTTCTTTGAATGCAGACCATAACAATTGAAGCCTGCTGCTATTCTTTCCTGTATTAGTCAATTGGCAGATTCCTCTTTCTGTTTGCCCTCATATCATCGAGCGTTCTCTGAACTGAATCTATATTACTTGCCTCAACCTGTCCCTGTGACAGCAAATTTCATATTCCATCCACTCTCTCAATAAACACACTTCTTCCAAATTTCCCTGTTTGATTTTCTTGGGGACAATCTTCTCTTGCTAGTTGCGTCCCTGAAGTGCATATTAGGCTGTGCCCTTGTCTCTTTGTTAAACACGTACGCTTTGTGTTATGCTCGAAACAAGCACAGCAGTAAACTAATGAGATTTTGATCCTTATTACAGATGTCTCCGGCCACAGCTTGTTCTTGCATCGCGCAATATATTTATAAAAATGTATTTTTGTAATAATTTCCATGTAAATTACGTCAATTGAGCTGGTTTTCAAGAGGAGAAAATGAAAAGATAGAGATGTGGTGAAAATTGTTGCTCACATGAAAAGTCAAAGGCATGCAAAAACAGAAATTATGTTTTGTTCCACTGCTTTTTTTTTTAGTCTCCTCTCATTTCCTTGCAACAAATTGATTAGAAAGGGAAGAATCTCAATAGTTTTAAGGAAAGGTAAAAAAAATGACATGACTCAGTGTCAGAAAGATGCAGCGGTTTCTAAGCCAGCACCCACGCATAAGAAGTGGAAAAAAACCCAATAAACGACACGTGCCATCCAACTCTTGCTTTTATCAATCGAGGCATTGTTTACGAAAGCAGGGAGGTCATGTTGGAGTTGTATAGAACTTTGGTGAGATCACAGCTAGAGTACTGTGTGCAATTCTAGTCACCACATTACAGGAAGGATTTAATTGCACCAGAGGAAGTGCAGAACAGATTCACCAGGATGCTGCCTGGAATGGAGCATTTAATTTATGAGGAAAGATTGGGTTGTTTTCATTTGAGCAGAGAAGACTGAGAGGCAATCTGATTGATGTGTATAAGATTATGAGGAGCATAGACAAGGTGGATAAGGTCAGTCACAAGGTGACATAGGTTCAAGGTGAAGGGTAGGACAGTTAGGGGTGATATGAGAAGAAACTTTTTTTCACCCAGAGGTGGTGATGGACTGGAATGCTCTGCCTGGGAGGGTGGTAGACACACATTGCCTCACATTCTTTAAAAAGTACCTGGGGGGATATGGGCCAAATGCAGGCAAATGGAACTAGTTCATTTTAGGAAAACTGGTTGGCGTGGATGGGTTAGGTTGTTTCCGTGCTGTATACCTCTATGACTCTATGAGTACTTGGTAAGTCACACCATTCAAGGCAATGGTCCAAGTTCTGATAAATGGGATTAGGTGGAAGGTCAGGTGTTTTTCACGTATCAGTGCAAACTCGATGGGCTGAAGGCCTCTTCTGCACTCTATGATTCTATGAACTCACCATGTACACATCAAAATGGAGCTCCAGGAAAACCAGTATGTTCATTTTCAAGAATGACAATGTTTTTTTCTTGGTCTTTCCCTCTAATTGGCATGCAGCCAGCATGTTCCCAGTACTCACATGCATATACTTCAGGGCTCACATACATATACTTCCAAGTACTCACACACATGTAGTTCCCAGGATTCATGCACAATTCCCATACAAGGCCATAGATTTGTGATTCCCAGTACCAAAACACACAGGCATCTGGATGATATTAATGACGTTTTCAAAGTCAACTTGATAAGCTACTGCCAGCCTTCCTTCCTATAGATTGGATGTGCTGCAACCTCAACTAACCAGTGTAATGACCAACATCAAAGGGAATTCCCAATTAAATCTGATGACAGTTTCTTTATTCTTTACTGAGGGTCTTGCTGGCTAGGCAGCATTTATTGCCCAGAGTCAACCACATTGTTGTGGGTCTGGAGTCACATGTAGGCCAGACCAGGTAAGGATGGCAGTTTCCTTTCCTAAAGGAACGACTTTAGTGAACCAGATGGGCTTTTCCCAACGATCAACAAAGGATTCATAGTCATCATTTGACTTTTAATTCCAGATATTTATTGAACTCAAATTGCACCATTTGCCATGATGGGATTTGAAACCAGGTCCCTGGAACATTATCTGGTTCTCTGGATTAACAATCCAGCAATAATACCACTAGACCATCTGTCTCTGATCAAGGAAGCAACTTATTTAATAGCCGGCATTCACTTCTCAGTAGAAATCAAGTTAATTACTAAAGCACAAATAAGCAATATTTTTGTCAGTGAAGGGGTTTGGTTAAGATATAATGAAGTAGTTTCCCATTACTGTGTTAGTTTGTATGTATAAGTATATGGATCCCAACAGATCGATTTGAGAAAGAAAGATGGTGTCTGTAGAGACAAATAAGAAAGAAAGAACTTCTGTTTATGTTGTGACTTATCATGTCCCTCAAGACATCACAAAGTGCTTCACAGACATTTAATTAATTTAAAGTACTGATGTTTCGTAGAAAATGCAGAAGGAATTTTTCACACAGCAGGGCTCCACAATCAACAATAAGATGAATGATCCATTAATCCAATTGTTTGGATGTAGGATGAAAGATAAAATTGGCAAAAGAATTTCGAGCTAAGCAATCATGATTATTCAGATTGTTTCTCTGAGATCCAGTCCGGGATGAGTCAAAATTTCCAATTAAAAATTGTAATGTTATTACATTTTAAGACATGTTATTATACACAAACATAGAAGATAGGAGCAGGAATAAGTCATTTGATCCCTTGGGTCTGCTCTACCTTTGAATATGATCATGGCTGATCATCAAGTTCAATACTTTAAGCCCGCCCTCCTCCAATATCCCTTGATCCCTTTAGCCGCAAGAACTATATCTACCTCTTTCTTGAAAACACAATGTTTTGGTCTTAACCACTTTCACTGGTAGTAAATACCACAGGCTCTCCCATTCTGTAGGTGCAACAAAACCTTCTCATCTCAGTCCTAAAAGGTGTAGCCCTTATCCTTAAACTATGACTCTTTGTTCTGGACCTCCCACCATTGGGAACATCCTTCCTGCAGTGAACCGATTTAGTCCTGTTAGAATTTTATCGGTTTCCACCATAACCCCACTCATTATTCTAAATTTCATTGAATATAATTCAAATTTTCTTAATGTCCCCTCATTTGTCAGTCCTGCCATTCCAGGAATCAATTTGGTAAACCTTCACTTCGTTCCATCTATAGAAAGAACAGCCTTTCCCAGGCAAGGAGTCCAAAATTGTACATGCCATTGCACGTGTGGTCTTGCCAGTAGCTAGTTCATGCCCTGATTAATTGCAACATTATCAGTTCCCAGTCTCGAGTCTGTTCCCTAGCAACTGACCCTACCCCTCTCCCTGGTAACAGTTAATACTGAAGTCACCAAGCTGGTATCACACTCATTCCTGCGATGAATATTTGATTCCATACTTGCATGGTCACTTAGGAGGCAATGGCCTCGTGCTATTATCTCTGGACTGTTAATCCAGGTTCGCAGGTAATGTTCTGGGGACCTGGGTTTGAATCCCACACTAGCAGATGGTGAAATTTGAATTCAAGAGGTATCTGGAATTAAGAGTTTAATGATGACCATGAGTCCTGTGTTGACTGTTGGAAAAACCCATCTAGTTCACTAATATCCTTTAGGGAAGGAAACTGCCATCCTTACCTGATCTGATCTACATGTGACTCCAGACCAATAGCAATGTGTTGCACTTGTTATGGAGCAGACTAGATCCGCTCAAAACATTTTAAGAAGGTAGCCTAGACCCTAACTTTTTCTTATGTTAAAGGTAGATGTGAAGTGCTTAACTATTGGAAAACTTAACCGAGTAATAGGTACTGTATCTTTTATTCGGTTAAGTTTTCCAATAGTTAAGTTATTCCAAATTCCTCTTTCTTTTGTTTGTATTTTAACTATAGTGTTTAAATAAATTGTGCTCTGTTTAATGTCAATAGGTTGAGTAGTCACATCGCATCTAGAACATACACTTCACATCTACCTTTATAAAGGAAACGTCAGACACAGATTTTTACATGTAGTTCTCCAATGCAGAGGAAACAGTATCAAGAGAGATTCTGAGAAAGTAGCAGCAAGGGATCATTCACTGAATCTCCAACTGTTCTGGGGCCCCAAACAACTTCTGACTGCTGCAGGTAAAAAAAAACTAGAAAGCCTTGTCTGTGAGAGCTGGCCACTCTCCTTCCACTGTTACAACTATTTTAAAAAACTTAAAGGCCTCCTAAGTTATTTACCTAAGCCGCAAACAGTAGCTAGTTCATAACCTCTGCCTTTACCATCTCTCTTCAAAAAACACCCAGGACAAAATAACCTTTTTAAAGTGACAGCATCATCACAGACACTAAATTACCCTCAGGGATGGGTAATAAATGCTGGCCTAGCCAGTAATGCCCTCATCCTGTGAATGAGTAAAGAAAAACAAAGGCTAGAGTTATGATTGACCATAACTGTTTTTCCCACCTCTACAATACCAATGAATTTGTCCTTGTTTCAGTTCATCAGCTGCTAAAACCATTATCCATATGACATGTCCAATGCACATGTTGCTGGTTTCCAACATTCTAACCCTCTGCAAACCTATGGCTATCTAAAACTCTACTAGCAGTGTCAGAAGGGCTCAGTTAGCTTTAGCAGGGTCTGTTAGTTCAGCTGTTTGGCGATGCAGAGTAATACAAACTACATGGATTGAATTCCTGTTGCTGGTTCAGGTAACCACACAGGTCTAGCCTTCTTACCTTTGCCCCTTGCCTGATGTGTGGTAACCCTCAAATTAAACTACTACAAGTCATCTCTCTGATGAGAGGGTGAGACAACAGTGATTTTATTTTGAAACTGCTGCAAATACCATTTTCCCCTCTCCTGTCTGACGTTCATGGGAACCCAGTCATGCAATGTCGAAATTGTTATATTCCTATCCTTGGTTTCAAATCTTTCTATGCCCTTGCCCTCATTATCTCTGCATGAGTTTCCTCATTGGCCCTTGAGATGGGGATGGTGAGCTGCCTTTGTGAACTGCTGCAGGCTGAGAGTAAACCCACAATGACATTAGGGAGGGAATGTCAGGATTTTGATCCAGTGAAAGTGAAGGAAAGACGATATGTTTCCAAGTCAGGATGGTGAGTGCCTCAGAAGGGAACTTGCAGGTGCTGGTGTTCCTATGTATCTGCTGCCCTTGTCCTTCTAGATGTGGAGAAGATTCTTAAGGACAGCATTTATTCACATTTGGCAAAATTTGGACTTATTAGCGATAGGCAGTACGGCTTTGTATGGGAAAGGTCATGTCACACAAATTTCATTGAGCTTTTTTGAGGAAGTGACAAGGATGATTGATGAGAGGCATGGATGGAATAGATAGTCAGAGTCTTTCTATCAGGGTAAAAATGCAAATGAACAATATCATTTGGAAGGTGCTGTTTCAGGAGCCTTAGTGAACTTCTGCAGTGCATCTCGTAGGTAGTACACACTGTTGTTACTGAGCACTGGTGATGGAGGGAGTGGACGTTTGTGGATGTGAACAACGAATAAAGAACAGTACTGACAGGTACAGGACAATGATGCCTTTCAAAACTGAAAGCCTTTTGCCTCAATACGGTCTGTATCCCTCTATTCCCTGCCTATTCATATATCTATCAAGATGCCTCTTAAATGTCACTATTGTATCTGTTTCCACTACTTCCTGTGGTAGAACATTCCTGGCACCTGTCTCTCACATTTCCTTTAAACTTTCCCCCTTTAACCTTAAACCTATGTCCCTTCGTAACTGATATTTCTATCCTGGGAAAAAGGCTCTGACAATCTCTTCCATGCCTCTCATCAATCATCGTTGTCATCTCCTCAAAAAACTCAATCAAGTTTGTGAGAACCAACCTTACCCGCACAAAGCCATGCTGCTTATTGCTAATAAGTCCATAATTTTCCAAATGTGAATAAATCCTGCCCTAAGAATCTTCTCCAATAATTTCCCTACCGCTCACATAAGGCTCACTGGCCTATCTTTTCCTGGATTATACCTGTTGCCCTTCTTAAACAAAGGCATAACATTGACTGTTCTCCAGTCCTTTGGGACATCTCCTGTGGCAATAAAGGATACAAAGATTTCAGACAAGACCTGGCAATTTCCTCCCTCACCTCTCTCAGCATCCTACAATAGATCCCATCAGGCCCTGAGGACTTGCCTGCCTTAATCCTTTTCAAAACCTCCAAAACATTTTCCTTTTTTACATTGACATGCCCTGGAATATCAACATAACCTTCCCTAGCTCACCTTCCAACATGCCCTTCTCCCTTGCGATTACCATGCAAAGTATTTGTTAAGGACCTCAAGCACTTTCTCCAGTTCTACGCATAATTCCCCTCCTTTGTCCTTGTGTGGACTTACCCTTTCCTGGGTGAGCATCTTTCTCCTTACATATGTATAAAATGCCTTTGAATTTTCCTTAATCCTATTTGCCAAATACATTTCATGGCCCCTTTTAGCCCTCCTAATTCCTTGCTTGAATTCTTACCTGTTATCTTTGTATTCTTTGAGAGTGCAGCTTGGCTTCAGTTTCCTAAATCTTATGTATCCTTTCTCTTTTTGACTAAGCTCACACTTTCTCTTGTCATCCAAGGTTCCAGAATCTTGCTATCTTTATCCTTCAGTTTCAAAGGAACATTCTTGTCCTCAACTGTAATCAACTGGCCTTTAAAAGATTTACCATCAAACAGTCACAGACAATCTACATTCCCCAATATTGTGGTAGCTAGCCTTTCTCAAATTTAGCACTTGCATCCAAGAACTGCTCTTATTCTTATCCACAAGTGGCTTAAAATTTACACAGTTATGGTTACTGTTCCAGAAATGCTCCCCCCACTGAAACTTTGATCACCCGGCTGGGCTTATTCCCCAAAATCGGGTCTCGTATGGTCCTTCCCTAGTTGTTCTATTCAAAAAGTCCTCCTGGACACAACTAACAAATATTCCCGCCGATCCTTGCCCCTGGCACTAACCTAGTCCCAGTTAACATAGGGGATGCTAAAATCACCCACCACAACAACTGTATTGTTTTTACACTTTTCCATAAGCTGTCCACATCTCTGTTCCTCTATCTCCCACTGCCTGTTGGGAGGCCTGTAGTGCAATTCCATTAAAGGGATTGTGTCCTTCCTATTCCTCACCTCTACCCGTATGGCCTCATTAAGGATGGGATAGACAGATTTTTAATCAGGAAGGGAATCAAGGGTTGTGGGGAAAAGGCAAGAAGATGGAGTTGAAGGTGTTCAGATCAGCCATGGCCTCAGGGAATGGTGGAGATGCTCGATGGGCTGAATGGCCTACTTCTATTCTTATATCTTATGGTCTTGCTCATCAAATTCATCAAAGATCCTCAGACAGCTCCATCTAGAAGGACAAGGGCAGCAGATGCATGGGAACACCAGCCCCTGCAAGTTTCCCTTCAAGCCACTCACTGTCCTGACTTGGAAATATATCGCCGTTCCTTCACTGTTGTTGGGTCAAAATCCTGTAATTCCATCCCTAATGGCATTGTGGGTCAACTCACAGCGCCTGGACTGCAGCGGTTCAAGAAGGCAGCTCACCACCACCTTCTCAAGGGCAACTTGGGATGGGCAAGAAATGCTGACCAGCCAGCGATGCCCACATCCCGTGAACAAATTGAAAACAGAATGGTTAGGTCTGATGTATGGTTTGGTCTGATATTTGGAAAGCAGCTTTGGTTTTTAAAGGCCAATCAGCAGAGACTTGAGTTTTTCAGCAGAAATTGAGAGAGTCTGCAACTCCAGCACCCACTGTGGCAATTTCTGTTTAAGGAACAGGAGAGACTTGAATTGATTTATTATCGTTCAGATGTCGCTAAGCTCCTTTCAGGCATGAGAACACTTTTTGAATGGTGTTTCCTGCTATAACATAGGAAACAAGGCAGCCAATATGTGCACAGAAAGCTCCCACAGATTGTCCCATGATATTGACCCAGGTAAACCATCATTGCAGTGTGAGCTGAGGTGTAAGTGTAGGTAAAGATATCAGTGAAAAATCCTTTACACTTCCTCAGCATAATGTGATTGGGTTTATGTGACCTCCTGAGAAGGCTGAAGGGACAGGGTGGGTGTGAGTGTGTCAGAGTCTGTGTGAGTGTGACAGGGTAACTGCAAGTGTGACAGTGTGTGTGTGACAGGAATGGTGTAAGTGTAACAGAGTGGGTGTGAGGGTGACAGGGCACACATGAGGGTGACAGGATGTGTGTGAGTGTGACAGAGCAGGAATGAATGTGACGGGGCTGGTGTAAAAGTGTCAGGATGTGTGTGTATTTGTGTGTATGTGTGTTTGTGCGTTTGTATGTATGTGTGTGTGTGTCTGTGTGTGCATTTGTGCGTGTATATGTGTTTGCGTGTGTGTGTTTGTGTGAGTGTATGTGTTTGGCTGTGTGTGTGTTTGTCTGTGTGCGTGTGTATGTTTGTGTGTGTGTATTTGTGTTTGTGTGTGTGTATGTGTGTGTGTGTCTGTATGTATGTGAGAGACAGAGCGAGTGTGAGTGTAACACAGAGTTGTGAGTACGAATTGTGTGGATGTGACGGAGTGGATGTGAGTGGATGTGACAGGGTGTGTGTCTGTGCGTGTGTGTGTGTGTGTGATGGGAGTGACAGAGCAGCTGTGATAGTTAACATCTTGTCTGGATGACAGCACCCCTCACATTGCAGCAGTGCCTCAGTACTGCAGTCAGACTGTGAGCCTGGATTTAGTGCATGAACATCAGCAGAAAGTTCCCTGTGAAAAGGATTCCGGATTAAGCCTGATATAAACACTTCTCCATTTATGTATCTGAACAGTGACTAGCTGACATGCAGTATTTTTATTTAATTTTATTACCTTAGCGAGAATTCATATCATTTCTTCCTGTTGCCACTGCTGGAACATAACAAATTTATCATTAATGACAGTTTTATTCTCTGACCTTGAAATTAAAATTCCACTTTTCAACTATGACCATTTCTTACTTTTAAGAAATTGAAATATATAAGCTTACTTCACATCAAGACACTCAGGCATGTTTTGTCTCTCTCGTTCTCATATACACACACACATATACATCCTGTCACGCTCACACCCACTCTGTTACATCTACACACATCCTGTTACACTCACACACCCTGTCACACGCACACCCACCCTGTCACACTCATACACACCCTGATACACTCATGCAGCACTTCATATCCAACCTAAACTGAATCTCATCGAGCTATCCAACACTTGAATGAAAAACGATGGGAATGTTTTGCTCTTGATGTTGTGATGCTCCTCACATGATTCTCCCAATTTTCTCGCCATTGCCTGCATCAATCAGTGCCTGGGAGTATTCTGCCCTCAGTCACACACTAGGTAGCATTTTATTGCAAAACCCTCTTGGAACAGACACGGAGGTGGGAGGTTTCATTCATACAGATAATCTCCCCAACACCAACTCACACACTCTCATACAGATTCACAGTCACACACACATGCACACACACACACATGCACACACACACGCACACACACACACGCGCACACAAACACGTGCACACACACACACACACAAACATGCACAAACACACACACGCACACACACGCACACACAAACACACACACACAAACACACACACACAAACACGCACAAACACACACACAAACACACACACACAAATACGCAAAAACACACACACACACACACAAACACACAAACACACACAAACACACACACGCACACACACAAACACACAAACACACACAAACACACACACGCACAAATACACATACAAACACACACACACAAACACGCACAAACACACACACAAACACGCGCAAACACACACACAAATACACACACACACACAAATACGCACAAACACACACACACACACAAAAACACACACACACACACACACAAACACACATACACGTAAACACACACACACAAACACGCACACACACACGCAAACACTTCTCCCTGATACCTTTTGTGATTTGTTTGTGCAGCTATAGGATACAGTGATGTGCAGATGCACTGGAACCAAGGGATTGATTACAAGTGAAGCTGATAGGTGTGGACTATAGACCAATTATTGATGACTAAGGTCCGCTGCATGTCAACAGCCATGTGACTGGTTACTGTGGACTTGAACTGTTTGGCTTAGAATAAGACAGAGAGAAGCTGGTCAGACCAAAGGAGAAACCAGCAGGTCTGCAGCAGCAAAAAAAAAACTGTCAGTTTTTTGCAGTAAGTCAATTTAAACCTGAAGAAAACCCAATTATCTTTCCTTTAGCAGCTAATGTAAGCCATCTTTGAATTTGATAAGACAGAGACGTGGATGAGCCAGCCACCTTGTGCCTCTTGCAAACCGGTGAGAGCATCTACGAAAAGGAAGGTCAAGGAGAAGACTTTACATCAACAAGAACCAACTCAACAAATTTTGTGAACAAAGACTGCAGAACCGTTTCTCCTGTTTTCTCTTCACAATGTGTTCTTTTCACTCATTTTTGCGTCAATGTATGTGCAAGGGGTGTTTATAAGGGGTTTAGAATTTTTAATTTGAAGAGTTTACATAATTTAGCTTCATTAGTTTTCTCCATCTACACTTCTCATTACCGCTGAAAGGCTCCCAACATCATCGAAGACCCCTCCCATCCTGACAATAGTCTCTTCCAACCTCTTCCATCAGGCAGAAGATACAGAAGCTTGAACACACGCACCAATAGGTTCAAGAATAGCTTCTTCCCTGCTGTTAGTAGATAGCTGAATGCACCCCTCTAACATCAGCCTGAATGTTGATCTTGCTGTGTGCACCTTCTGTGCAACGATAACCCTGTATGCCTCATTCAGTTTAAACACCCTATGATCTGTATGTCCTTGGTGTATTGGTCTGACTGTACTCCTCGCAAAACACAACTTTTCACTGTACTTAGGTATATGTGACAACAATAAATCAAATCAAATCATTGCTTATCTTTTTTTTAATTCATTCACAGGATGAGGGTATCACTGGCTAAGCCAGCATTTATTGCCCATCCCTAATTGCCCAGAAAGCAGTTAAGAGTCAACAACATTGCTGTGGGTCTGGAGTCACATGTAAGCCAGACCAGGTAAGGATGGCAGTTTCCTTCTCTAAAGGACATTAGTGAACCAGATGGGTTTTTCCCAACAACCGACAATGGATTCATGGTCATCGTTAGATTCTTAATTCCAGATATTTATTGAATTCGAGTTCCACCATCTGCCATGGTGAGATTTCAGCCCAGGTCCCCAGAACATTATCTGGGTCTTGGGATTAACAGTCCAGCGATAATACCATTAGACCATTACCACATACTTTATTTGTACTAAATAGTGGTTCTTGTTCAGTACAGAAACCTGGTCTGTGTTTTCGATCAACCTGGGGCTGAAAGTCTGATAAATTGGGGAACTTTGTGTATTTCATTTAAAAACTTTTACTTTTGTGATGACTTTGGGAATAGTGAGGTTTCGTTTCCAGCATATTATCCCAGGGAGCCATGACAAAGCTTGGGGAGTTTTGACTCGGATTGGAAAGTTAGAAAATAGGAGCAGGAGTAAGTCATTCAGCCCTTTGAGCTCTACTCTGCCATTCAGTATGATCATGGCTAATCCTTATCTCAATGCCATGTTGCCATTTCCTCCATATATCCCTTGATGCCTTTAACACATAAACAAAATCAATCTTTTTCTTGGATATCATCAGAAACTTGGCCTCCACAACCTTCCATGAGAGAGAATTCCAAAGGTTCTCTACCCTTTGAGTGAAGACATTTTCCCTCAACTCAGTCTTAAATGGTCTAGCACATGTTTTGAGAATGTGTCCCCTGGTTTGAAACATCCCAACCAAGGCAAACATCCTCTGTGCATCTAGACTGTTAGAATCTATATGTTACAATCAGATCTCCACTCATCTGTCTAAACTGTAACAAAGACCCAATTGAATGAATCTTTCTGTCTCAGTATCAGTCTAGGGTACATCTGCTGCACTCCTTCTCTAGCGAGTAAATCCTTTGTTAGGTAAAGCGACCAAAAATGTACACAATACTCCAAGTGAAGACTCACTAAAACTCCGTATAACTGCAGAGAGACATCTCTGTTTCTGAGCTCAAATGTACCATTTACCGTCCTTATTGCATGGTGCCCATGCCTGTTGACTCAGAGGAGTGAGGGGGGTTCTCATAGAGACTTATAAAATTCTAACAGGATGAGGCAGGGTAGATGCAGGGAGGATGTTCCTGATGGTGGGTGTGTCCAGAACCAGGTGTCACAGTCTGAGGGTTTAGGGTAGACCATTTAGGACGGAGATGAGGAGACATTTCTTCAATCAAAGAGTGGTGAGCTTGTGGAATGCATTACCACAGGAAGTAGTTGATGCCAAAACATTGAATGTATTAAAGATGTGACTATATATAGCACTTGGGGCAAATGGGGTCAAAGGTTATGGGGAGAAAGCAGGATTAGGCTACTGAGTTGGACGATCAGCCATGATCGTGATAAGCAGGCTTGAAGGGCTGAATGGCCTCCTCTTGCTCCTATCTTCTATGTTTCCATGCATTGATTGGGGTACCAGCACTGGCAGATCACTTTGTACATTTCCCAATATGGCATCATTTAAATAGTTCTCATCATTTTCACACCAAAATGTAAAACTTTACATTTAGCTATGTTGTAATTCAATAGGTTATCCCGAGCTTTATTTCCAGGTTAACTTAACTCATTTACTTGATATTTCCCTGCCACTTCAGTGATTGGTGGGCTCAGTTCTCTAGACTATAAGCCCTTGCCACTGCATTACTAATCTCAACTAACCTAGTAACTAACCTAATCTAATGACTAACCTAGTATTCTAACCACTGTGCAACCACACCGTTGGACCCTGATGGGTGATGGATGGTTGTTTGATGTGAGAGGTGAAGATGACAAATGCCATGGGATATGTCACATAACATCAATATTTTCAGCGGAATTGCAATAGGGAGTGGGTGAGGAAGGTTTTATTTGAAGTTGAGGATGGATTTGATGAGGCTGGAATCCACCTGCAGTCATCTTTGAAGGAATCACTTCTGGGAATCACTTCTGGGAATCAGGTTTGTAATGATTTATTGATGTCTAACTCTCATTTGGCAATGGTCCTCAACAATCTACTAACAAAGTGATTCAGACAATATGGTTGAGTGGACAAATGCGTGGCAAATACAGTACATTGTGGTTAAATGTGAAGTTTTGCATTTTGGAGTGAAAAACAGGAAGGAAGAGTAGCATCTAAATGGTGATGTATTGGGAAGTGTGGATGTACAAAGGGATCTGGGTGTCTTTGTCTCAATGACTATCCACAGTTCGGGAGAGCTTCAAGAGTCTGGACATGGCTCTCATTAACGTCAGTCTCCCAGCCTGCCTTGATCCCTTGCAATTCACCTACTGGAGCAAGAGGTGAATGGCAGATGCCATCTCCTTGGCTCTACACTCATCCCTTGAACATCTGGAAAACAAGGATACCTAAGTCAGGCTCCTGCTCATTGACTACATCTCTGTCTTAAACACTATAATTTCAAACAAACTCGCCTTCAAACTCCAGGACCTAGGTCTCTGCTCCTCATTCTGTAACTGGATTCTCGACTACCTGACCCACAGTCTGCAGTTGGTAAGGATAGTCAGTAGGTTGTATTCGCAGCTCCCTACTCTACTCCTAAACACACACGACTGTGTGGCCAAATTCCACACCAACTCCATTTACAAGTTTGCTGACAGCACCTCAGTTGTATGCTGGGTCTCAAACAGTGTCGAGACAGAACACAGGAAAGAGATTGAGTGCTTAGCAGTGTTGGGTAAAGACAACAACCTCTCCATCAACATTAGCAAAACAAATAAGGTGGTCATTGCCTTCAGGAAGTGGAGTGGAGGACATGCCCCTATCTGTATCAATGATGCTGAGGTGAAGATGGTTGTGAGGATCAAGTTCCTGGGACTGATGATCACCAGCAATCTGTCCTGGACCACACATTTTGACACTACAGCCAGAAAGCACAACAACATCTCTACTTCCTCAGGAGGCTAAGGAAATTCAGCATGTCCACAAAGACTCTTACAAATTTTTATAGATGCACCATAGAAAGATGGATCCATCACAACTTAGTATGGCAATTGCTCTTCCCAAGACAAGAGAAACTATAGAGAGTTGTGAACACTGCCCAGTCCACCATGCAAACCAGCCTTCCATCCATTGATACCATGTATACTTCCTATTGCCCTGGGAAAGCAACCAACATAATCAAAGACCAAACCCACCCAGGTTATACTCTCTTCCATCGTCTTCCATCGGGCAGAAGATATAAAAACTTGTATACACGCATGAACAGGTTCAAGAACAGCTTCTTCCCCGTAGTTATCAGACTTTTGAAAGGACCTCTTTAATGTTAATGGTGATCTCTCTCTGCGCCTTCTCGGTAGCTGTAACTCTGTATTCAGCACTCTGTTCTGCTTCCCTGATGTGCTTTGTATGGTACAATCTACCTATAAAGCTCATAAAACAACAATTTTCATTGTACTTCAGTACACATGACAGTAATAAATCAAATCAAATCAATTCAAACCAAATCAGTCAATGAAAGTAAACAGAGATAGGAGGGGTTTAGGCCCGAAACGTCAGCCTTCCTGCTCCTCTGATGCTGCTTGGCCTGCTGTGTTCATCCAGCTCCACACCTTGTTATCTCAACGAAAGTAAACAAGCAGGTGCAAGTTCCCCTCCAAACCACTCACCATCCTGACTTGAAAATATATTACCATGTTGCTGGATCAAAATCCTAGAACCATCCTATTTGTCTACTTACAGCACACAGACTGCAGCAGTTCAAGAAGATAGCTTACCACCACCTTCGCCAGGGCACCTGGGGATGGGTAATAAATACTGGCCTGCACAAGACATTCAGGTCCACTGAGTGAATGAATAAAATCTGTCCGATAACCTAAACTGAAAATTGTACCGTACAGTTTAGGCCCTTGCAAAATCAACCCGTCTGCTGCAAACAACATTTTAAGTGGCGCTATTTAAATGTAAAGAGGTCAGTCATTACACACAAACCAGTTCTCAGAATGGACAGACAGAGGGATGTGTGAGAAATCAGGTTTTGTTCCCTGTCATTGTCATTCTGCTGCCTTTGCGAACTCAGAATAAACCGAGAAAGAAAGTTATTTTATATTCTTAATCGTTACATTTGTCAAAGAAGTAAAGCATGCCTAACCTTTCATGTGTTAAAACCGATAGTTATTATACATGCTGATCATGTGCTTTATTATATTATTCAATTTGTGATAACCATTCAGCATCTCCATCTATTACTGTCTGCCCAGCCTTTCAAGAAAGCAATAAATGAAATCTCGGGCACATTGATATCTCTTATTTGAGAAGCCTTGCTTCGTGCTTAACTAGCTCTGGGAGCTTTTGTTCTTCATTTCAAAGATAATTTCAGCTCAAACTCATTTAGATTCCAGGAGAAGAAATCTGACTTGATGCATTATACAATCTCTTCTTTGAAAAGAAAAGTTACTGTTGGATATGGCTTAATTGTAAGAGCAGCTTGAATGAGAATGTGAGGAATTATTCCCGAAGGAGATATCTAAGGTGACACTTAAAGAGACAGTGGTCATCTCTTTGTAGCCAGGGTTCAATGGCTTTATGTATCAAATAAGGTTTACTTAAGGACCATATTCCAGTGGAAGTATTATTTGTGGGGGAGGTTATCATTGACCAGAAACTGAACTGGACTATCTCTATAAATATAATGGCTATAAGAGCAGGTCAGAAGCTAGGAATACTGTCTTGAGTAAATCATTTCCTATAACCCTAAAACCTGTCCACCATCTACCTGACACTAGTCAGGAGTGAAAATACTCCCAACTTTACTGCATAGATGCAGATCCAACAACACTGAAGAAGCTTGATACAGTCCGGGACAAATCATGATGTTTAAGTGAATGCTGATCCATCACCTCAACAATCACTCCCCCCACCACTGACACTCAGTAGCAGCAGTGTGCACCATCTACAAGATGCAATGCAGAAATTCACCAAAGATCCTCAGACAGCACATTCCAAGCCAAGAACCGTTTCCACCTCGAAGGACAAGAACAGCAGATACATGAAAACACTTCCCCCCACTGCACCACCCCCCCACCGCCCCCATCCCCACCACCACCACCACCACCACTGCAAGTTCCCCTCCAAGCCACTCACCATCCTGACTTGGAAATATATTGCCGTTCTTTCTCTGTCACTGGGTCAAAATCCTGGAATTCCCTCCCTAATAGCATTGTGGGTCAACCCACAGCAGGAGGACTGCAGCAGGTCAAGAAGGCAGCTCACCCCCACCTTCTCAAGGGCAACTAGGCCCAGCCAGCAATGTCCACATCCCAGAAATGAACAAAAAAAAAACCAAACTGAGCAAATCCCACAGCATCAGTGCAGAAAGAAACAGAATTAACATTTGAGTCTACTGAAGAGTCAAACCAGGCTGGAAATGTGAACTTTGTTTCTCTCTCCACAGATCCATGGTTCTATTGTCTGTGAACCAGTTCACTCATACTTTGGGAACGTTAGTTTTAGAGTTATTGTTAGGTTACAATCCATTCACTAACTCCTTCAGGATGCAAATTGGTCTGGAATGTTTCTTGCTCACAGAGCCTTTAGGAAATGCTTCTATTTCGTGATGAAAACGAGAGCTAGAGCTCACTGTTTAAAAATAAGGGTGTACCCACTTGCATCAACGAAGAATGGAATTTTTAAAACAAACAAAAACAAAAATTGCTGGAGACACTCAACAGATCTGGCAGTGCCTGTGGAGAGAAGGCAGAGTTAAAATTTTGAATCCAATATGACTCTTCTTCAGAACTGATAGCAGTGAGGAAAATATGGTATTTATGCTGAAAATGGGAGGGGATAGACCTGACTCTCATCATGAATTGGGTTGCTTTCAACACAGAAAATCCATTTTCAATTACTCATATTCCATATTCTATATTCCATATGGACTGTTCCATATTCTATATTCCATGTTAAGTGAGGACGGGAACGCCCATTTGGTGGTGTTTCCATAGCTGCTGCATTTGTCCTGCTAAATGGAAGTCATTGTGTGTTTAAAAGATGCCATTCAAGGGTCCTTGGTGAATTCTGCAGATCATCTTGTAGACAATATATACCACTGCTACCAAGTGTCGGTGGTGGATGTTTGTGCATTTGGTGCCAATCAAGCGGGGGCTGCTTTGTCCTGGATGGTGTCAAGCTTCCTGAGTGTTTTTGGAGCTGCACCAATCTAGGCAAGTGGGGAGTATTCCATCACACTCCTGACTTGTGCCTTTTTCAATGGCGGTAAATATCACCATAATCCTACTGGAACATAGGGCTGCTCTCTTATTAAAGAGGGATAAGTAATACTTGCTTAACCTGAGGATCACCTCACTTCAGGGAAGGGAATACATCATGAAGGACATTCCTTCTTGGTAACCTCAGGCTGTGCACTTGAACCCACACTGTGGGCGTCACTCTGCTTCGCACAGCAGCCATCTTGCCAATTGTGCTAAATAGCAGGTAGGTGCATTATTCCTAGCCTTTGGCCTGCTCTTGTGAACACGGAGTCCAGTTGAATTTATCGTCAAGATGACCCCAAGGAACCTTCGTCATGCTCTGTTTCATATTTCCAGCATCTGTAGTATTTTATTTTCATCACATGGCCATTACCTGTCATGTTAATTTGTTAGTCTTGTTAATAACCTGACCAGAGGAGTTCAATGGAGAGGATAAGTCTGTTCAATTTTAATAAATGCAGGCAATTGTGATTAATCCAATTCCTACCTTGATGAACATATTTGTAAAGTCAATCACCTGTGGTTTGTCTCTGGATAATCATACCCATTCAGTTCACAACTTGTTTGAAGAGAACGTTTAAAAATCACATTGATTTCTTGTTATGTGCTGCAATATGAAGCTTAGTCAATTTCTTATGATTGGTCAATTTACAAAGCTGCCTTTACATTAGAGGAGTCTCATCCTTTAATGTGGTTAGATTTAAATTAAATGAGTTCTTGCTGCAGTATTGGCTAAAGACGTACCTAATTAGTCATACTTCCAAGCTCTTCCCTCACTGCCCTCTGATATTTTCTCTTCAAGTATTTATCCAATTCTCTTTAAATATCACGATTTTATCTGCTGCCATCACTTTTTTCAAAAGAGTCTCAGAAGATCAAAACATCTAACTGCGCCAAAAAACAATGTTATTCATTGTTATGGAGCAGACCAGACCCCCTCAAAATATTTTAAGAAGATAGCCTAGAACTTAATTTTTTCTTATTTTAAAGGCAGATGGGAAGTGGTTGTTCCAGGTGTGATGCAAGAGGTTAAACCATCTGGCTTTAAAGCAAACAAAATTTATTTAAACATTACAGTTGAAACATGAACAAAAGGAAGTGGAATTTGGAGTAACTTAACCTAACTGACCCAATACATCAATTTAACTAATTAACTGTTTCAATGTAGTAACATCCCATAAATACATCCGTCGGCAAAAAGGTAAATTCGAACATAGATTCTTACAGGCAGGAGGTAACAACATCCAGAGAGAGTTTTCAGAGAAAGTCAGAAGAATCCTTTACTGAAGCTTGCAACACTCCTGGTACTCTAAACATCTTGTGACTGCTACAGCTAAAAAAAACACTTGAAAAAAGCTGAACTGGGAGAACTGGCCACTTCCCTTCCATTGTTAAACTGTTACTCCCGAGACTCTTCGCTACCTCTGCCTTTACAATCCCTCTTCAAAAAACCCAGGATAAAATAATCATTTTAAAGTGACAGCATCATCACATTCATCTGTAGAGAGGAAAACCAAGTTCACATTGTGAGTCCAAAATGATTTACTTTCCATCTCTCTTCTTCAAACTGAAGTTGATATTTCTGATTCTCTTTCCATAGATGCTGCAGTATCTGCTGTGATTTTCCAGAAATTCCTGATTTTATTTTGGATTTCTAGCAGTTGCAGTATCCAGCCTTATTTTGTCCTTCACCCGACCTCTGGTGTGTTTTGCCAATCTCCTTTGATCTTTGGTGACTACCACAGAAAACAATTACTTCTTTGTTCTTGACATAAAACCATTCATAATTTTGAAAACATCCATCAAATCTCCTCACAACCTCCTTCATTTCAAGAAGAATATTAGCCTGACAATTGCCATTGCTGATCCAGTGAGTTGTCAATTCCAGACATGGATGGTTTATGTTATTGTATCCTCTGAGGAGAGAACTAGAGCCATACAGCATGGAAACAGGCCTTTCGGTGCAACTCATCCTTTTCGACTAGGTTTCCTAGACTGAACTAGTCCCATTTGCCTCTTTGGCCCATATCCCTCCAAACCTTTCCTATTCATGTATCTGCCCAAATTTTATTTTAAATGTTGTAGTTGTACCTGCCTCTACCATTTCCACTGGCAGCTTGCTCCATGTACACATCACTCTCTGTGTAAAACAGTTCCCCCTCAGATCCATTTTAAATCTTTCCCCTCTCATCTTAAACCTAAGCCCTCTAGTTTTGGACTCTTTCACCCTCGGGAAAAGATCTTGGCTGTTCACCTTATTTATGTCCCACATGACTTTATAAACTTCTATAAGGTCTAAAAGCATGGATTTACCTTTCTTCCTTGGCCAACCTTTAGTCTTCAATGAACAACGCCAGGCAGAAAACAAGTCAACTGATACTTACAAACAAGAAACAAGATTAATGGGTGGCATGGTGACACAGCGGTTAGCACTGTTGCCTCACAACACTAGAGACCCAGGATCGAATCCCCTCTCTGGCAACTCTCTGGGTGGAGGTTGCATGTTCTTCCCCTGTCTGTATGGGTTTCCTCCAGATGGTCTGATTTTCTCCCACAGTCCAAAGATGTGCAGGTGAGGTGGATTGGTCATGCCAAAGTGTGCAGGCTCGGTGAATTAGCTATGGGAAATGCAGAGTTACAGGGATAGGGTAGGGGGTTGGATTTGTGTATGTTGCTCTTCTGAGGATTGGTGTGAAATTGATGGGCTGAATGGCCTGCTTCCACACTGTAGGTATTCTATGATAACAGCAGCAGGCCACTCAACCCATTCTGCTATTCAATAAGATCATGGCTGGTGTGAATTAATTTCAACTCTGCATATTGTGACAGTCTTTCACCTCCTTAATCATCAAGAATCTAAAAAATAATTCAAGGTTCTGACTCCAGTGTCTTCTGAAGGAGATTCCAAAGATTGGGTATTAAAGGGTTAAACTGTGAGACTTGGTGGCACAATCTTTGACTGTAGCCGTTTGAGTGTAGAAGATTGAGTGTCAAACTGATCAATGCCATTAAAAAAATTGCACTATTTGATAGAGTAGCTGCAGGTAAATATTTCCTTTTGTTTAGAAATCTTAAAAACTGAAAATAAAAAGAAATTGTAGTTCATCACAAAGAAGGATAACAAAAATGTGAAGTAGTCTTCAAAAACGTTGGCAGATGTTGTGTGACAATTGAAATTTTCAGAATGAAGGTTAGTAGACTTTTATTATAGCAGACTGTCATGGAATATTGGACGCAGATGAGTAAATGGAATTGAGGTTCTGACCAACATGTATTAGCTAAATGCTAGAACTAACTTGATGGGTTGAATGATCTACTTTTGCTACTAGAATAACTCTACAGTGGCTGGTATCCCAATCAGATCCAATTTATGCATTTGAAAAAAAAAGAGAGGGAGTGCACTGGTTGTCTCCAAATCAGGCACTATTCCATCTTGTAATTCTGTTGATCACCCATCCCCAGTGAGTCAAAATCCAGGGACTCCCTTCCTTCACCATAATAGCTGTACCACTGCTCTCTCAAGATGTGCTAGCTGAAATAACTCAAGAACGGCCGGGATCCCATCATGTTACCCTCTATTTACACATGGAGAGTCTTTGACACTGATCCAACTCCCTCAGAGCCAGCTCTCAAAGTGAGCAGAAGCCCTGACTTTGCTATTTATATCTGTCAGCCAGGGCTCCCTGATTGGACCAGACTAACAGCCCCAATCGGGAACTCAGAATCTATGAGGTTCTCCTCGCTGACCTTGTTATAATCACTGAAACTCCTACATTCAAAAGTTTATTTTAATTCATTCATAGGACATGTGTATCACTGGCTGGGACAACATTTATTGCCCATCCCCTAACTGCCCTGAGGGCAGTTAGGAATCACATGTAGGCCAGACAAGGGAAGGACAGGAGTTTCCTTCCCTAAAGGACACGAGCAAACCAGATATTTTGTGTTTTAGCAACAATTAGCAGTGGTTTTATGGTCACCTACTGGCCTAGTTTCATTTTAATTTCAAATTTCACCCATTGCTATGATGGGATTTTAGTCCATATCCCCAAAATATCAACGTGTGGTTCTGAATCTCTAAAATAAACCAAAGAACTTCAGATACTGGAAATTTTTTTTAAAAAGTTAACAGTTGTTGCTGAGGACATTCAACAGGTCTGGCAGCATCTGTGGAGTGAATAACAAAGTTAGTGTCTCAGAACTGACTTCTGACGAAGGGTCACTGGACTGGAAACATTAAGTCTGCTTACTGTCCACAGATGCTGCCAATTTCTCCAACAATTTCTATTTCTCGATTATTAGTCCAGTGATATTACCACTCAATTATCCAGTGATTTCGAAAATGTAAGGGTAAATAGAAACAGGTTTGTCATAATGTTAGTGTTCTTGCCTTTTGGTCAGAGACTTGTTGCTTACAAATCCAATTGAGGACTTCAGCTCATTGTCTACATTATTGCAAGATTACATTTAAAGAAAAATGTTTTTTGTTCATGTTGATATGGGCAATTAATCTTTTGAATGAGCTCCAGTACATGAAGGCTGAACATTGGGAAGCTAACCAAGAGAGCATTGCCTGGCCTCCAGTCACTGAATCTGCCCGTGTCAACATTCTAGGTGATACTATTGACTAGAAACTCAGCTTGCCTTGTCAGATAAGTACAGTGGTTTCTACAACAGCAGGTCAGAGGCTACAAATTCTGCATTGAGTAACTCATCTCCTAAATGCCCAAAGCCTGTCCATTGAAAAAAGCACAAGTCAGGAGTATGCCACTGTTTTCAAGAAGGGGTCATACATAGTCCCTAGGGCTCATGTGTTCAAAGGGAGAATATGGGAACAGATTACTCAGTTGGGTGATCAGCCACGATCATGTTGAATGTTTGAAGGGCCAAATAAAAACTGTGGCTACAAGAGCAGGTCAGATGCTAGGAATACTGTGGTGAGTAACTCACCTCCTGACTCCCCAAAGCCTGTCCACCATTGAAAAAGGCACAAGTCAGGAGTGTGATGGAATACTCCCCACTTGCCTGGATGAGTGCAGCCCCAACAACACTCAAGAAGCTTGACACTATCCAGGACAAAGCAGTCCGCTTGACAGACAGCATATCAACAAACATTCACTCCCTCCTACACCAACACTCAGCAGCAGTATTGCACACCAACTACAAGATGCATTGTAGAAATTCACCAAGACTCGTTAGACAGCACCTCCCAAACCCATGACCACTTCCAACCCGAAAAATAAGAGCAGCAGATACATGGGAACACCACCACTTGCAAGTTCCCCTCGAAGCTACTCACCATCCTGACTTGGAAATTTAGCACCATTTCTTCACTGGGTCAAAATCTTGGAATACCCTCCCTAAGGGCATTGTGGGTCTACCTATGGCACGTGGACTGCAGCGGTTCAAGGCAGCTCACGCCCACCTTCTCAAGGGCAACTACAGATGGACAATAAATGCTGGCCCAGATAGCGATGTCCACATACCGTGAGTGAGAAACAAATTTCACCAACAAACACTGGCCAAAAGCAAGTCATCTGGTCCCATTGCTTCATGTGGGATGAAGATGGTTACCAATCTAACTGAGTATGCACTATCAAAGCAGTTCTTTGGGTGCTGTTTTAAGATGCAGAAATGCAAACATGTCCTTTCAATTATAAAACCACACATCCTTCCAGAACAGGGAAACTGTTGATGATTTAGGACCGACATTTAGAGATGTCTGAGGATTATGAACCTTTGGAACTCTGCAACCTTGAGAGCTGAGGAAGCTTACTGTTGAGTTTACTTAAGAAAAGAATTGTTGGCTTTTGGATAATATGAGAATCCAGGGATTGGACAGGAAGGTGAAGCCAAGATATGAGATCAGCTTTATTCTTATTGAAGAGTGGAGCGATCTTGCAGGGCCATTTTTTTTGATGTGTGGCATCAATATGCGAAAGCAGAATCAGTACTCAGGCCAATGTGCACAGGAGCTCAGAGGGACTTCAAGAGTGTCTGCTCCACTGTTTACCCCACTTCAATTTCTTCACAGAAAGTATTGCTGACATTTATGTAGCATCTACAATAACTTTATAACTAATTGGTGTAATAAGAGGTAGGTCTTACTTGGCCATCTCTACTTGCCCTTTGAAATGAGTGGCTTGGGGGGTTTTGGGGGGGTTAAGAGTCAACCGCGTGGCCTGGGAAGGGGTTGCTTAGCAATGTAGAGTGATGCCAACACAGCAAGTTCAATTCCTGCACTGGCTGATGTTATCATGAAGGGCTCACCTTCTCAACCTCTCCCCTTGCCTGAAGCATGGTAACCCTCAGGTTAAACCACCACCGGTTGTTCCCCCTTGACCTGTCCATCCTCCCTGGACTGACCTATCCCCTTCCTAACTCCCTACCTACACTCACCTTTACTGGCTCCATCCCCGCCTCTTCGACCTGTGTGTTTCCTCTCCACCTATCCTCTCCTCTATCCCTCTTCTATCCGCCTCCCACTCTCTCCCTATTTATTTCAAAACCCCCTTCCCCTCCCCCTTTTCTGATGAAGGGTCTAGGCCCGAAACGTCAGCCTCTCTGCTCCTATGATGCTGCTTGGCCTGCTGTGTTCATCCAGCCCTGCACCTTGTTGTACCGGTTGTTTCTCTCTTTTTCTAGTGTGAGAGCAGACCTATGGCCTGGCAAGACAATGAGGACCAGTGAATCATAGAATCCCCACAGTGTGGAAGCAGGTCATTTGGCCCATCAAGTCCACACCGACCCTCTGAAGACCTATCCACCCATGCCCACCCCCACTACCCTATAAAAACCAAAAGAACTGCGGATGCTGCAAATCAGGAACAAAAACAGAAGTTGCTGGAAAAGCTCAGCAGGTCTGGCAGCATCTGTGAAGGTAAAAACAGAGTTAACAACTTCTGTTTTTACCTTCAAAGATGCTGCTAGATGTGCTGAGTTTTTCCAGCAACTTTGTTTTTGTTCCCACTCCCCTATAACCCTGCATTTCCCATGGCAAATCTACTCAGCCTATACTTCTTTGGACCGTGGGAGGAAACCCACACAGAAATGGGGAGAATGTGCAAACACCATGCAGACAGTTGCCTGAGGGTGAAGGTCCCTGGTGCTGTGAGACAGCAGTGTTAACCACTGAGCCACTGTGCCATCCCAATCTTTCCTCACTAAAAGGCATCAGGGAACCAGCTGGATTTTACAACAATTACTTTCTGCTTACCATCATACATTAGAATGAATAACTGAATTCAAATTTCACCATCTACAAGAATTCGAACTAGCGTCCCCAAAGCATTAGCCTGGCTCTGTAGATTGTGAACCCAGTGATAACACCAATAACCATCATCTCCTTTAGTTCCCACAATGGAGTCCAACTGATAATGTTGAGAGCCAGCAGGTATTTTGAAACTCCTCAGTTCAAAATATTTTGGTGCAGTAAGCATTCAGAGACTTGCAAAACAATAATTAAACCTTAATACGGAAGGCAGTTTCTGAAAAGTATTATTAGGTTAATTATGAAGAAACATTTCTGCATTCTAGATCATATCTCGATAATACAGTAATTATATTTTAGCAAATGCAAATTTCAGAAGTGTGTTTTCGGTTTTGACATTAACAAATGATGAGGTCCTTCGTTGTGACAAGCAAAAGTGGTGTTGAAGGCTCTAGAAACACTGAGCAAACTCAGATATTTTACTTGACAGGGAATTGTAAAACTGACACCTTTGAAATTGTTCTGTTCACCCTCAAAATAATCCATTCACTTCTCCAGAGATCAGCTGGGGTGGGGCTGGGTAGGGGCGGGGTGGGTAGTGCCTCATTGAATATATCCAAGATTGGGTTAGACTGATTTTAAAATTTAAAAAAAAACCTGTGGTACAAGGATGGGAGAATGGGGTTATAGTATCATACAGCACGGAAATGGACACTTCAGTCCAACTTGTCCATGCTGACCAAGTTTCCCAAACTAAACTAATCCCACTTGCCTGCATTTGGTCTATATCCCTCTAAATCTTCCGTATTCATGTATCTGTCCAAATGTCTTTTAAATGTTATAACTATACCTACATCTACCACTTCCTCTGGCAGTTCACTCCACACTCTCTGCGAAAAAGGTACCCCTCAGGTCCCTTTAAATCATTTTCCTCTCATCTTAAAAATATGTCCCCTAGACTTGAACTGTGCCACCCTGGGAAAAAAGACTGTTGCTATTCATTTGTGCCCCTCATGATTTTATAAACTTCTACAAGGTCACCTCTCAACCTCCTGTGCTCCAGTGAAACAAGCACAGCCCCACCTTATAACTCAAAACCTTCATTCCCAGCAACATACTGGTAAATCTTTTCTGACCCCTGTCCAATTTAATAATATCCTTCCTATAGCAGGGCTCTTGTGGGGTAGTGGTAATGTCCCTACCTCTGAACCAGAAGGCCCAGGTTGAAATCTCTTCTGCTCCAGAGATGTGTGATAGCACCTCTGAAGAGGATGTTTCAAAATATCTAGACCCATGATGATAATGGAATAGTTTAGGTTAGATGGGCTTCAGATTGGTTTCACAGGTTGGCGCAACATCGAGGGCCGAAGGGCCTGTACTGCGCTGTAATATTCTATGTTCATGGATGCCAGGTTGGGTCTTGTGTGTTAGTCTTATGTAACTGTAAATAAATATACTGGTGTGTTGTGTTTCACTGCAACTCTATCATTCACCATCAGAATTTTTGCTTTGGAGCAGATTTTGTGCATGTTAAGAGCATCGCAATTATAAATGACCTCATGTATCCAGAGATCAAGTGTGGGAGACCAGCTAGAAATACGTTAGAATAGTCAATATATGGGTTGTAACATGGGGTAAGCTGAACTGGATAATCAAGGCAATGTTGCAATAGTGAAAATAGGTCTCCTAGTGATGACGCTGATATGTCTTTGGAATTTGAAGTCAAGTCGGTTCGCAAAGTTACAAACAAATTAGTTTTAAACTCAAACAGTTGTTAGAGAGAAGTATGTAATCAATGCTGAAATAAAGGAGTTGAGAGTTTCCAAAACAGACTATTGTAATCTTCGGTTCAAAGATTTATCGGCCAATTAGAAACTCATTGAAGCTTTCTGATAATTGCTGATATATTGAACAGACTCTAGCTATACCAACTGCAATGTGTAATTATATCGCACTATTGAAGAAGCAAAATATTCCGAGGCATTTCACAGGAATATCAGTAGATTAACTCAGGGCCACATTTGCAAAGAAGAGGTGAGGAGATCTGGGTTATACAGCCATATCTGCTTTAAAGAACCCTGAAGCCACAATACAACTTGTTCCAAGGAGGAAGGAACAGACTTGCAGTCAGGACTGCAAACTCTGGACACAGGCCTGAGATGGAAGTGGACACAGGCTGTTGATGAGCCTGGAACTCTGACCTCCGTTGACTGGGGAGATGGCCCCTTGTAATGATGGATCTATTCCATCTATCACATCTATCCCATATGGCCAAACTCTATGTCCCTTCGTAAGTCCATGCCTTCTATATCTCCCAGGTACCCTGTATGCACCTCCATGCTCCTAAAGCATCCTCCATGCCTTCGATTCTAACATCAAATATATACAGAGCCATTGAGCAATTGGCAAACCTTTGAAATAATTGTGAAAATAACACAATAAATAAGTTTTTTTTTGAACACTCATGGGTGTCACTGGCTGGGTCAAGAATTATTGCTGTCCCTTTTTGCCCTGGAGAACGTGGTGGTGAGCTGCCTTCTTGAATGATTGTATTCCATATGCTGTAGGTAGACCCACAATGCTGTTAGAGAGGGATTCCGAAGATTTTGACCCAGCAACAGTGATGGAATGACCAAATATTTCCAAGTCAGGATGGTGAGCTGCTTGGGGAGGAACTTGCATGTCACAGTGCTCCCATGTAATGGCTGCCCTTGTCCTTCCAGGTGTCAGAGAGTGTAGCAGAAACTGATGCAAATAAGTCTTCCAAAATAACATTGAGTAAATTAGAAAAGACCTGAAGAGGAAGACATTGCCATGCCTATGGAGAAAGTGCAGGAAGTGGGAGTAGGTCAGTTCCGCTTTCAAAGAACTCATCTTAATAAGGCAGGATGAATGTCCTCCTTCTGTGCTGTCACTGTCCTATGACTCTTTGACTGTGAAGCATGTTGGAACGCCAAAATGAGAAAGCAGATTTTAATGTAGAAACATAGAAAATAGGAGCAGGAGTAGGCTATTCAGCCCTTTGAGCCTGGTCCACCATTCAATATGATCATGGCTCTGTTTCTCCACATGCCCATTGATCCCTTTACCCTAAGAACTATATCTAACTCCTTCATGAAAACATTCAATAATTTGGCCTCAACCACTTTCTACAGCAGAGAATTCCCCAGGTTCAATGCCCTCTGGGAGGAAGAAATTTCTCCTCATTTCATCCAAAGTAACACACCTCATATCCTTTTCCTTAGACCCCTGGTTCTGGACTCCCCATCATCTGCAATATCCTTCCTGAGTTTACCCTGCCTAGTCCCGGTAGAAATTTATTTGACATTTCCCAACATTTTTCTAAACGTTAATGGATGCAATAATAATTAATCCAGTCTCTCTTCATTTATTAGTCCTGCCATCCCAGGAATTAGTTGGTAAACCTTTGTTGCATTCCCTCCATAGCCAGGACATCCTTTCTCAGATTAGGAAACCAAAATTGCCAGCAATATTCCATATTTGGTTTCAGCAAGGCCCTGTACAATTGCAGCACTAAATCTCTGCTCCTGTACTTGAACCTTCTTACTATGAAGGTCAACATACTGTTTGCCAACTTCACCATCTGCTGTACCTGTAATGCTAGCCTTCAGCAACTGGTGTGCAGGCCTTGTTGCACCTCCCCCTTTCCCAGGCTATCGCCGTTCTAATAATAACCTGTCTTCCTGTTTTTGCTACCAAAGTGGATAACCTCACATTTATCCACATTATACTGCATCCATCACGTATTTGCTCACTCACTCAACTTGTCCAAATCACACTAAAGCATATTTGCATCATTATCATCATCTCTGAACAGCTCTGACTCCCATCCAGCTTTGTGTCGTCTGCAAATTTGAAGATATTCCATTTAATTTCCTCATTGTAGTCATTCACATATAATGATCCATTGACCCACGTGAAACCCCATGGGTCACTCTCCCACTCAGATAAAGTCCCATTTGTTCCTACTCTTTCAGACTGTTGTTTATCCATCTCCACACACTATCCCTGGATCCATGAGCTTTATTGATCATTGTTTCCTTTCTGTACACCTTATCTGCATCTCCGGTGGGTTAGTGAATAGCTCTCTCTTGCCCCTGAGTCAGAAAATGGTTGGTCCCAGTGCAATTCTACTTGTTTCCCCTGTGGGAGAGCCCAGAACCAGGGGGCATCATCTCAGAATAAGGAGCCGCACATTTAAGACAGAGATGAAGAAGAATTTCCTTCTCTCAGAGGGTAGCAAATTTGTGGCTTTTCTTTACTGCACAAGGCTGTTGAGACCGGGGTCATTAAGTACATTCAAGGCTGGGAGAGACAGATTTTTCATCTGTAGGAGAATGAAGGATCATGGGAAAGGGTGTGAAATGGAGTTGAGGATTTTCAGATCAGTCATGATCTCATTGAATGGAGGAACAGGATCGATGGGCTGAATGACCCACTTCTGATCAACTGGACAAGAAAAGGTATTCACTTCTTTTCCCCATCCACGTTATATACTGTGGATGCACTTTGCTGAACAGCAGGTCTTGTGATGCTACGTGATTCCAAGAACACGGATTCAATTCCTATACCAGCTGATGATACCATGAAGGACATTACGTCTAAGCCTCTCCCCTTTGCCTGAGATGTGATGACAATCAAGTTAAATTACCACCAGTCACCTCTAATGAGAGAGCAGCCCTATGGTCTGTTCAGACTATGGTAAGTTTATTTTTACTCTTGTAGACTGAAATTCACTCAGCCAGAGCAAAGGTCAATTAATGTTCAAACAAAGATATCCAACAAGTTGTCTTGCATTCACTGCATTCTCACAATAGTTGTGTAGCCCTGGAAAGCAAAGATTAAATTGCACATAGAAATGTTTTTTTCTGAAAAAGACAATGAAAATCTAAAGAGTGTTGAATAGATAATCCATAGGGACTGCACTAGAAAGAGCAGAGATATCTGTTTTTGTAATAGCATATTCCCAAATTAATAAATTAACTCCCTGATAATTGCTAAAAACAACAGAAAAAGTATTTGCAGTTTATTGCAATTCACAGAGTTTCGATTCCAGGAACAATCGACGAGTTGGCTCCTTACAATGCACATCTAGAAAATGATTACAGAAGTTATTAAGCTGACCTTGCCTTCACCAGATTGGAGAAACTGTACATTTATATTCAGAATAGTTGTGGTCTCTGTACAGAAAGAAATAGAGCTACTGGAGAAAGTGATATACAAAATCATGAGAGGCATAGGCAGGGTAGATTGTGAGAATCTTTTCCCTGTGGCAGATGTGTCTGACACCAGGGTGCGCAAGTTTAAACTGAGGAGCAATTGGTTGAGAGGAGATCTGAGAAAAAGGCTTTTTACCCAGAAGGTGGCAGAAGTACAGAATGTGCTGCTTGAGAGAGTGGTGGAGGCAGGTACTCTCACAACATTTAAGAAACATTTGGTTGAGCACTTAAAATACCAGGACATAATAGGTGACGGAGCAAGTGCAGGTAAATGGGATGTGTAGTTCGGTGTTTGTTGGTCAGTGTAAGTGTGGTGGGCTGAAGGACAGTTCCTGTGCTGTATGATTCTATGACTTAATCAGATATCCTGCCAACTTCCTTCTCCTCAATGAGAACAGTCCCAGCCTCTTCAATCTATCCTCATGACTAAAATTTCTTACTCCTGGAACCATTCTTATAAATTGCTTCTGCACTCTCTCTAATGCTTTCACATGTTGCATGTAATGTGGCACCCATAACTCCACACAATACATCAGCTGAGATTTAACGAGTGTCTCTTAAAGTTTAACATCATCTCCTTCCTCTTACATTGTCTGCTCTATGAATAAAACCAAGAACACTGCATGCTTTATTTACTGCCCTGTTAACCTGTCCTGCAACTTTTAATGATCCATGCAGAGGTCCCTCTGTTCTTGCACATCCTTAACATTTTTACCCCTTATTTTATACTGTTTGCCTACGTTCTTCATATCAAAAAGATTGAACAGCCTGGTATTTTTTTTTATCTCTTGCTCGTATCTGTAGACCTGACAGAGAACTTTTTCTGCAGATTATCTGCTCTGTGATTAAAGGTGTGTAAAATCCATTATTTTCATTTTATGGAATTTAGATTGTTTTCAAAACAGAGACAAATAAAAGGAAATGTAGAATTTGAAACATGAACAAATCAGTCATGATCCTGTTCAATTCTAGAGCAGGCTTGAGGGGCTGAATGATCTGGGAACCTGCTATTTCATACCTAAGTATGTTTATATGGAAATAATTGTATGTTAGTGCTGTAAAGAGTTTTCTAAAAAGTTCAAAAATTATTCTGGACCAATAACCGAAATGCATTAACCTGTTCCAAAAAGGCATAACTGTAACTAAAGGAGATTTTGGACAATTCATTTGGTATTAATGAAGAGATATTTATACTGTTGAGTTTATGATCAGTAGAGTGAATGCATTAGGGCTCCAATGGTTGTATTTTCAATTCAGTTCAGAAAATTCCAAGAGTTTAGTTGGGACAAAGCAACAATTGAATTCAGAAGTACATTTTCTTTTACCTCCTCGTTTAGTTCAGAGAAGTTTGTGCAACTTCAAATCCTGAACAGTTTGGATGTAAAATTTTAAGTTATTAAAGGTGGAACAAATTAGACTTCAGAACACTTCTGTAGTGATTGGAACCAGGGCCAGGTGGATCTCATTTGTTTTGATTACAATCCAACTGCCATTTCTCCATCTAATTTTCCAACTGATCTATATCTTGCTGTATCTTTTGACAACCTTCCTCACTATTCACAACTCTACTAATTTGCATCGTCTGCAAACCTACTAATCAGATTACCTACACTTTCATCTGAATCATTCATATATATTATGAACAACTGAACTCCCAGCACTGATCCTTGCAGATCACCACTGGTCACAGACCTCCAGTCAAAAAAAATACCCTGCACAACTATCCTCTGTCTCTATGACCAAGCCACTTTGAATCCAACTTAGCAACTGATTGCGGATCACAGGTGACTTAATCTTACCTATTTAATCCTTCCATGAGGGACCTTGTAAAATGCTTTCGTGCAGTTCATACAGACAACATCCAGTGCCCTCCCCTCGTCTATCATCTTCATCACTTCTGTAAAAAAACTCAATCACATTTGTGAAACAAGACCTCACCTGCACAAAGCCATGCTGAATGTCCGTAATATGTCCAAACTTTTCAAATGTGAATAAATCCTGTCCCTAAGAATCTTCTCCAATAATTTCCCCACCACCAATATAAGGTTCACTGGCCTATAATTTCCTAGATTATCCCTGTTACCTTTCTTAAACAAAGGAACAACATTAGCTATTCTCCAATCTTCTGGGACCTCACTTGTGGCTAAAGAGAAGACAATGATCTCTGTCAAAACCACAGAAATTCTCTCCTTGCCTTCCCCTGTCTCTTATCCACCTTAATGTTTTTTTTAATGCACCCAACGTCTCCTCCTTCTTATTATTGAGATGCTCCTCCCTAATCATGCCATCATCCATTGGTGAACACTGATGAGAAGTACTCATTAAGGACCTCACTCATTTCCTCTTCCTCCACACGTAAATTCCCTTCTTTGCCCTTAAGTGGACCTACGCTTTCTCTAATTACCATCTTGCTCCTAGTATACATTTAAAATGCTCCTCAGATTCTCCTCCATCCTACTTGTCAGGGACACTTCATGAACCTTTTTCACCCTCTCACTTCTTTGTTTTAGTTCTTTTCTGCTTCCTTTATATTCCTGAAGGGCCTGTCTGATTTCAGTTTCCTGAACTTTACAAATGCCTCCTTTTTGTTTTTGACTAAGCTTTCAACATTTCTTGTCATCCAGGGTTCCTGAATCTTTCCATCCATATCTTTCATCCTCACAGTCCTAAACTTGTGCTAAGTCCTAACTTGTCCTAAACTCTGATCAACTAGCCTTTCAAAGACTACAGTATGTCAAATGTGTATTTACCCTCAAACAGCTACCCACAGTCTAATTTCTCCACTTCCTGCCTAATAGCGTTGTAATAAGCCTTCTCCCAATTTAGCACTTTCATCAGATGACCAGTCCTTTCCTTATCCATAACTATTTAAAACTTATTGATTTTCGATCACTATTCCCAAAGTACGCCCTCACTGAAACTTCAATCAACTGGCCAAGCTCATACTCCAATACAAGGTCCATTACAACCCGTTCCCTACTGGACTATATGAAAAACTTTCAAGAAACTCTCCTGGATGCACCTAACATAATCTGCCCCCTCTAAGCTCAGGGCACAGGAGAATCACAGTGGGTGGTAGTTAAAATCACCCACTAGAACAACCCTGTAGTTTTTGCATCTTTCCATGATCAGCTTACATATCTGTCCCTCTATCACTGGCTGGCTATTAGAAGGTCATTTAGGAATAAATGTAAAAATTAAACAGATGATCTATCAAGACAGGTTTCATTCTGGGATCTACTTTATTTCTTTATAATCATCTGGTATCACAACAGTCCCAATAGGTTTTATCTATACATTCATATGCAAATATTCCACTGGTAGAAAGCATTTGCTGAGGCATTGATCTTCTCAATTAATCAAAAACTTGCCGGATGCTGTTATCAAGTATCCACGGTATGACATGACCAAGAACAGTCAACTTGCCTTTTTTGAATTTAAACAAAGCTTTGGTTCCTTTGTATCTTCTCCATGGCAATACCTCAACGTATCAATGTTCATTTGCCAATGAATCTGCACCCTATTTGTCGTGCCACGTAAATTACTAATCCCTTTGAAACTTGATATTTTTGCACATGTCTTGATGAGTTGAAAGTTAAGGCTTCAACAGCCTAGTCTCTTTTTCTCAGTTTGTCTGTTGTAACTTCCAGTCCCGGCTTCCTACAGTGAGTATAATGTGAAAATTCAGCAAATTCTTTAAAGAAGTAGGGAGACTAAGCTCAAGTGTTATTTGTACAAATGCAGTAGTGTAAATCGGCATCTGTTCTGGAGATTCGTAACTCACAACAAACTTACTAACAGATTTAAAACATAGAAAAGTTGTGAACTCGTTACACAATGTTAATTTTTCAGTAGAATTCACCTAAAAATATATTAAATGAGTCAACCTGCAAGGAGCAGCATATAATTTATCAGCGATTCCACAGATCATCAGGATTAAAGTAAACCTGAAGTAACAGGTTTCTGTTTCTGTACAGCTTGCACACATTAGGAATGCCACCATCAATTGGGAGTATTTTCAAGTAAGAACACAGAAGCAGAAAATGAATCTGTGTGAATCTAGCATACCTTTCATCTATCTGCCACAACACATGAGTCGTACCCCATCATTGCAACTAAATAATTGCAAACTCCTCATGTCTACTGGACCCATAGGAATTACGTTAAATTAACAAACTACTGAAAGATTGATTATGCAGAGACAAATCCAGTCATTAGGACATCCTCAAGTGAGATACGTTAAGGAAAATGTGAAATTGGCAAATGAAACAAGAAACATCAGTTAGCAAAATTTGACAAATATCATTTTGGGGAGTTGGTGGTGCATTGGCAATGTCTTTGAATCCTTTCATTCTAGATTGCCCCATAAATGGAGACATCACTTTATGTTGACTTTGTCAATCCCTTTTAGCACCTTACATACCTCAGTTAGATCTCCTCCTATTTTTTTACACTCCAGCAATTATAGGCCTGAACTGCTCAACCTCTCTTCATAAGATGAGCCTTTCACCTCTGAAATTAATCTATGGAACCTTCCCTGAATTGACAGTCTAGCACCGAGGCTAATATTTGGAGAACCTGAGTTCAATTCAATTCTCAATGATTTTCAAATCTGAATAGAACAACAAAAGATGTCTGGAATTTAAACAAAAGCTATTCTAATAGGTACCATCCGAACATTGAGTTTCATGGATAATTGACGAAAAAAAACAGAAATTGCTGAAGAAATTCAGCAGGTCTGGCAACATCTGTAAAGAGAAAACAAAAGGAATTAATATTTCAGGTCCTGTGCCCCCTCACAGAATCCCTACAGTGTGGAAACAAGCCTTTTGGCCCAACAAGTCCACACTGACCCTCAGAGCATCTTGCCTAGACCCATTCCCCCAATGACCCAACTAATCTACACATCCCTGAACACTATGGGCAATTTCACATGACCAATCCACCTAACCTACACATCTTTGGATTGTGGGAGGAAACCCACACAGACACAGGGAGAATGTGAAAACTCCACACAGACAGACACCTAAGGGTGGAATTGAACCCAGGTTCCTGGCGCTGTGAGACAGTAGTGTTAACCACTGAGCCACCGTGCCACCCAGAGCATTCCATAACTGAAAGGTCCAGCAATTTCTCTTTTTGCTCTCCAGTTCTCCAGCATCTGCAGTTCTCTGTTTTATAAATTACAAAAATCTCAACTGGTCTGCTAATGTTCTTCAGGGAAGGAAATCTGCCATCTCTGCCCAGTCTGGTCTATGTGTGATTCCAGATGCACAGCAACATGATTCACTCTTAACTGCACTCTGAAACAGCCAATTCAGCCAGTCCACTTATGGGAAATTAGAGATGGGCATCAAATTCTGGTCTTGCCAGCAACACTAACATTCTGTCTAAGGATAAGGCAAAGACGAAAATAATTGAATGACTGCAAACCTTTTCTAAAAACTCCTTTTAGCTGCCATAACAGTGTCTGCACGAAGTTGAGCATTTATAATGGGAAACACGGTTAGATTATATGAAGGTTGAAAGCACACAAGAAAAGATGAATGTGATGAAATGATATTAAATTTGCTGATGTGATAACAGAGAATGAACATATTATAGAATTGAGTGTCCCATACCACTAGGTAACGCTGTTAAAGTGAATGGTGAACAATAGTATTTTATTCACCTCATCTGATGTTCCAGGAATTTCCAAAAGAAACCCAAGTCATTCCACAGGAAACTCCAGCTGAGTATTTACCATCTAATGAGGTAAGAACCTTTCCTCTTCAATTCCTCCAATGTGTACCTGCAGAATGCTCAAAATGTGGAAACATTGAAATGCTAAGAGTGGGCATTAAAACAGACCATACACCACAGGGAATCCTAAAAATATAGTTAAATGTCTATGAAGCTAATAGGCTGCGGAAGTATTCTCCCAAAAGGCTCAAAGGCCTGGATCACAGAGGTTGTTAGGCACACACTGTTTTAATGCCCGTTATCTGAGCAATACAGAACATAAGAGCTGGGAGCAGGAGTAGGCCATTCAGCCCTTTGAGCCTGCTCCACCATTCAATATGATCATGGCTGACCTCACCTCAGTCTCAACTCCATTTTCTTGCCCATTCCCCAGAATCCTTTAATCCATTACTAATTAAAAATCTGTCTACTTCCTCCTTAAATTTATTCAGTCTTCCAGCATTCACCTACTCTGGCAGAGTGAATTCCACAGATTCATGACTTTTTGAGAGCAGTAATTCCTCATCATCTCTATTTTAAACCTGCTACTCCTTATCCTCAAACTATGACCTCTCATTCTAGATTGCCTCACACTTTTTCAATTTACTTTAGCGTCTTATATGCCTTAATTAGATTGCCTCTCATCTTTCTCGACTCAAGCAAGTATAGATCTGAACTGCCCAATCTCTCCTTGCTCATCTCTCCTTGCTCTTGCTCATCTCTTGAATTAATCTAGTGAGCCTTTTCTAAGCTGCCTCCGATGAAATTAGATCCTTGTTCAAGTGAGGGAATTAAAACTGTACAACAATATTCCAGATATGGACTTACTAATGCCTTCTATTGTTGCACAACACTTTCTACTTTTAAACTTCATTCCTTTAACAAAAAATGTCAATATTTCATTTCTGAAGAAGAGTCACTGGACCCAAAAACTTTCACTCTGATTTCTCTCCACAGATGCGGCTGGACCTATTGAGTTTTTCCAGCAAAATTTCTGGTTATGTTTCTAATTTCTAGCATCCACAATTCATTGTTTTTCTTTTTTTAATGCCCAAATTCCATTTGGCTTGTTTATTTCTGCTGTATCTCTACTGAATATAATGTATCAAGTCTGTAGTACCAGCTTAAGCACCTGACCACATGAGGATGAAATTTTTGACATCTTTAAGAAAGGGAAATCTGTCCGCCTGATCAGGGTTTTTCTTCATGGGACTCCAGACCCACAACAATGTGGTTGACTCTTAACTGCTCTCTGAAATCAATGGTGCTGAAATGGAGATGGTTGAGGGCGTCAGGTTCCTGGGAGTAACATTCACTAACAATTTGCCCTGGTTCACACACATCGACAGAACGGTCAAAAAAGCACAACAAATCTACTTCAGGAGGCTAAGGAAATTCACCATGCCCATAAATATTTATAGGTGCAATATCGAGATGCATCACAATGTGGTACAGCAACTTTTGTTTTTATTCATTCACACGATGAGGGCGTCGCTGGCTAGGCAGCATTTATTGCTCATCCCTAATTGCCCAAAGAGCAGTTCAGAGTCAAACGCATTGCTGTGTGTCAGGAGTCACATGTAGGTCAGACCAGGTAAGGAAGGCAGTTTCCTTCCCTAAAGGGCATGAACCAGATGGATTTTCCCAACAATCAACAATGGATTCACAGTCATCATTAGACTCTTAATTCAAGATATTTAAATTGAATTCAAATTCCACCATCTGCTGTGGCGGGATTCAAACCCATGTTCCAAGAACATTATCTGGGTCTCTGGATTAGTAGTCCAGCGATAATACCACTAAGCCATCGCCTCCCCTTAGCTGCTCTTCTGAAAGCCGAATGAAACAACAGAGCTGTGAACACAACCCAGTGTATCAGGCACACTGGCCTTCCATCCACTGACTCCATCTATACTTTCTGCTGCCTCGGGAAAGTAGCCAACATAATCAAAGAACCCTCCCACCCCGGTGAGACTCTCTTCCATCATCTTCCATCGGGCAGAAGATATAAAAACTTGTATACACGTATGAACAGGTTTGAAAACAGCTTCTTCCCTGCTGTTATCAGACTTTTGAAAGGACCTCTTTAATGTTAATGGTAATCCCTCTCTGCACCTTCTCGGCTGCTATAACACTATTCTGCACTCTGTTCTGCTTCCCTGATGGACTTGTATAGCACGATCTGCCTGTAGAACATAGAACATAGAACAGTACAGCACAGTACAGGCCCTTTGGCCCACAATGTTGTGCCGAAATTTTAACCTAAACCTAAGGTCCATCTAATCTCCATCCCTACCTTATACTATCATCCATATGCCTATCTAATAGCTGCTTAAATACCCCTAATGAGGCCGACTCTACTACCCTCTCTGGCAATGCATTCCACATCCTGACCACTCTCTGAGTAAAGAACCTACCTCTGACGTGTCCCCTGTATCTACCTCCACTCACTTTAAAACTATGCCCCCTCATAGTAGCTACCTCCACCCGAGGAAAAAGTCTCTGGCTGTTCACTCTACCTATACCTCTGATCATTCTGTACCCCTCTATCAAGTCGCCTCTCATCCTTTGGCGTTCTAAAGAGAAAAGCCCTAGCTCTCTCAACTTTCCTCGTAAGACCTTCCCTCCATTCCAGGCAACATTCTGGTAAATCTCCTCTGCACCTTTTCCAATGCTTCCACGTCTTTTCTGTAATGAGGCAAACAGAACTGAACACAATACTCCAGATGTGGCCGAACCAGCATGTAAGACAACACTGAGATAACAGGGTGCAGAGCTGGATGAACACAGCAGGCCAAGCAGCATCAGAGGAGCAGGAAGGCTGACGTTTCAGGCCCAGACACTTCTTCAGAAATGGGGGAGGGGAAGGGGGTTCTGAAATAAATGAGGAGAGAGCGGGAGGCGGATAGAAGATGGATAGAGGAGAAGATAGGTGGAGAGGAGACAGACCGGCCAAAGAGGCGGGGATGGAGCCAGTAAAGGTGAGTGTAGGTGGGGAGGTAGGGCGGAGATAGGTCAGTCCAGGGAGGATGGACAGGTCAAGGGGGCGGGATGAGGTCAGTAGGTAGGAGATGGGAGTGGGGCTTGAGGTGGGAGGAGGGGATAGATGGGAGGAAGGACAGGTGAGGGAGGCGGGGATGAGCTGGGCTGGTTTTGGGAT
>NC_063343.1:69503422-69509052 GCF_021869965.1 Rhincodon typus
AGTTCGGTGGGGCAGGAGCAGGCGGAGACAATGGGTCGACCAGGGCAGTCAGGTTTGTGGATTTTGGGAAGGAGATAGAAGCAGGCGGTGCAGGGTTGGGGAACGATGAGGTTGGAGGCTGTGGGTGGGAGGTCACCTGAAGTGGGAGCGGAGGGAGCGGAGGGCTGCACGTTCTGCGGGGGAGAGGTTGGAGTGGGTGAGAGGGGTGGAGAGGTTGAGGCGATTGATGTCTCGATGGCAGTTGGAGATGAAGAGGTCGAGGGAGGGTAGGAGGCCTTATGGTGGTGTCCAGGAGGAGGGGGTGTGTTGGAGGCGGGAGAAGGGGTCAGTAGAGGGAGGGTTAGGCTCAATTCCTTCGCCTCCACCACATCTGCTCCCAGGATGAGGCATTCCACTCCCGTACATCTCAGATGTCCTCGTTTTTCAAGGACCGCAAATTCCCCCCCTCAGTGGTCGAGAACGCCCTCGACCTTGTCTCCCGCATTTCCCACAACTCATCCCTCACACCCCCTCCCCGCAATAACAACCAAAACAGAATCCCCCTCGTCCTCACGTACCACCCCTCCAACCTCCGGATCCAACGCATCATCCTCCGACACTTCCGCCATCTGCAATCTGACACCACCACCGAAGACATTTTTCCTTCCCCGCCCTTATCTGCTTTCCGGAGGGACCACTCTCTCCGGGACTCCCTTGTCTGCTCCACACTCCCTTCCAGTCCCACCATACCCGGCACTTTTCCCTGCAACCACAGGAAGTATTACACCTGCCCCTACACCTCCCCCCTCACCTCCCATCCCAGGCCCCAAGAAGACTTTCCACATCAAACAGATGTTCACCTGCACATCTGCCAATGTGGTATACTGCATCCGCTGTTCCCGTTGTGGCCTCCTCTACATTGGGGAAACCAAGCGGAGGCTTGGGGACCGCTTTGCAGAACACCTACGCTCGGTTCGCAACAAACAACTGCACCGCCCAGTCGCGAACCATTTCAACTCCCCCTCCCATTCCGTAGACGACATGTCCATCCTGGGCCTCCTGCAGTGCCACAACGATGTTACCCGAAGGTTGCAGGAATAGCAACTCATATTCCGCTTGGGAACCCTGCAGCCCAATGGTATCAATGTGGACTTCACAAGCTTCAAAATCTCCCCTCCCCCTACCGCATCCCAAAACCAGCCCAGGTCATCCCCGCCTCCCTAACCTGTCCTTCTTCCCACCTTTCCCCTCCTCCCACCTCAAGCCCCATCCCCGTCTCCTACCTGCTAACCTCATCCCACCCCCTTGACCTGTCTGTCCTCCCTGGACTGACCTATCCCCTCCCTAACTCCCCACCTACACTCACGTTTACTGGCTCCATCCCCACCTCTTTGACCGGTCTGTCTCCTCTCCACCTATCCTCTCCTCTATCCATCTTCTGTCCGCCTACCCCTCTCTCCCTATTTATTTCAGAACTCCCTTCCCCTCCCCCATTTCTGAGCCTTCCTGCTCCTCTGATGCTGCTTGGCCTGCTGTGTTCATCCAGCTCTACACCTTGTTATCTCGGATTCTCCAGCATCTGCAGTTCCTACTGTCTCTGTAAGACAACACTTTTCACTTTACCTCAGTACATGTAGACAGTAATAAATCAAATCAATCAAATGGCCCAACCAGTCCGTAGTTTAAGAGCAATTAGAGATAGTGGGTAGTAAATTCTGGTCTTGCCTGTTTTGCCCATATCCCATGAAATCATAAAAGAAAAAAAAAACTGGACTTTGCATTAAACTTCAAAAATTTCTGTTTGTAACTTTTGACCCCAATTTGTTTTCATTTTCCTTTGCTGCATTGCATTATTTTCTAATATCTCTCTCATTTTATTGGCTTTTGATTATATTTTGATAGCTTTCATTGAGTATTATAATCCCTTAAATTAGTATGCCCTGACCTGCTGCGGGTGTACCATCATTATAAATTAATTTTTCCCAGCGCCTTGTTTTAATTCATGTTTGCCGTATTCCCGAAGCTTGTGTTTATCCATATGTTACCTTCCTCCACCCTGTCAGTCTTTCAAATGAAGCATCAAACTTACAGCAGTCACTGTGGAATGTTTGCAAAAGGGGTCTCAGACTCCCTGTATAGTCATGTAATTTCTAATTCTTGCAGAAGTTGCTTTCTAATTGTCTTGTAACTTTAGTGGACAGTCTGCATACATGAAAAGGAATAAAAATTAGCTTTTAAAAAACACTTTTGACCCTCTCAGGACAGTCCGAGCTGAATTACATCTGGGAACAGTCTCTTGTATTGCAGCAATTTATGCACAGCCAGATCCCACAAACAGCACCTGAAGATGTCTACCCAGGTTCCTTGAACGTACGGTGTGTATTTTCTCTGATTGCAATGTAACTATTTGCCAAGGCCCCTTGCTATCACCTCATATATTGGTGCCCACCAGCAAATGTAGGTGATGGCCTAGTGATATTATCACTAGACAATTAATCTGGAGACTCTGGTATTATTCTGAAGACCTGGCTTGGAATCTCACCAAGACAGATGGTGGAATTTGAATTCAGTAAGAATCTGGAAATAAGAGTTGAATGATGACCATGAATCCATTGTTGATTGCTGGGAAAAACCCACCTGGTTCACTAATGTCCCTTATGGAAGGAAATCTGCCTTCTTTACCTAGTCTGGCCTACATGTGACTCCAGACCCACAATAATGTGGTTAATTCTTAACTTCCCTCTGAACAACTAGTAATGGGCAACCAGGTAAGTTCCAATTTTTGCATTTTAAAAAAGAGAGGGAGTGCACTGGTTGTCTCCAAATCAGGCACTATTCCATCTTGGAATTCTGTTGATGACCCATCCCCAGTGAGTCAAAATCCAGGGACTCCTTTCCTTCACCATAACAGCTGTACCACTACCCTCTCTCAGACCAAGAGGTGCTAGCTGAAATAACTCCACAGTGGCCAGGATCCCTTCACCATGTTACCCTTTATTTACACGTGGAGAGTCCTTGATAGTGATCCAGTTCCATCAGAGCCAGCTCTCAGGGTGAACAGACCCTCTGACTCGCCTATTTATATCTAGCAGCCAGGGCTCCCTGATTGGACCAGATTAACAGCCCCCCATCAGGGAACTCAGAATCTATGAGGTCCACTTGGCTGACTTCATTACAATTACTGCATTGCCTTTACCCTGTATGCCCTTGTTTCTCAGCTGAATGGAGTAAAGTTTGAGGCCACGTTGCGCTTTGAAACCTCCAACTATATCTGAGAGTTACACTATGTCAGGAATTGCTTAAACTAATCTGGAAATCGGTTAATCTATATCTGGGAGTTGGTTAACGTTGATCCATTTTGTTTGTCAGGAGCCTCAGTTCTAACATCAATCTCTGGTGGTATCTACCAGCGACTCTTCTCTGTGATGAACCACAAGTGTCCTAAGCTTTGAATGATATATTCCCACTGGGTTCTGTCTCTTGTGAATTATGCAATTGTGTAAATGATGCAGCTAGCTCTCCCTGAACATCCTTAATTATATACACAAGGCATCTTGCATTGACTCAGTACAATATTTAACAATTCCCACTTCATGTTCATTGTCACCACTACACAAAACTTCCCCCCAACAGTCCTGCTACGACCTCTTTCATCATACATTGATTAAGGAGATAGGCCTTTACTTGCATAAAGTGCTTGTCTATTTGTAACAGCCATGAAGTGGTGCAGTCTGTTCACAGGTAACCTTTTTGCTTTCCTTCTAATGACTCACCCTTCGGTGTGAAAATGTGCATAATTTGTCTCATTCATTGTTGCTTAGCTACGGTCCTATTTTGCTTCAGTTGTTTGGTGAAGTACCTCCCCTAAGGCCCCTCTACTGAGCAGTTTGGGAGATATGGCAAGCTTTTATTTACTTTAATTTCTAAAGTTACTCTCCTTACTTTCATTTACTTCATCTGCAGCGTTACAATGAGAGTTATCAGGGCAGCCCGAGGGGCAGCACTGAGGAGCAGAAATGTCCTCTAATTGGGTCAAACATGTACCGTGAGTATCCTTTGTGGCTGGCCCTTGCCGAATGTCAGTGCTCATGGACGCAGGGTGTGCATCTGGCTGGTGCCTCGAGGGAGAAGCTCAGCCAAGATGTTACTGAATGATGGAGCAGGCTCAAGGAGCTGGATGGCTGACTCCCATTTCTTATTTATGACCTTGTCCTCTGAGCTCAGCAACACACTCACTCCAGGGATGCGATGGCCTAGTGATATTATTATTGGACTATGAATTCAGAGACCCAGATAATGTTCTGGGGACCCAGGTACGAATCCCGCCATGGCAGATGGTGGAATTTGAATTCAGTAAAATATCTGGAATTAAGAACCTAATGATGACAATATATCCATTGCCAATCATTGGAAAAGCCCATCTAGTTCACTCATGTCCTTTAGGGAAGGAAGCTGCCGTCCTTACCTGGTCTGCCCTACATGTGATTTCAGACCCACAGCAATGTGGTTGACTCTTAACTGGGCAATTAGGGATGGGCAATAAATGCTGCCTGGCCTGCAACGCCCTTATCCCCTGAATGAATTAAGGGAAAAAAAGAACACACTTTATCACAATAAGTTCAGAACCAAATGCGGTTCCTGGGGTTTATACCTTTTCACAGAGCCTTTACTCCCAGCTCTTTCTCCCCACAAATTGCTGGTTCCCATTGGCTTCATGAGAATCGGGTTTTCCTTTTCAATATCTGGAACACAGATACTATTAACCAGCACCAGCAATACCAGGTCCAACTGTCCTGAAATGTCCACCTCTGATCTCAGGCACTGATGACACAAGATCGAACAACCTTTTCAATGCAGCAGTAGATTTATACACTGGTGTGATTTCTTTAATACAACATGACAGCTGTAAAAAAAAAGCACAGAGGAGTGATTTGTACGTCTGGAATTATTTATCAGTTGAATTTAATGAAATTGCTTAAATTAACCATCAGCTGAATTTCAGAATCCTCAAACATGTCTTATTTTATAGGCTCTGAAGATCTCTTTGACAGTGCACACTGTACAGTCCCCATAAAACAAGACCTTGCAGCTATGCAACTTTGTCAATATAATCAGTAAATCTTTGAACCGCTGGTTTGCAATGTCACAATTAATAATGAAGCAATGGCACGATTACAGGTAGTGGCAGGTGTAGAACAGGATGGCATACAGCACTGCTCCTGCCATTAATATAAATGATGCAGCACCCTCCTGGGAGCAAGCAGCACACATTTATACAAGATGTGGATTATGCTGATCACTGCTTGATGACAAGTGCACCGGCAAATTGAAAATTTAACAGTGACACCACAAATAATGCTAGCAACAACAGATTCATAAATAATTTGGAAGAGGTTTGAGAATGAATCAGGTATTTCAACAGGCACTTTTCCAATCAGCAGTCAGCAATTCATTCCAGGTAACATCAAATGTTACATGCTCCCTTGAACGGAGGGATTGTATTATGAGCAAAGGTTAAGCAGAGTGGGACTCCACTCAGAGATAGTAGGAACTGCAGATGCTGGAGAATTCGAGACAACAAGGTGTAGAGCTGGATGAACACAGCAGGCCAAGCAGCATCAGAGCAACAGGAAGGCTGACGTTTCGGGCCT
>NC_063343.1:69509452-69513193 GCF_021869965.1 Rhincodon typus
GGCCTGCTGTGTTCATCCAGCCCTGCACCTTGTTGTCTGGGACTCCGCTCACTAGAGTTTAGGGAGAGTGAGAGGTAAACTCATTGGAACATATAGGATTCTAAAAAGGCTTGACAGGGTAACTGCTGAGAGGATGTTTCCCCTCAAGGGAGTATAGGACCAGAGGGCATAGTCTCAGAACAAACAGGCACCAATTTAAGGCTGAGTTGAGGAGGAATTTCTTCTATCAGAGGGCTGTGAGTCTTTGAAATTCCTTGCCACAGAGAGCTGTGGGGGCAGAGTCCTTGTGTATATTTAAGACAGAGTTAGATAGATTCTTGATCAGGAGAGGAGTCAAGGATTACAGGAAAAAGGCAGGAAAGGCAGGATGCGAGGCATGTCAGATCAGCCATGACCCTTTGAATGGCAGAGCAGGCTCAAAGCCAAATTGTCTACCCCTGTTCCTATTTCTTATGGATTAATGGTCTCAAAGTGTGGATTTGTTTGAGAATTTCTCATTATTATTCTCATACTTACCTCCCTAAATTAGCAAAATTCGAAGGGCTGAATCTGGAAGGTGTCCCATGTTTTCAATGCCCATGATTTAGGGAAGAGAAGAGGGGGAAAAAAAATGATAACTATTTAATTGGGCTGCACTGTAATTGGAAGATGCAAGCCGTGAGCTCAGGATAGGACTGGGCTTGGACTCAGAGTTTACTCATTGCTTTATTCGTACTCGGTTCTGATATTTTATTTATTTGTTCAAAGTTTTGACTGTGAAGTCTGTATTTGCTTTCCATGTCCAGTTAGTCTGCAGAAGGTCATGTTGTAGCTGTACAGGATTGGGCCACTTTTGGAATACTGTGTGTAATTTCGATCTCCCTGCAATAAGAAGGTTGCTGCAAAACTTGGGAAGGATCAGCAAGGATTTATAAGGATGTTGCCAGGGTTGGAGGGTTTGAGCTGTTGGGAGAGGCTGAATAGGCCGGGGCTTTTTATTCCCTGGAACATCAAAAGCTAAGGGGTGACCTTATAAGGGTTTATAAAATCATGAGGGGCGTGGATAGGGTGAATAGCCAAGGTTTTTTCCTGGGGTTTGGGGTGTCCAAAATTGGGGGGCATAGGTTTAAGGTGAGAGGGGAAAGATTTAAAAGGGACCCAAGGGGCAACTTGTTCATGCAGAGGGTGGTGCGTGTCTGGAATGAGCTGCCAGAGGAAGTGGTGGAGCCTGGTACAATTACAACATTTAATATGCATCTGTATGGGTATATGAATAAGAAGGGTTGAAAAGGGATATGGGCCAAATGCTGGCAAATGGGACAAGATTTATATCGGATATCTGGTTGGCATAGATGAGTCGAATTGAGGGGTCTGTTTCCGTGCTGTACATTTCTATGAGTCTATGACTCGAAGGTGGTTGTGGGCCAGTTATTGAACCACCACAATTTGTGCTAAGGAAACAATGGCTCTCTTTCTCTCCGTTCACAGAGTCAGACGCCACACAACACCAGGTTATAGTCCAACAAGTTTATTTGAAATCACAAGCTTTCGGAGTTCTGCTCCTTCGCTGGGACTAGCTTCACCTGACAAAGAAGCAGCGCTTTGAAACCTTGTGATTTCAAATAAACCCGTTGGACTATAACCTGGTGTCATGTGATTTCTGACTTTGCCGACTCTAGTCTAACACCAGCACCTCCACATCATCTCTTCACAGATGCTAACAAATCTGTGAATTCCTTGCACTTTCTCTTCTAATTTCAGATTCCCAGCATCTGCAGTGTCTAACTTCTCTGAGATTAGTGTTGTACTTTACTGCTCGCTCTGACAAATTCAATTACACCATGCTGAACAATTCCTTGTTTATAATCTGCCAGAATGAAAAGAGTTCTACAGGAGGAGTTTGCACAAGTCAGGGGAAGTGACAGGAGTTGTCAAGACATCAAACGCAGAAAACAAACAGAAATTACAGCACTTTGAGTGCAGTTGATTTGATGAAAGTGGCGGCACAACTCAAGTGCTTTGGCATCTCCCTTCTGCAGCAGAAAGTCGATGCAATTGCTTCAGTCTCGGGGGTAGGAGTCTGTTGATGTGGTTGTGGTGGGAGTCAGCATGACGACGATGGGGTAGGTAGATGTTAGGATTCATGGCCCTATGTGCCAGATCGGTACTTAGATGCTAATTTCAAAGCATTTTTTTTAATTCATTGTCTTGATTAATTAAAAGATGTTTAAACAGCTTGAAATGAATCTAAAGCAGACAAAGGGGAAACCCTTTCCCTCATGGACTGCATACTTTCAGAGGTTTTTTTTTGACTCTGTGTGATTTTTTTTCTTCTTAATTTGGGTCTGATTTTCTGACGGCTTTTGGCTTCACTTGTATATTATGACAGAGAATCTGAGCAGAATTCGAGGGGGCTCTAGTGATGAAATGGTAATGTTCCCTATCCCCTGAGCCAGGAGGCCCAGGTTCAAGACCCATCTGCTCCAGAGGATGTGTCATAACCTCCCTGAACATGTTGAATGGAAAATATCATGAATCAGAGCAGGAAAGGATCATGAAGTGTGCAGCATTCTTGTGATTTCATGAGCATTAGTGACTCAATGTCTTCATTAATAATTTCTTAATCAGCCTCATTCCTGCTGTTATGATGGTTATAGGTTGTACCTTTTGTGCTAATATTGATACACATGAAAGTTCAGCTCATTAGAGCGCAGAATTGTTACAGTATTCAGAAAAAAAAGTGTGCTATATTTTAATGCAACTTAAAAGGATTCATTAGTTCAGCTGAGAGAATATTGGAGAGAAACATGTTCTAAAGGCCACAGGTTTTTTTCTATAACTCACTCCTATTAACAGTGTCGATGTTAATTCAGCTCTCACAAAATCCCAGGCTTGACTCCACCGGTACAATTCCATCACTTTTCTCACAATTCCTTTTTAACTATTTGTGTGTCTGAGGTGACCATAATCCAGTTCTGGATCACAGCTTATGTTTATTTTAGTTGGCTAAGTTTAAAAAAACATTGAAAATAGTACCAGGTGTAGGTCATTTGGCCCTTCAAGTCTGCTCTGCCACTCAATATGGTCTCAGTTGATCGTCCAACTCAGTCCTCTGTTCCTCTTTTACACACTTTTTCAAACCCTTGAGCCCTAAGGACTATAACCAACTCCTTCAAACAAGTTGCAGGGCTGGATGAACACAGCAGGCCAAGCAGCATCATAGGAGCAGAGAGGCTGACGTTTCGGGCCTAGACCCTTCATCAGAAAAGGGGGAGGGGAAGGGGGTTTTGAAATAAATAGGGAGAGAGTGGGAGGCGGATAGAAGAGGGATAGAGGAGAGGATAGGTGGAGAGGAAACAAACAGGTCGAAGAGGCGGGGATGGGGCCAGGAAAGGTGAGTGTAGGTGGGGAGTTAGGAAGGGGATAGGTCAGTCCAGGGAGGACGGACAGGTCAAGGGGGCGGGATGAGGTTGATCGGTAGGAGATGGAGGTGCGGCTTGAGGTGGGAGGAGGGGGGGATAGGTGGGAGGAAGAACAGGTAACTCTCCTTCAAACAAGTTATTGGTTTTAACATGCTTGTTAAATTGAGCAGTGTAGGCTTTAAGACTATAGGCTTCTCTCTTCAGTTCTGAGGAAGGTTCACTAGACCTGTAATGTTACCTCTGTTTTCTCTTCACAGATGCTGTCAGACCTGCTGAGCTTTTCCAGCAATTTCTGTTATTGCTTCAGATTTACAGCATCCACAGTTCTTTGGATTTTTAC
>NC_063343.1:69513203-69627217 GCF_021869965.1 Rhincodon typus
GCTGAGCTATCGAAAGTGAATTGGGATAGATCAGGAGAGAAGCTGTGGCAGCGTTTTAAAGGGATGTTTCAGAATAATCCAAATAAAAACATTCCTACCACAAAGAAAAATTCAGAGATGGAGGACCACCATCCGTGATTAACTAAAAAAAATTGGAGAATGAGCCCATCTGAAGGAAAATGCATGCAATTGTGCAAAGATGAATGGCAAGTCAGAATACAAAGGACAGTACAGACGATGAAACAGCTAAATGGACAAATAAGTTAGAATGTGAGAGGACAACCTGTACAAACGGATGAAGTGAGAATTACTGCCATTGACATAAAGAATACATTCAACTGAGTGTGGCATTAAGGGGCCCGAGCAACAGTAGAGCCAATGTAAATCTGCTGAGAAGGTGCAGAGAGAGAGATCAACATTAACATTAAAGAGGGCTATCAAAAGTCTGATAATAGCAGGGGAAAAAAGCTGTTCTTGAATCTATTCATACGTGTATACAAACTTTCATATCTTTTGCCTGACAGAAGAGGGTGGAAGAGAATATAACTAGGGTGGGAGGGGTCTTTGATTATGTTGGCTGCTTTTTTGATGCAGCAGGAAGTATAGATGGGTCAACGGATAGAAGGGTCTAGGCCCGAAACGTCAGCCTCTCTGCTCCTATGATGCTGCTTGGCCTGCTGTGCTCATCCAGCTCTACACCTTGTTGTCAACGGATAGAAGGTTTGTTTGCATGACGAACTGGGTTGTGTTCACGACTCTGTAGTTTCTTTCGGTCTTGGGAAGAGCAGCTGCTATTGGGATGCTTTGAAGGAGTAGTGTGTGTTGTAGATACGCTGTACCTGCATTTCCAGAAGCTATTTGACAAGGTTCTACATAAAATGTTACGATATAGGGGGTCACATCCTGGCATGGAGAAAAGAATAGCTAGCAAGCAGAAAACATTGAGTATGCATAAATTAGCCCTTCTCAGAGGGGCAGAATGCAACAAGTTGGTCATACAGAAACCTGTGCTAGGCCTTCACTTCTCACAATTTATATCAATTATTTAGATAAGGTCATTGAGGTATGGTGGCTACCTCGGGCAACTGTCTGTGTGGAGTTTGCACATTCTCCCTGTGTCTGTGTGGGTTTCCTCCAGGTGCTGTGGTTTCCTCCCACAGTCCAAAGATGTGCAGGTTAGGGTGGATTGGCCATGGTAAATTGTACGTAGTGTTCAGGGATGTGTAGATGAGGTGGGTTATAAGGGGATGGGTCTGGGTGGGACGCGTTAAGGTTCGGTGTGGACTTGTTGGGACGAAGGGCCTGTTTCCACACTGTAGGGATTCTATGATTCTATGACACAAAGATAGGTAGGAAAGTAAGTTGCGAAAGTGACATAACAAGTATGCAGGTGCACATAGATTTCTTAACTGAGTGGACACAAATCCGGCAGTTGGAATATATTTTGGAAAAATGTAGGACTAACACCTGACAGTGTAGATACGGAGAGGATACTTCCTCTTGTGGGAGAATCGAGAATGAAAGATCATTGTTTAGAAAAAAAATTAAGGGTCCTCTGTTTAAAACAGAGATTAATCATTTTTTTCTCTCCGTGGATTATGAGACTCTTAGAGACTCTTCCGGAAAAGGTGGTGGGAGCAGAATCCTTGGATATTTTTAAAGACAAGGTAGATAGATTCTTGATAAGGAAGTGATGGTTGGGTGGGAGTCAGAATTTATCAGGAGTAGGTGGGAATGTGGGATAATCAGATCAGCCATGATCTTAACAAATTAATTTATTAAATAGTCTAGCAGGCTTGAAGGGTTGAGTGGCCTACTACTGCATGTGCTTGTATGAAATAGAAATATTCACTGATAAGCTGGATGTAGTAAAGCCAGACTACTGCACATAACCGCTTTCCAGTTGATGCAGACTAAGTCTGCTTTATCTATAAATGATCCCAGATCTTCATTACTCCATAAGGAAGTCCATTCCAAGAACTGGTCCCTCTTTGAGTGAAGTGTTTCCTGATTTGGAATCTATCTCCTCCTTGTTGAATTCATTTCATAAAGTCACACAGCACAGACACAGACCCTTCGGTCCAATTGGTCCATGTCGAACATAATCCCAAACTGAACTAGTGCCACCTGCCTGCTCCTGGCCCATATCCCTCCAAACCTTTCCTATTCATGCACTTACCCAAATGTCTTTTAAACATTGTAATTCTTCCCACATCCATCACTTCCGCAGGAATTTCATTCCACGTGTGAACCACCTTTTATGTAAAAACTTTGTTGCTCATGACTTTTTAAAATCTTTCTCCTTACCTTAAAAATATGCCTCCTAGTCTTGTAATTCCCCATCCTAGGGAAAAGAAACCAATCATTAACTCTATATACACCCCTCATGATGTTATAAATTTCCATAAGATCACCTCTCAATCTTCTTCTTCCAGTGAAAAAAGTCCCAGCCTATCCAACCTTTCTTTATAACTCAAACTGTCCATGCCCAAAGACATCCCAGTAAAGCTCTTCTAACCTTCTCAAGCTTGATAATTCTTTCCTGCAACTGAAAAACCAAGTTATATTGTAATATTTCCACATGAATAGTTATTTTTTGTCCTTATGAGAGATCGAGAGCCTCTTAGACTTTTCCTTTCCAAGGTGAATCATGTATTCAGCCTAATCTTGACTGAAACTCACTGCTATTAATCGTGCTGATATCAGTTCAGCTCTCACATACTCCCAGCTTAACATCATCTGTACAACTCCATCACCTTTCCCAATCAGTGAAGCACAGATATACAGGAAGATGAAAAAAAAGCAATGACTGAATGTGGACATTTGTATAATCCATTGCTGATTTAAACTTCAAACTAAAAATATAAAAATGTTCACAACATTGAGTCATAGTCATACAGCACGGAATCACACCCTTCTGTCCAACTCGTCTGGCCAGGTTTTCCAAACTAAACTAATCCCATTTGCCAGCATTTGGCCCATATCCTTCTAAACCCTTCCTATTCATATACCCATCCAGATGCCTTTTAAATGTTGTAATTGTACCAGCCTCCGCCACTTCCTCTGGCAGCTCATTCCGTTTACAACCATCCTCTGTGTGAAAAAGTTGCCCCTTAGATCTCTTTTAAATCTTTCCCTCTCAACTTAAAGCCATGGTCTCTAATTTTGAACTCCTTTAAACTAGGGAAAGGATTTTTGCTGTTCATCTTATCTATGTTCCTCATGATATTATAAACTTCTATCAGGTCACCCCTCCACCTCCTATGCTCCTGGGAAAGATGTCCCAACCTATCCAGCCTCTCATTATAATTCAAACCCTCTAGTCCTAGTATCATCCTTATAAATCTTTTTGCATCCTTTCTTTATAATATCTTTCCGATAGCAGGGTGACCAGAACGGCATGCAGTACTCCAAAAGTGGCCTCACTAATATACTGTACAGCTACAACATGACATCCCAACTTCTATACTCAATGCTTTGACCAATGAAGACAAACATGCCAGACACCTTCTTCATCATCCTGTCTACCTGTGACAACAATTTCAAGGAAATATGTACCTGAACCTCTTTTTCTCTCTGTTCTATATCACTCCCCAGTGTGATAATTAACCTTAACTGTAAAAGTCCTGCCCTGGTTTGTCTGAACAAAATGCAACACCTTGGATTCATCTAAAATAAACTTCATCTACCATTTTTCAGCCCACTGTATTCATCGTTCAAGATCCCGTTGTACTCTTAGATAATTTTCTTCACTATCCATTATACCACCAATATTGGTGTAAGCTGAAAAATTGCTAACCATGCTTCCTATATTCTCATCCCAATCATCCATAGAAAGAAGCTGTCTGTGTTTGTCAACCTGCTGCAGAGACTCACTTGTAAACTCTAGGCTATCTTCCCAGAGTGGTACTGATGGAGTGCAGCAATCTCATAGGAGCTGTTTTCAGGATTAAATATTAAATAGAGGTCCTGATGGTCCTCTCAGGTGAATGTGAAAGATTTGATAGCGTTACTCTGAAGAGGTCCAGGTGCATTAGTCCATATTTATTCCTCTACCAACATCTCAAAGAATGTATCTGGCAACAATCATACGTTACTGTCTGTTTTCTTTCGTTATTTGTTGGTGAGATGTGGGTGTCACTGGTTAGGCCAGCATTTCTTGACCATCCCTAATTGCCCAGAACCCAGTTAAGAGTTAATTGCATTGCTGTGGGTCTGGAGTCATGTTTAGGCCAGACAGGGTAAGGATGGCAGACTCCTTCCCTAAAGGGCATTAGTGAACCAGATGGGTTTTGGCAACAATTGGCAGCAGTTACTTGGTCATGGTGTACTAAATGAACACAAAATGACAGCCCCGTTTCATGTTCTAATGCAAAGGGGTGTTAACAGCCGGTGGTTTGTGTTCGGGGTGGAATGCTGACACCAACCCTCCTTCCAATGCTAATCTAACAGGTTACTCAGTAGTTAGTGGTGGAAGATGGGCCACAACTAGTTCTCAGTTGAAGATGCTCTTGTATTGAGTTGAATTGAATTAGGTTTATTGTCACACATACTCACATATATACAGTGAAACGTTTACAAGTCATCACCTGCAGAGCCATCTTAGATACAAAAGTACCTAGGTACAGATTCTTGAGTACAGATTTTTAAGAAACAAAGTGGAAAAATAAAGAAATAAAAGTCCAACATTACAGACCTTCAAAAGTACAAAATCACAGGAATAAATTAGAAAAATAAGGAAATATTTGTTCAGAATAACAATCTTTCCACAATTGTGTAATTTAAAAAATGAAATTTAAAAATGAAAAATTAGTTCATATCATGGCTCTGGGCTCAAGGATCCAATGCTTTTCCATCTTTATTTTTTTCAGATAAGGAAAGATTAGAGGAACAAATAACCAGAATAGGATTTGAAAAATTGAAAGGGTTGTGATGGAGAGTTGAAGTTTGGAGGTCAGTGAGATGACGAGTATGTTTTTAAAAAAATAATGGCTTATCCAAAGCAAAAAGTCCGTAAACAAATTTCTGGTAAAGATTTCCAGTAAACAAATCTTAACCAAGTTCCAATTTGCCTCAGGTTTAGGCCTCAATTTTGTTTTGTGCTTCAGAGTAAAGGTTTCCAAACAAAATTTGCATTCTACTTCCAAACATATTGGAATTTGATATTTACCTGTTTACTTGATTCCCTTCTCAAAAGCTGTCTTGTGACTGATTGGTGGGCTTCCAGCTTCAACTTCACTGAATGACAGAATTATTACAATGTAAAAGGAGGCCATTTGGCCTATCATACCTACACTGGTTCTATATATCCTGCCCTTTCCCCATATCTCTGTACAACATTTCTATCCAAACAATCATTCTGTGCCTTCTTGAATGTTTTAATTGAACCTGCCCCAAGATATACTGGCAAATGGGTCTAGGTCAGATTGGGGTGCCTGGTTAACAATGATGTGTGGGACCGAGAGGTCTGTTTCCATGCTCTATGACTCTATGAGCTGCTTCAACACACTTCCAGGCAATGCATTCCACACCGTAAGTGCATTCTGTGTCAAAACATTCACTCAGCTGTTGCCAGAGATGGAGCATTGTGGCTATAAAGTTGAGGATGGATAAGCTCAGGCTTTTTGTTTAAAGCAGAGATATTTGAGGGGAGACCGGACAGAGATGTATAAGATTATGAGGGGCATGGAGAGGATGGATAGAAAACAGCAATTCCCCTTCGGTGAAGGGTCAATAGGTGAGGGGCAGCAGGTTTAGAGGAGTTCTGAGGAATTTGTTCTCACCAGAATGTGGTGGGAATCTGGAATATACAGCCTGGGAGGGTAGTTGAGGCAGGAAACATCAGAACATTCAAGGCTATTAGGCAAATTCTGGAAAGTGGGATTAGCGTGGAAAGAAAGTGCAGATTCAATGGGCTGAAAGGCCTCTTCTCTGCTGTGTGACTTTAACTCTGCGATGATGACGTGTTATCCTTGTTTCATCTGCACCTCACTTTAAACCTGTGCTCAACCGCCCTTATTTCTTTTACAATCAGAAAACATTCAAACATTCCACAGCATCTTTATACATCAAACCATCTAATATTCCATTAAAACGTCAACAGCCTTACATATTCTCTTAGACCCATCTTGCATCTGCTATTTCCTAACAAAGAACCAAAGACCCACTACCCACTATGGACAGGACCAATGTCATATACAAGATTCCCTGCAGAGCCTGTGACAAACACTACGTTGAACAAAAAGGAAGGAAATTAACCACAAGGGTGCACGAACATCAACTGGCAACAAAAGACACGACCAATACTCACTCATCTCCATCCACATGCATAAGGAGATCCACCAATTCAATTGGGACAACACTAGGATCCAGGGACAGGAAAAGCAGAGACAGGCACGGGAATTCCTAGAAGCCTGGTTCTCCACGAAGAAAGCCATCAATAAATACATAGAGCTCCACCCCACGTACACTCCATTACAAAGGAAAACTGGAAGTGAGGTAATCCAGTTCAACAGGCACCAGAGTTTAAAAACCAGGTGGGAAAACACAACAGCGCTTCATCAGTCACCCAGCAGGGTAATGAAATGTCTGCGGAACAACAAACCAGCTCGGAGAGCCCACCAACCACAACATCCACAACCTGAGCTACAAATCTACTCTAAAACCTTTGGTGGGACTAGTTTAGTTTGGGATTATGGTTGGCATGGACTGGTTGGAACAAAGGGTCTGTTTCTGTGCTGTATGGCTTTATGACTATATAAATGGGTGGGCTGTGCTGAAACAGCCCATGTGGTGACAGGCCCTGGGGTGTAGAGGTGAGTAAAGTACATGGGAAGTATTCAGGGTCTAAAATGATTGAACTCGATGTTGAGTCATTCTTCAGTTTGGCTTCTCCTCGATCAATATCAAGCTCATAGCTTGGCATCAAGCCACTTGATGGAAGAAAACAGGTTGCTGTGCAAATTCAAATAAAATGGGTTTCCTCAGTCTTTACATGGGTTTGGGCCTACATGGCAACTAAGCCTGAAGAGGTGAGGGTTTTTCCAGGGTGGCAGTAAAATTGATTCCCAAGAATTCTGCCAATCTTCGATTCTCAGTATTCCCATTGCGCAAAATCAGCAGGCTAGGAGAAAATTGTATCTCACCAAAGAACAAAGAGAAACAAAGAACAAAATAGTACAGGAACAGGCCATTTTGCCCTTCAAGCCTGTGCTGACACATTTCGCCCTTCCATAGTAAAACTGTCTCCATTTACATGATCCATATCCATCTATTCCCTTCCATTTGTCCAGGTGCTTCTTGAATGCTGTTATTGTGTCTGCTTCCACCACCTCATCTGGCAGCGCGTTCCAGGCTCTCCCCACCTTTTGTGTGAAAAACCTGCCTTGTACATCTTTTCGATATTTCCTTCCTGCGCTTTGAACCTGTGACCCCTAATAATCAACCCCTCCACCCTGGGAAAAAGCCTTATACTTTCCACTCTATCCATGTCATTCACAATCTTATAAATGTCTATCAGGTCGCCCCTCAACCTTCTGTGTTCCACTGAAAGCAAACCCAGACTATCCAACCTTTCTTCACAGCTAAAATCCTGCATACAGGCAATACCCTGGTAAACCTTTTCTGTGCCCTCACCAAAGCATCCACATCCTTCTGGTAGTCTGGTGACTGACGTTTCTGCTGACTCCCATCTATGTTCCCTTTTCTGTCTGCGATGTAACTCACTCCAACTGTAAAGCTGGGCACCGCTGGGAGCAAAATTAAACATTTTTAAAAATTACTTCTCCAGCTGCATGAGAGATTGAATGCAGCAGAGTTCTGAAAATTAGCTTCAGAAATAATTTATAAAACAAGCCTCGCAACATGGCACACTTATCTCGTGAAATAACTCGCAAATTACAGGAATTTTTTGATAAATATCTTACAGCACTTTGCACATCCACAGCACATAGCAACTTACTTTAATGAAGTAGTGTTGAAGTGTGGCCACTGCCGTAACGTAGGGAAATGCAGCAGCTAATTCATGCACAGCAAGATCCCAGGAGCAGCAGTTAGAGAATTGCCAAATGCTTTGCTCTTGGTTGTTTTGAGGGTCCAACAGACCCTTCAGTCCACCTCGTCCATTCTGACCAGATATTCTAAATTAATCTAGTCCCATCTGGCAGCATTTCGCCCATATCCCTCTGATCCTTTCCTGATTTCTATTATTATTATTCCAGTGTGTATCATATTTTTTTTCTGCCTGATTTTCTCATCAATATCCTTAGTTTTCCAGGGTACTCTCGTTTTGGATACACCGTATTTACTTCTCAAGGATACGTACCTAGTTTCCAACCTATTCATCTCCCTTTAGAAATTTTTCTAGTTTTCACTGTTTTATCCATCAAAATGCATTTCCAATCAACAAACCTTCTGTCTGACTTGCAGCAGGCTTGTTGGGGTGGTGAGTGGGTGACAGTAAGATCAAAGATTGGTTCTGACACCCTTCACTGTCCAACAGCTCGAACCATTCAGCTCAACATGTGGGCGAGAGATCCAAAGGCTGTTGTGTGCCTGAGAAATTGCAGATTGAAACAGGATAAGGGAAACGAAGCAATTGTAATAAACACTACTGAAATAGAAATGCTTCAGAGATAGTAGGAACTGCAGAGGCTGGAGAATCTGAGATAACAAGGTATAGAGCTGGATGAACACAGCAGGCCAAGCAGCACCTCTGAAACAATTTTAACTCCACTGCGAAGCCTCTTCTAAGGATGCCTACCCTGAAGAAGTTACCCTCCTCCCTCCGGAAGCCTTCCTGCTCCTCTGATGCTGCTTGGCCTGCTGTGTTCATCCAGCTCTACACCTTGTTATCTGAAATAGAAATGCAGCAGATGGCACTATGGTGTATGTTGAAGATTCCCAAATCTCAGGTGAGTGATAGGAGCGATAGTATTCATAAGCACAAAGTGAAGCTTTATGCAGCGTGCCAGAGTACAATTTAAACAGCCTCTTCATTCAGGATTGTGCTTGTTGAACCCTTCGAAACTGTACGTTCTCTAATATCTGATATTCTATCCTTCCGTGGATATGAGATAATACAATCAATGTGAGCTCAGCTGGATCCCACTCTCTCACCCAGATTTACTTCAACATTATAGGCCTGTTCAAACTGAAGTCCCAGAGGGTAAAGCAAGGTCTGCTTCAAATAATTTACTGCAACTGGAGTGTTTTAAAAGGATTCAAATTTTCTCAGTACATTGTTTACTGTATGGTACATTTGGATGTGCAGCATCTGTGAAATGAGAAGTGTTTTATCACGTAATTGTGAGTTGATGTTGTCTAATTATAGTTTTCACTGTCAGTGGCTGTGACAGTGTATTTAATAAGAGGGACAGATTAAAATTCATTGGATTCAGTCTTTAATGAGACCAATTACCTTTACCAACAGACCTGATATTTTCAAAAGATCACAGTCAAAAATCATTATTTCTTATGCATGCCCAGGAATATCTACAGAATCTCATCACCCGCTGACCATCAACAGACACCAAGCCCTTCATCAAATATTCCCTCAAATAATTGCTGCAAAGCTATGTTCATTGCCTTGTTATTTTTACACTGATGCTTCTGTTTCTGAGTTTTGTCTGTTTTTGTTGGAATTAATACAATGATATGCTTAAGAATACTTTTGTTCTGTTCAATCAACACTAGACAGTTTGATTAAAAAAAGTGATTAGAAAAGTGCTGAAATTAAATTTCTCAATATCTGTAACAAATGTTTTCACACTTCCACATATAATCTCCCTTATTTTACCAGAGGCAATAAAGCTTTATTAAAATACTGGGCTAAAGAATTTGAAGTGCGAGTCTAATGTGCAGTCTTGGGGAGCGAGGGAACCTCCCCCCTGGTGAGGAAGATGAGGAGGCAGTAGGACTACACACCTTGAGTAGATGAACATAAGAACCAGAAGCAGGAGTGGGCCATCTGACCCCTCGAGCCTGCTCCACCATTCAATAAGACCATGACTGATCTTTTTGTGGTCTCAACTCCACTTACCCTCTCGCTCACCATAACCTTTAATTCTTTACTGTTCAAAAACCTATCTATCTTTGTCTTAAAAGTAATGAATGAGGGTAGCCTCAACAGCTTCACTGAGCAGGGAATTCCACAGATTCACAACCCTTTGGGTGAAGAAGTTCCTCCTCAACTCAGTCCTAAATCTGTTCCCCTTTATTTTGGGGCTACGCCTCCTGGTTCTAGTGGAAACAAGCTCCCTGCTTTCACTTTATCTATTCCCTTCAAGATTTTATATGTTCAATAACATCTCCCCCTCCATTCTAAATTGCAGTGAGTATGGTCCCAGTCTACTCAATGGAAGGCAAACAGGACAGACCTTCGAAGATGAGGGAGGGCTGATCACATGCACCCTGTGTGGAGTTCACGTGCTGTCAGAGATATTCTCACACAACTATGCTTCGTGTAATGGGATCTTGCCATGCTTTTGAGAGCTGAGCATTAGATGCTTGGCTACACAAAGAGAAGGCCAAGACTAACTGGAAGAAAAACCCTGCCCTTCTCCAAAGTTGTGTGTGGGATACTTGTTATTCATTCGAAAGGAGAAATGAGGTTCTGTTCCATGCCTTATCCAAAAGACAGATGAATAGGGCCAAAGGTATGTTTTCCATATTTTTGTAAAATGCTCTTCAACTCCCCCGACATTAAACTAAGGCCTTACCTGCCCTCCAGTATAAGTCAACAATGCTTCAAGTACAAGATAGATCATGGACATTCTCCTGATCTACTGGATGACATTAAGACCACATTAATTACCACAATTGTATCTCAGTTTTTGTTTGTGGTACCTATTTTACTGCCATGTTTTCTAGTTGCTACGCTTCATGAGAAAATCCTTACTTGTGCAGTTCTTTATTGGGACATCTTCACAACCTCTATGTTTCTTCAAAGTCAATGAGTTATGCTCATCATTATTATTTTTGTTTTTACATGATAAATACAAATACATGTTAGTTTTAAGCCATCTTGATACATCTCTCCAATCCTATACCTCAGATGAGCTCTCCATTTCTAAGATTATAAATCCTTGCAGATGTTAATTTCCATCTACCACTGAGATTGTGACTCTGCTTCAGCTACATAAACAACACACTCAGGAATTCCCTCACTAAACCCCCCTTTCTCACCAACAGCCTTTCTTCCAGTCAAACATGTTTAAAAATGCATTTCTTAAACTGAACCCTTGGTTCAGGTCTTCTTAATGTTCTTCCACTGGTCTTTATTTTAATTAAGTCTGTGTGATATCTTCTGTGATGATATTGACACAAGTTAGATTTCCGACTTATCAAGAGAATTAAAAAGATAAGGTTGCATTGTCAGAGACACCAAAATGTTTAGGACACTTAGAACATAGAACAGTACAGCACAGGAACAGGCCCTTCAGCCTATCATTTCAGCACCGACCATGATGCCATTCTAAACTAATCCCATCTGCCTGCACATGGTTTGTATCCCTCTATTCCCTGCCTATTCATGTGTTTGTCTAAAAGTCTGTTAAACATTGCTATCGTATCTGCTTCTACCATCTCCTCTGGCAGTGTGTTGTAGGTATTTATCACCATCTGTGCAAAAAAACTTGCCTTGTGCATCTCCTTTGAACTTTACCCTCTCACCTTTAACCTATACCATCTAGTATTGACATTTCCACCCTGGGAGAAAAGTCCAACCAGCAGAGCAGATTCAATGGGCCGAATAGTCATATGGTATGCTTCCTTTGTCTACCATGGTGACAATATCTTCAGCTGTTCTGGACCCCTGTAAAACTCACTCCCTAAACCTTTTCGCCTCTCCCTGAGTCTTTAAGACACTCCTTAGAATCTATCCCTTTGACCAAGTATTTTTGTTACCTGTTCTAATAGCCCCTTGGGTGGTTTTTTTGTACAATTTTATATTATTGCCAGCCTGTGAAATGTCTCAGGGTATTGGACCCTAATTGATGTAACAATCTGAATCTGCGAATTGCCTCTTTGTAAACAGCATCTGCTGTTGACCCAACCATTTTACTCTCAAGATTAGTTGTGGAAGCAGCAATGGGCCTTTTCTCTTCATCAGAGTGTTCAGGGTATGCCTGATAGTGCTTTTGTTAGCTCCTGAGATGTGCGTAATGTAGTACTTAAGGATTGCACACTTTGATTCCAGCTCTTTTTTTTAATTTGTTCACTTGATATGGTCATTAATGGGGAGGCCATTTATTCCCCATCAGCTACATGGGTCTGGAGCCACATGTATATGTTACTTGAACCAGCTTCTTATTCCAGATTTTGCGAAATCTAAACTTCATCAGCTGCTATGGTGGGATTTGAACCCATGTTCCCACAGCAGTAGCCTGAGTCTAACAACTGCCAGTGACATTACAGATATGCCATCACCCCACCTCTTTGTAAACTGTAAGCTGCAGTATGTTTCTCTCGCACGTGGGAATAGTTTAATTTGGGAAACTTAGTCGGCATGTACGAGTTGGACCAAAGGGTCTGTTTCCATGTTGTAGGACTCTATGACTCTAAGAACGGGCAATAAATTCTGACCAGCCAGCAATGCCCACATTCCACAAATGAATAAATGAAGGGAAAAAAGTGGGAAGATCAGAAGAAATATTATAAATGCCAAAACAACAACAGAACTTGAGATAACAAGGTGTAGAGCTGGATGAACACAGCAGGCCAAGCAGCATCAGAGGAGCAGGAAAGCTGATGTTTCGGGCCTAGACCCTTCTACAGAAATGGGGGAGGGGAAGGGGGTTCTGAAGTAAATAGGGAGAGAGGGGGAGGCGGATAGAAGATGGATAAAGGAGAAGATAGGTGGAGAGGAAACAGACAGGTCAAAGAGGCAGGGATGGAGCCAGTAATGGTGAGTGTAGGTGGGGAGGTAGGTAGGAGATAGGTCAGTCCAGGGAGGACGGACAGGTCAAGGGAACGGGATGAGGCTGGTAGGTAGGAGATGGGAGTGGGGCTTGAGGTGAGAGGAGGGGATAGATGGGAGGAAGGACAGGTTAGGGAGGCGGGGATGAGCTGGGCTGGTTTTGGGATGCGGTAGGGAGAGGGGAGATTTTGAAGCTTGTGAAGTCCGCATTGATACCATTGGGCTGCAGGGTTCCCAAGCGGAATATGAGTTGCTGTTCCTGCAACCTTCGGGTGGCATCATTGTGGCACTGCAGGAGGCCCAAGATGGACATGTCATCTGAGGAATGGGAGGGGGAGTTGAAATGGTTCGCGACTGGGAGGTGCAGTTGTTTGTTGCGAACCGAGCGTAGGTGTGCTGCAAAGCGTCCCCAATCCTCCGCTTGGTTTCCCCGATGTAGAGGAGGCCACAATGGGAACAGCGGATGCAGTATACCACATTGGCAGATGTGCAGGTGAACATCTGCTTGATGTGGAAAGTCTTCTTAGGGCCTGGGATGGGGGTGAGGGGGGAGGTGTAGGGGCAGGTGTAGCACTTCCTGTGGTTGCAGGGAAAAGTGCCAGGTGTGGTGGGGCTGGAGGGGAGTGTGGAGCGGACAAGGGAATCCTGGAGAGAGTGGTCCCTCTGGAAAGCAGATAAGGGTGGGGAGGGAAAGATGTCTTCGGTGGTGGGGTCGGATTGCAGATGGCGGAAGTGTCGGAGAGTGATGCATTGGATCCGGAGGTTGGTGGGGTAGTACGTGAGGACGAGGGGGATTCTGTTTTGGTTGTTATTGCGGGGAGGGGGTGCGAGGGATGAGTTGCGGGAAATGCGGGAGACACGGTCAAGGGTGTTCTCGATCACTGAGGGGGGGAAGTTGAGGTCCTTGAAAAACGAGGACATCTGAGATGTACGGGAGTGGAATGCCTCATCCTGGGAGCAGAACCCAGCAAATTCTATTGTTGTTTCTGATTTCCAGCATCCACAGTTCTTTTGGCTTTTTTCTTATAAATGCAAGCTGTTTTAATGATTTAAACAGACATGTGAATAGGCAGCAAACAGAGGTATATGGACCATATGTAGGCACATGGGATTAAATTAGAATGGCATCATGGTCAGCACACAGATAGTGGGCTGAATGGCCTGTTCCTGTGCTGGGCTGTTCTATGTTCTATGTTCTTGGAAAGATTCTAGAAGTATATACTCAATTGAATGTGAAGGTCTTCACCTTCCAAGCCTCTTGTCTCAAAAGAAATCATTGTGCCTCAGTGCTCTTCACATAAAAATCATTGGAAGAAGGAATGGTATCAACAGAATAGAGATTTCTTTCAATAATTTTTTATACAGTGAGAAATGGAAATGGTTGTGTCCCTGAATACAATGAGGGAATTGTCTCCAGGTGGTAAGGGTACAATTCTGACATTTCAATTGCAATTAATGTCCCAGTTTCACTCAGCCGTGAAATAAACGTGGAGTCACTGCAATTCCCCAAAGATGAGGGTTCAAAGCTTGTACTTTGGGGGTGGCACAAAGATATAACATGAAGCATTGCAGTTGTGCATAAACATCAAATTAATTTCCCATTAATTTGTAAATATATCAAGCAATGGATAGTGAGAGGTCTTCTTGTCGTGATAATGAATTTATTTTCCAATGAGCTATAGGGCTTAAAAATAACTCCTAAATCTACAAGCTCATAGATTTATGATTAGGCAACACTGTGAAATGATAGTTTGTAAGCCCAGATCAAACTGGATTATCCACACTTCAAGTATCATATTATTTGGATTTGTCTGATTTTTAAACCCCTAGCCTTAGGTGATCGGAGATGCAGAGCCAAATTAATCTCGGGTAAGGTGATGAATAGGAACATCCAAAATTAACTTCATCAGTTCAAAGAGGACTTTATGTGAGCATAAGATAATGGTTCTGAAAGGGTTTATATTGGACACTGCATTCAGCTCCAGGCAATCTGATGGTGTCTGTCATTTTGCCTTGGAGGGGAATCACTTCCTGATCTCAAAGGGTCATCTGCATCTCTCAAGTGATAATGTCAAATAGCTAATGTAACTTATACCCCCTTCAATAAACTCAGTTTTGTTAAGATTGTAACAACATTCTTTTCTTACATGAATGGTTCATAAATGAGTATGCTGTTTCTGTTTGCTTGAGGATCTCTGGTGAGTTTCTTTACAGCTGAATTATAATAAACAGCATAGTGTAACATCCAGGCACAGCCAGATCCAGGACAGGCAGCATGTGCCCTGTGGTAATGTGACAACATCTCGTTATTTAGCTTATTTGCACTTTAATTTCTTAAACCAACACAACTCCAAATGTGAGAATGCATTCCCATTTTACCAAACCCTCATATGTCACATGTAAAAATCATAGGTTTTGGGTAATACTACATTTGTTACACAAAGATAGAAATTGCAAAATTTATATGTCCAGAAGTGCAAGAGTTCAGCTATCATTGTGGTGATGTGACAACTGTTCCAGATCTTGTGGCGGTGTAACCTTCTGGAAGTGTGGATTGTGCCCTTGTCTGTTCTTGGTCCACAGTGTTTTAATTGTTGTCTTGATGTTTTATCACACTGTCATCATGTGGGTGTGTTCTTTCATCTCCATGGTACACCATTGACTTATTGTACACTATACTCTTATTGTACCCTTCTAGAACAAAAGGGCTAAGGGCTGAAAAATTTTAAACAGAGATGAGGATGAATTACTTCTCTCAAAGGACCATGAATCCTTTCAGAATAAGGGACTGATGGAATCTCGCGAGTGTGTGGAGGTTCTCTAGGTCACTGTGGCTGATGGCTCAATACGTGTCACACTTTCTTACAAATGTTTCAATAGTACCATTAATCCCTGACCAAAAGACCAAACTTGGCAGTTGTTTCATTCACTCTATGTCCATTATTTCCATGGTGTAGTAATGAAACTAGCCAAGAGCTTCACTCACAAATCTCTATTTTCGTTTGAATATAATGCTTCGAGAGGTACTGAGCTCATCTCTAGAAAGTCACAGGCATCCGAAAGTGTCAGGCATAGTGAAAGCAAGATATTGCAGATTCTGGAAATCTGAAAAACAAATACAAAGTGCCACAGAAACTCAGCAGGTCTGGCAGCTACTATGGAGAAACAGAGTTAATGTTTCAAGTCCAGTGACTCTTCTTTAGATCTGAGAGGAGCTGGAAAATGATGTTTTCTTTTATGCTGTAGACAAAGAGGGAAAAGGAGTGAGGGGAACAGATAGAGAGTGTTCCCAGAACAAACGATGAAGGGAATGATAACGTGGGTAAAGGAAAGATTGAGATGTAATATCGATGAGTGTGGGGGGAAAAGAAAAAATGGGTTTGCTGTGCTGTGTACAAAGATAACAGATGGCACAAACATTATGTACCAGACCAAATCTCCTCAAAATATATTAAGAAGATAACCTTGTTTTTAAAGGGAGGTGTAAGGTGTTCTGTTCCGAATGCAATTTGATCAGTCAAAGTACCAGGCTTGAAGCAAAACACACTTTATTCCTACACTATAGTCAAAATATAAACAAAAGGAAGAAGAATTGGAATAACAACTCAATTGGAAAAATGAACAGGATAATAGATTATTTAACAACTGAATAGCAACTATTCCAATATAATAGCATCCCATAAATATACCCTTGGCAAAAGGTAAATTCAGTAAAATAGATTTCCTCACATACAATTCTCTAGTCCAGGAGGAAAGAACATCAAGACAAAATCCTGAAAGATGGAGAGAATTCGAGCATTTTGCTGTGGCACAGAGAGGTGGACAGCAATTTCCAAACGCCAACAGGTCCTGAAAGTTAAACTAAAAACCCTGGTTCTGCAGGATCTTGACCCCTTCATGCTGCTTCTATTGTTCCAACTTTAAAAAAAAACAAGGCATCACAAGCTATTATAATATTGTTGGAACCAGACCACTCGTTACCTCTGTCTCAACCTCTCTTCATAAAAATTACACGATAAAATACATCTCTTAAAGTCATGGTATTGTCACACGAGCAGATCCAGCTGGAGGAGGGTGGAGCATAGAAGAAAAATGGAGTGCAGAGGTTAAGCACTGACTCCAACATTGTGTCCTAGAGGCTGTAAAAAGCCAAAGCAAAAAATGAGGTGTTCTTCCTCCAGTTTTTGTTGAGCTTCAGTTGAACATTGCAGCAAGACCAGAGCAGGAAGGCTAGCATGAGAGCGAGGAGATTCGCTCAAATGACAAGCAACTGGGAGATCAGGGTCATTCTGACGGACTGAGCAGAGGTGATTAAAGGAAGGTCCACACTGATCAATGTGTAATTAAGATTTCACTTCACCTGGAAGGTGTATATAGGAGCATGGACAGTGAGGAGGGAGGAAAGAGGAGGTGAATGAGCAAGTATTACACCTTCTGCTTTTATGTGGGAAGGTGCCACACGAGCATGAAGGAATGTTACTAGTGATGGAGGAATGGACCAAGGTGTCATGGAGGGATTGGCCCCTGAGAAATGCTGATAGTGGAGGGGAGAAGAAGATGTGTTAGGTAGTGACATCTTGCTGGAGGTACTGGAAAAGGTAGAGGATGATCCTTTGAACGCGGAAAGTCGTAGGATGAAAAGTTAGGAGAAGGGAAACCCTATTGTTGTTCTGGAAAGGACGGAAAGGGGTAAGGGCAGAAGTATGGGAAGTAGCCCAGACATGGCTGAAGATAACACAGTGTGGAGCTGGAGGAACACAGCAGGCTAGGCAACATCAGAGGAGCAGGAAAGCTGACGTTTCGGGTCAGGACCCTTCTTCAGAAAAGGGGGCTCTGAAATAAATAGTGAGAGGGGGAGGCGGTGATAGCAGGTAGATAATGGAGCAGAAGACCTTGTCAATCATCGTGTGGGGTGGGGGAGGACTCTTCAGTTGAGGAAAAAGAAGGTAATGTTGGAGACAGCCGGATGGAAGGTGGCATCATCAAAACAGAGGTGACGGAGAAGGACGTACCGGGAGAATGGAATGGAATGCTTGCAGGAAGTGAGGAGGTGTAGCCAAGGTAACTGTGGGAGTTGGGGTGAATGTAATGGATATCGGTGGACAACTTATTCCTAGAAATGGAAACAGTGAAGTCAAGGAAGAGAAGAGTCAGAGATGGAGCAGGTAAAGGTGGGAAAAGGACGGAAATTAGTAGCATAAATAATTATCTTTTTCCAGGTCCAGATTAGAGCAGGAAGCAGCACTGGTGAAGTTGTGGGTAGGGGCCCGAGTAGGACCAATAAGTGGAACTCTGATGTACCCCACAAAGAGACAGGCTTAGCTGGGATTCATGTGGGTACCCAAAGAGGCTCTTTTGAGTTGGAGAAAGTATGATGATTTGGAAAAACAAGAGCAGAAATAGCTGGAAAAGCTGAGCAGGTCTGGCAGCATCTGTAGACAGAAAGAATGTTCACTCAACCTGAAGCATTAGCTGTTTTATTTTCTCATGCTATGATCATATTTAGGAACTCTCAAATGATGATGCTTTGTTGACATTATGTGCAGTATCAAGAAGTTGAAAAATCTAAAGTATTTTAATAATCTTTGCCTTGTGTCATAAATAATTGTCTGCCATCTTCAACTTTGCCTGGTTCAGGATGGATTCCACAACTTGAAATATAAAGGCAAAAGAAAAATTGGACTTCCATTCACATAGCATGCCCTGCCCTGAAAATGAGCCTTCACAGTGAGCTACTACCATGAGTGAGTGAAAGTTTCAATCATGCCCTTCTCTGCTTTTTCCAATTATTTTGCAAATGCAACCAGGCATTTATTCTTGAAGACTGCCTTTCTGTTGCTGAAAAAATAAATCATGACTAAAAGATAAACCAAATAGCAATCTCTGGAAGTAATATCTTCCAAATGCTGTTCTGAAGGTAGTGACTTTGAGATTCCCTGGACAAAGACCAATATCCAAGCTGAACTTGGAGAAGAATTTAGCTCCTATGAACTTTGGATTTGTTTACTGTAGTGTTAAAGTCTTGTCTAGCCATTTTGACCCCTTTTTTTAAGATTTTGGCTTTCAAACAAGTGGCATATGAGTGTTAGTAAAGGCGGTCAGAGTTAACTATGTCAGTGTTTCTGGAAACATGTTTTTAGACCAGTATGTGTCGCAGAGCAGATGACTAGAGGCTTCCTGATGGGTTATTGAAAGTTTGTATATATTGTGGAAATTTTATCACAGAAGAAGAAGAAAATATAAAACATTTGCTTAACAGAAGCTTGCGTGAGCAATTATCCTTTCAAATTTAGGTAAAAAGTTTTGAGTTCAGTTCACAGGAGACCCAACTGAATACTTTCTGCTCGGAAAATGTGTTTGTTCAGAGTAGTGAAGGATCTCAATTGTATGAGTCAAAGGAAAAGACTTCACAGCTCATGGGACTGGAACTGGAAAGAAGCAATTAAGTTAAACATATAGATTTGATAGGGAAGGGAAATGTCTCTGGATTTTGATTAACTGTAAAGTGATGGTGTTGGATAGTTGGTGGGATTTTGTTTTGCTGGATGTTTGAAATCTTTTAAATTGTGTTATCTGTGTTTTTTTTGTAATTTTTTGTGTTAAAACTTTTTTTTCTTAAATGTGTATGTGTGTGTGTGTGTGTGTGTGTGTGTGTGTGTGTGTGTGTGTGTGTGTGTGTGTGTATGACATACCAAAAGATGCCATTGCATTCCAATGATCCCAGTATATGTCCTTTAGAATTCCAGACGGTGGGGCTTTTGCACTGATTCCTGCAGCAATCTTGCTTTGGAGTGTTTGTTTCCCAACTTTGTTTGAGCAAATCATGTGGATAGTTGGAAAAGTTTCTCGTTTGTTGAATTTATCAACACAATGTTCCATTCACAATGTAGAAAGCCTGTTCAACCTCTGGTTCTCTGTTTGGTTTACTTTATTGTAAACTTCATGTATCAGCTTACATTTATGCATGCCTTTGGTGTATTCTTTGTGACTGTGACCATGCTATTGTCTGTTTGTTTATGTCCTTTTGCAGTCATTTCTTGCAGAGGTGAGCCTAATGTCTTTTACCACTACACACCTTCCATAGATATTGAAATGCAGGGCACCTCTGCAGTGGGTGCTACAGACTGCACTGGCCACACAGCTTATTTGTTTGCTTTTTGCATCTAGACCATAGCAGCAATACTGTTTGCTGTACCTAGTGCTTGCAGGTGTTGTGATCAAGCTACAATGGTGTTGTGTTTTCTGCCATCTGACAGTGAATCCAAGCCTTTCTATTCCTAGTCCAAGCAGTCTTAACCCTTCATTATCACCTGCTCTGACTATTTCTACAGTTTATTTGACTAATTCTGCAACTGCTTGGTCTTGCAGCATAGCTGCATGCTTTGTTTGAAATGTTTGAATTTTGATAGCAGATCCACAGCTTTCCAGTTCATGCTTGGGACTTTAATATCAATCCTTCTTTCTTTTCACTTTATATTTATCTTTGTTCACTGCTTCTGGGATTTCAGCTCTCCACTTTGTTTTTCTTTCTAATTGCTAGCTTGAAACCTGTTTTAGAGATTGTTCTGTTCGCTGTGCCCTGTCCTTGAAAACAGCAAGCTTCTCTCTCCTTTGCTTCAATTTAGACACACTTTCTCTTCGTTCAGCATTGGGCATGATTCCTGATGGTTATTCAAATTTCAAATCAGACTTTAGTTGCGATGGATTTAAAGCAGCTATCTGCCTGCACAGACCTGGCCTTCTTGGAAATATTCCTTCCCAACTTGTGAGTTTTATTTCCTTTTGTTTTCTGCACTGTAGGAACATCCTGATTGCTACTCCCCTGGCTTTCAATGTTTATAGTAAAGAAAAATCCTACGTCTGCACCATATAAAAATATTCTTGTGCTGCCTGAATATGCCTACACACATGGGGTGTGCAGATTACATTGACCTGAAGGTACGGTTAAAAGTAAAGTGCAATAGTTTCAGAGGACAGCTGTCTCATTAGAGAGAGATGACTGATGGCGGTTTAACCTAAAGAACACCATGCCTCAGGTGAGGGGAGAGGTTGAAAAGAAGAATCCTACATGACAGCCATAGACAGTGTGCGAATTGAATCTACCCTGTTAGAACATAAAACCGTACAGCACAGGAATGGGGCCTTTGGTCCACGATGTTGTGCCAAACATGACACCAAATTAAACTAATTCTTTCTGCCTGCCCTTGGTCCATATCCCTTCAATCGTTGCATATACATGTGCTTATCTAAAAGCCCTTTAAATGTCCCTATCATATCTACCTCCACCACCACCCCGGCAGCCTACACCAGACTCCTACTTGCCCCTTTGATCTTTCCCCCCTCATCTTAAATGCATGCTGTTAACTCTGTGTTGCAAATCAGCTGTAGAGCCGGCTATATTTATGGCCAACTTAATGTATACAATGCAGAGTAACCATCAGTACAGCTGCTGCATTGACAGCTATGAAGCAGAATGTCTATGGCCATGTGACCACATCCAGGTACATGGCTCATGTGCATGCTGAGCTCTTAAAGGAAATAATTTCAAATAACACAACCTAAAACAGAACGTTTTCTTGTTAAGACACCCATTGTTGCTTCTCTACCTCTATAAATCAAATAAGTGTTTGGACTCAGTCAAGGAAAGATATCGCTGATCAATTAATTTAGTGAAAGATGAGTGGTGTTCCTATAGATGTTACACAAAAGGATTTCCAAGGAAACATGCAGGACCGTTGTTGGCAATTTGCCAAAATGAAAATGTTCCAAATTCAACATTTATGGGAGAAAAGTTAACTTACATCTCATAAAGCTTTAACAGCTGTCTATGCAGAAATGATGCAGGCAACAAGATTCTCTACTGGGAGATGAGAGAGAATGATCAGCCTCATTCAAACTTGGGAGTTGGAAAATGACAAAAACACGATCTGTCTGACTTCATATCCATCATTGCTAAATGTTCTGCATTTTGAAAATGGAAGCCCTGTCAGTTGAGCAATAACAATAAGGTGCTAGTTTGTAACTTCCTAAAAGATCTTAGTAGGGATTAGCCCCATAAAGGGAACCCCTTTAAAAAACTTCAGGTTAAAACTTAGATCACATCCAAATAAAAGTAGTATTTATGTTGCACATTTCATGACTTCAGGATGTCTGAGAACTCTTTACAGCCAAGTGAGGACTGTTGCAACGCAGAAAACACAGCAGCAAAACTGATGATAGCAAGCTTTCACACGAATGATATGATAGACAAACACAGAATGCTGGAAAAACTCAGCAGGTCAGGCAGAGTCTTTGGAGAGAGAAAGAGAGTTAACATTTCTAGTTCAATGTGGCTCTTCTTCAGAGTTTCTTCAGTAATATGAGAAAAGTGAGATAATTTGTTGAGGTGGTGCTGTTTGAGGGAAAGATGTTGAATGAGGACATGGGAAGAATTGCTCTGTTCCTCTTCAGAGTAGTGCCATGGGGTCATTTACTTGAAACTTCAGACTTGGTTTCATACCTTATCCAAATCACAAGCCCTACAACAGCACAGTGCTCAGTTTTGTATAAAACAAAAAAAAAGACAAAGAACTACAGATTCACGAAATCAGAAACAAAGCAGACCCGTTCTGAAGAAGGGTCTCTGGATCCGAAATGTTAACTCTGCTTTCTCTCCACAGGTGCTGCCTATCTCACTAAGGTTTTCCAGCAATTTCTGATTTTGCCTCAGTTTTGTGTTCATTTCTCTGGAGTGGGACTTCTGACCATCTGATCAGAAGTCAGGGTGGCACCCACTGTGACAGATGCAGTTTTTAAAAATGTATCCACAGGATGTAGGCATAACTGGTTAGCACAGCATTCATTCCAATCCATAACTACCCAGAGGGCAGTTAAGAGTCAACTACATTGCTGTGGGTCTGGAGTCACATTTAGCAGAGGTGGCTGCAAGGAAGAATTTGCAGAGTGTTTTTGAGATCATTTTCTAGAAGAGTCTATTGTGGATCAGGGTATTCTGGATCTGGTAATGTGTAATATGGTGCATTTACGACATGATATCGTAGAGAACGGTGACCATAACAACGTAGATTTTAGCACTCATTTCTCAACAGTGAGGAACTTGGACTGGAAACCGCTTAAATACCAGTAATCACATGGGAATGAGGGCAGTGTTGGCTGGAGTGTACTAGGGAAAGGAGCTCAGCAGGAAAATAAAATTGCTAATAATTACATTTTACATAGGACGTGAGCATTACTGAGAAGGTCATCAGTCAATGTCCTGCATTAATTGCTGCTGAACAAGTTGGACCTTGAGGGCAGTTAAGAGTCAACCGCATTGCTGTGGGTCTGGAGTCACATGCAGGCCAGACCTGGTAGGGACAGCGTCTTCCTTCCCCAAAAAGTATTAATGAATCAGACGTTTCTTTTTTCTCCCTTTGACAATTGTCATTTAGCTCTTAATTTCAGATTTTTGTTGAATTCAAATTCCACCATCTCTCTTGGTAGCATTCAAACCCAGGTCCCTTAATCATTATCTGTGTCCCAGGATTAATAGTCTACCAATAATACCAGGATGCCATTACCGCCCCATTGGGCAGGAGTTATTGGTCAGTGACTGGACCTGCAGCTATGTCCATTATTGTGTAAGTATCATCTCTGCTTCAGCAGTCTGTTGAATTCCTACAAGGGTAGATTTGAGTTAGATTAGTTCCACCGGATTTAATTAAAGAGGAAAAAATAATTATATTGATAAGAAATTATGGCAATCTATATTTCCATAGGGATTGTCATTTCTGTGTTTATAAGACCGCTGTAAGTGTTGAAACAGAACTATGTATTTCTTCATTATTAAAATTCAATAATGTTTTTAATTCAAAAGAAAATCCCTGCTGGCCATGAAATTACCAGTCATACATGAAGAATAATCCACCGCTTTGTGAATATTATGCAATAATGAAGAGAACAGCGTTTCATGTTATCAGCCCACAGGTACCAAATGAAAACATTCTGTAAAATATCATTGTCTGAAAGCAAACTGTGCAGGGTAGATTTTGTTTTGAGTTAACAGCTTAGTGGTTTTGAGCTGTTACAACAGAAGATCACAGGATCATTGAATCATATTGTACAGAATTGTACCACCAAAAATGCATTAAATTTACACTAGTCCCACATTCCTTACCTAGGTCCATAGCTTTGAATGCTATGACACTCCAAGTGCTCATCCAAGTGCTTTCTAAAGATTGCTTTTTAAAGTTTTCTCACCTCAACTACACTCCCAGGTAATGCATTCCACACTCCCCACCAACCTCTGGGTGAAAAACTGTTTCCTCAAATCCCCACTAAACCTTCTGCTTTTCACCTTAAAACTGTGTCCCGTTGTTATTGACCTTTCAACTGAGGGAAACAGCAGATTTCTATCCACCCCTGGAATTATCCTAGGAATCAAACTTGCAACTAATTCATGGAGGCACCTCTTCAGTTCTGAAGATATGTTACATCGGACTCATTTGAACAACGTAAGAACATAACCAGGAGCAGGAGTAGGCCATTTGGTCCATCGAGCCTGCTCTGCCATTCAACAAGATTATGGCTGATCTTTTCGTGGATTCAGGTCCACTTACCTGCCTGCTCACCATAACCCTTAATTCTGTTACTGTTTAAAAATCTATTTCTACCTTAAACATTTTCAAAGAGGTAGCCTCAACTGCTTCACTGGGCAGGGAATTCCACAGATTCACAACCCTTTGGGTGAAGAAAACTCGAAATGTTATCTCTGTTTCTCTCTCTACAGATGCCACCAAACCTGCTGAGTTTTTCTGTGTTTGTTTCAGATCTCCAACATCCGCAGTATTTTGCTTTCATTGCAACGAGGCACATGGTCTGATCCACCGAGCATCCATTCGGAACGAATCATACAGGACAGAATACTGAAAGAGAATTTCCTGAGTGTGCACGTCCTCTTCTTTTCCACCAATGCCTTCCTTTCTTTGTTTCATTCAGTACATTCCAAATCATAGGAATGTTAGACAAGGTCATAGCTCTGAAGGAGTCAACGGTGAAATTGTGCTTGTTCTACCAAAGCTGATGTTACAAAAAGTCTTTGGGTGGAGATGATGCTGAGTTCTACACTAACCCTCAGAAAGAGCAAATATATTCTTTGACATTCTTATAGATTGCCAATTGTTCTTCTGACAGACTCGTATATACTATCATAGCTGTATCTGTCAGCGTACTCTGTAACATTAAGGCCCAAACCTCTTTTGGCCATTTCATTCGGTTAGCTACCTTCTCAATTGAGATAAAATACCTTACATCTGCATTATTTGGGAACTGAGCGTAGATTCTTAATTAAATCAAATTTGGAATCCAAATCACGCTATCTTTGTCCCCCCTCTTTATTTTAAGCTTTATTTTTGCCAACTTATGTTCTCTAATTCCCTCCTGGCTTTGAGTTCAAGCTATTTTTTATTTCATGTCCCACAGTCTGTATGTTTCTTCTTGTTCCATTATCCTCCATTATTCATTTCTCTTTCTGTTCTCTAATTCCAATCTTTACATTTCTCACTGTATTGAAGCTAATTCCAGATGTGACATCCAATTTCATTTCCTTTTCTCCCATGTCTGAATGCTGTATAATCACTTGAAGTCCTGTTGCTTCTAAGAACCTGCTTCTCACTCCATTTCATCAATGAATTCCTTGGAATCTTTAAAGTGTGGAATCAGGCCATTCGGCCCAATGAGTCCATACCAACCCTCTGAAGCGCATCCCACACAGAACCATCCCTTATCCATTTAACCCTGCATTTGCCATGGTTAACACATCTAACCTACACATCCTTGAACACTATGGGAAATTTAGCGTGGCCAATCCACCTAATTTGCAAGTTTTGGGACTGGGGTGGAAACCAGAGCACCTGGCAGGAACCCACACAGACACAGGGAGAATATGCAAACTCCACACAAACAGACACCTAAAGGTAGAATCGGAATCGGGTCCCTGGCACTGTGAGGCAGCTATGCTAACCACTGAGCCATTGTGCCACTCCAGCTTCACTTTGGGTTCTAAATCTATCAGTTTAGCTTTATTCAAAGATTTTACATAACTCAATGCTATGCCTTCCATTTCCAGAAATCTCTTAGAAACATTTTTAACGTCAGGCAATAAACTCTCTCACAACACAGCTACTGTACGGCTCAGAATCACTTCATAGGTATTTATTCAAAGATCCCAGACATGAGTCCCCATCTGTTACAATCCATTGTTAATGTACACAGATATTAATGTTAGACAAATCAGATCCCTTACAGGAACCAGGCAGGAAGGATTATTCATTTTTCTTAGCAAAGTGACATTTTACGAAAAGACAAGGTAATAATGTTGCAGTCTTCAACAATAAAATAAAAGCTTATTATTAGCAATGGAAATGAAGAAAAACAAGACAACAAACTGCTCATTTCCTTTTTAACACAGATTCAAAGAGTTCAAACACACTAGAAGAAATAAACCAAACACTCTCTACAGATTAAATAGAAACAGCTTTGTATTGGGATCAGTGTACTTTGTTGCAGCTTTACAAATATTATCACAATTCGAGAAACATTTAGTCTCAGTTTGTAGTGAAACCCAGAGCAGCTCATTTTTGAGAGAGAGAGAGAAAAAGAAAGAAAGAGAGAGAGTGTGTGCATTCGTGCACGAGAGAGAGATTGTTTTGTTTTTAAGACTTTGATGGGCTTGAGGTAATTAAAATTCTCGTTCATCTGCTGGAACAGTATATATCTTTCTTTATTATTACCGTGCTTGTGAATTAGCTTCCTTCCAGTATCTAATGCAACTTCAATTCCTTCATTTTCCTTTTTCATAAAACTTTCACAAACTTAGCTTTGTTTATTTTACATCACTCAGGTCTGGGATTCATTACAGAATATTCTTCCTACAATAATAAGCTGATAATTAAAATCATTATAATACTAAGATAATTTAGTTGTTTTAAACTCCTTTTCTGAGGAATGCTTAGCATATGTTACTCTGTTGAAAGATTTCTCAGCACTTCAGAGCTTAATACATATTTCTTTCTCAAGGAATTTTCCGGCACAGATTGGAAATAAAAGTTCAAGGCTTGTTGGTTCTCTCATTGTTGGATAGTTTCCTCAGAACTCTGGGTAACTTCCCCTCACTTGCTATTGTGGACAATGCAGTTTTTAAAAGCTAGTTATTAACTGCAAGCACGCAGACAAAGCCCAAATGAAGAAAAAATTGTGAACGCTAAAGATCTTAAACAAAGACAGAAATTGTTGGAGAAACTAGCAGGTCTGGCAGCATCGGCAGAGAGAGAAGCAGAGAGCACAATTCAAGTCCGGTGACCCTTCTTTGTCTCCAGAGATGCTGCCAGATCTGCTGAGCTTCTCCAGTAATTTCCGTTTTTGTTCACACAGATAAACCCATAATGCTCAAATTACAATTCCAAGAACACAAACTTGCAGTAAACATTGATAAAATACATGCACAATCTCAGTTTCACCACACTGTCACCAACCTACAGCTTGGATATAAAATGAATGTTGATGCAGCAAGTCAGACTCCTTTGGCACAGTTATCGGGACAGCTGGTGAGAATGAAAGGCACTTTGGGAATCGATCCCTAATCTGGTTGGTGTGCATTCCAGTCCTGCCATGAGGTTGCAGTGCTGAGGGTCAGACCTGCATTTGCTCAGAGAACTGAAGAGGACAAAGGATAGCAACGGTCAGTTCCAAAGTGTCATGATTTAAGCTGAGGGGCTATCTGACAGAAGTTTACAAAATTATGAGTGGCATGGACAGTCAGAATCCTTCTCCCAGAGTAGGAATGTCAATTACTGGGGGACAGAGTTTAAGGTAAAAGAGGGAAAGTTTAAAGGAAATGCAAGAGGCAAGTTTTTTTTTAACACTGAGGGTGGTAAGTACTTGAATGCACTGCCAGAGGAGATGCTAGAAGCAGACACAACAGGAACATTTGAGATGCATCTTCACAGATACACAAATAGACAGGGAGTAGAAGGATACAGACTGTGTAGAAACACATGGCTTTTAGTTTAAAAAGGCATCATGTGTGGACGGAGGCTTGGACGGCCAAAAGGCCTGTTCATACGCTGTACTGTCCTTTGTTCTTTGCCCAGTGGGGCTGGAGTGGAACTGTGACAGGGAGTAAACATTATTGGGTTCATCTTTATTCTTTTAATTATTAGAACATGGCTGTCAATTTGGTTCTTCACGGTGCTATGTTGATTTTTGACATATGTGGAAAACTGTTGCTGACAGATTTAATGAAGATGCAGTTGATATTATCTTGGGCCGAATTTTAACCCTGAATATAATTTAAATGAAGAAAGACAGCAGAAAGCTACTGAGCAGAGGGATTCAGAAGTGCTAACCCATGAATCTCAAAAAGCTAATATACAAGTTCAGCGGGCAATGGGGAAGGCAAATTGAATGTTATTTCAAAGGGAATGGAGTGTAAAAATAGGGAGATTATGTTGAAACTGTGCAAGTTACTGGAGTCATACAGTCACAGAGATATACAACACGGAAACAGACCCAGCAGTTTAACTCATCCATGCTGACCAGATATCCTCAATTAATCTAGGCCATTTGCCAGCATTTAGTCCTTATGCCACTAACCCCTTCCTATTCATGTACCCATCTAAATGCCTTTTAAATGTTGTAATTGTACCACCCTCCACCATTTCCTCTGGCAGCTCATTCCATTCACACACCACCCTCTGCGTGAGAAAGTTGCCCCTCAGGTCCCTTTTAAATCTTTCCCCTCTCACCTTAAACCTATGCCCTCTAGTTTTGGATTCCCCTACCCTGGGGAAAGGACCTTGACTATTCACCCAACCCATGCCCCTCATTATTTTATAAACCTCTACGAGGTCACCCCTCAGCCTCCAACACTCCAGGAAAAATAGCCCTAGTCTATTCAGCTTCTCCCTGTAGCTCAAACCCTCCAACCCTGGCAACATCCTTGTAATTCTTTCCTGAACCCTTTCAAGTTTCACAATATCTTTCCTATAGCAGGGAGATCACAATTAAATGCAGTGTTGCAAAAGTGGCTGAACCAATGTCCTGTACAGCTCAACATGACCTCCCAACATCTATACTCAATGCACTGACCAATAAAGGCAAGGATACCAAATGCCTTCTTCACCACCCTAACACAGCTGAAATGCTGCAAACAGTTTTGGTCTCCTTAATGAGATAAAGATAAACTAACGATGGAGGCAGTCCAGAGAATGTTCACTTGCCTGATACCAGGTCTGAGGGGCAGTCTTATAAGAGGAGGTTGAGTAGATTGGGACTATATTTTTTGGAATACAGAGAAATGAGAGGCAACCTTACAGAAATATATCAGATTCTTAGGAGATTTGACAGGGTAGATGCAGAGAGGTTGTTTTCCCTTGTGGGAAAATTAAGGACCAGAGGCCATAATCACAGAATAAGGGATTCCATATTGAAGTCAGAGATGAAGAGAATTTTTTTTCTGTCAGTACTGTAAATCTGTGGAATTCTTTATTGCAGAGGGCTGTTGAGGCTGGATGGTTAAGTATGCTCAAGGGTGAGATGGACAGATTTTTAATCAGTCATAGGAATCAAGAAGAAAAATTTAGGAAAGTTCAGTTGAGGATTGTCAGATCAGCTATGACATCATTGAATGGGTGAAATGGACTCAATGGGCTGAATGGCCTACTTTGCTCCTACATTTCATGGTCCTTTGGTGCACTTTGGTAAGATTTGAATATGTTCAAATTGATTTTATTAGGAGCATGTTCACATTTGGTGTATAACTCAAGCTATGAATGAACATCACACTTGACAAGAACAGATATGAATCTAATATCTATGGCAGGATCGAGCTGATAAACTATCTGAGCATCTGTTCACTGAATATATTACTGCAACTAATATGAGCATAGGAAGATCCCAACATGAGCGCTATGGCAATAATTGAAATCCTCAGGGTTATTGATGACAGTGGTCCCTTGAATGGTGTCATAAGTGTTCACTTACAAAGGCATGTGGAGATCTGGGTTTAATGTCTCATCCAGAAGATAATACCTCAAACAAAGGCAGCTCTCCCTCACTATTGTACTGGCGTGCCGGTTGAGATAACATGGTTAAAATCTGGAATGGGTTTTGAACTCAGGGCCTGAGACTTGAGAGCACAACTAGCCAAGTTGCAACTGGAACCAATGAGAGCCCTAAGGCAGAGCCTAGTTGAGAGATGGATGACCAGTTTGTGATGCTCCATATAGTCAGTTGGTGAATAAATGATTGCATGGGATAGGTGTAAAAAGAGAAGTTTAATATTTCACTCCACAGAGCTACTCAGTGAGAGCATTGCAACAAATGAGGTGAACAATTGAATGGGTCTTGTTGACAGAGCCACTTCCGATCGAAATCTAAACAACCACAAGTGAGGTTTGTGGAAATTAGGGGAGAGCTAGATTTTGTTGGGGTGACAGTGACCCTGATGACAGAGCCATAGAGGTTTTCCAGAACAGAAAAAGGACCTTTGGCCCATCCTGTTCATACAGGTCCTCAAGCATCTATCTGTTCTATTCCCACTTTCAGAACACTTGCCCCTGTCCTTGTACGTTATGGCATTTTGAGTTCTTAATAAATATTTCTTAAATGTCTTCATTATTTCTGTATCTACCGCCCTTTTAGACAGTGAGTTCCAGATTCCCACCTCCCTCTGGGTGAAAGATTTTTCCTCAAATCCTCTCTGAACTTCCTGCTTCTTATAGTGAAACTGCAACTCCTGGTTATCAACACTGTGCTCAAGAAAATGTTAATGTTTTACTTGTAGAGTTTTGATTCAAACATTGATCCATTATTTTCTCTGCACACGTTAAGATCAAATCTATACTATCAAGCCTTTTCTATTCTTACCCAGAATGGTCACTGACTCAGGATATGTAGGTAGCAGTTTAGGACTGAGATGAGGAGACATGTCTTCACTCAGAGGTTCCTGAACCTGTAGAATTCTTCACCACAGAAAGCTGTGGAGGCAATCACTGAATATATGAGGGGAGGCAGTGGTCTAGTCGCATTATCACTGGACCGTTAATCCAGAGACCCAGATAATGTTCTGGGGACCCAGGTTTGAATCCTGCCATGGCAGATGGTGGAATTTGATTCAATAGAAAATAATCTAGAATTAAAGGTCTAATGGTGACCATGAATCCATTGCTGATTATCAGGAAAAAAAATCCATCTGGTTCACTAATGTCCTTTAGGGAAGGAAACTGCCATCCTTAACTGGCCTGGCCTGCATGTGACTCTGAACAATTAGCGACAATAAATGCTCGCCTAGCGAGTGATGCCCTCATCCTGTGAATGTAAAAAAAAGAAATAGATCTCTCAAGGCTGAATGTGACAAGGGGAGAGGGCTTGAGATAGAAGATCAGTCATGATCATGTGGAATAGTGGGGCAGAATAGATGGGCCAAAGGTCCAACTCCTGATCTGATTTTCTATCTTCCAGTGTTTGTGGCCAACATAAATATCTTGAGCTTTCAGGAAGGGCCTCTCTGTTTATAAAAATATAAATTTCCTCACTGACTCAAATATTCTTTTAAAGCTACCATTTGACACAGGAAGTGACATTACCTACAGTCTACAATCAGCGCTGCCTCTGGGCACATCTTGAACTCTGTACCTAACCATGCAGAAAGGCAAGATGCGCTGAATTTCAATTGCTGGCCTAAGTGAAAGAGCCATAAATGGCATTAAGATAACTCGGTAAAAGGCATTTGAGAGATATTATACAGTGGGAATGAAAGGAAAACAGCAACTAGACATCTTAGATTTTCTGCTGGACCTAAATAAAGGAAAGAAAAGAATAATTTGACTCAAATTATTTTTTTTTTGCATGGATAACTACTTTCCCCAAACAATGAGAACTTAAATTGTGCTACAGAATTTCATGAAGCCAATTTTTTACATCTGATTATAACTGAGATAGAATAATCAATATAGGGCTCAAAGGTATGAGGCAAAAGCTGTAAAAGGAACTGGGTTCGATGATCACATTGAAGGCAGAACAGGCTCAAATGGCCGAATGGCCTACTCCAGCACTCATTCCATAGATTAATTATGATTTAATAGTTACAGTAAAAGGTGAATCTTATTTCTGTGAATGTTCCGACTTCCTTTCATAGAATCCCTACAGAGTCGAAGCAGGCCATTCGGCCCATTGAGTCCACACTGACCCTCCCACCCAGACCCACCCTATCCCTGCATTTCCCACCCTAGACGCTATGGGGAATTTAGCATGGCCAATCTGCTTAACCTGCACATCTTAGGACTGTGGGAGGAAACCAGAGCACCCGAATGAAACCCACGCAGACTCGGGGAGAATGTGCAAACTCCCTGGTACTGTAAGGCAGCAATGCTAACCACTGTTCCACTCACTATCCCTTGTCCCTGTTTTTAAATTTCAGTCTCTGACCCTGACAAACTGTGGCGATATCTAATTGGGATGCTCCAATGAAGCCCAACCTGACTGTGATCTTGCTGGAATTTCATAGAATTGGCCCTGATCCCCCAGATTTCCCATGGCCAATCCACCTACCCTGCACATCTTTGGACTGTGGGAGGAAACCAGAGCACCAAGAGGAGACCCACACAGACACGGGGACAATGTGAAAACGCCACATGGACAGTCAACCAAGGGTGGAATCAACCCTGGGACCCTGGTGCAGTGTGGCTGCAGTGCTAAACACTGAACCACCGTGCTGCCCAACTGTAGGATTTTGTCACGGACTCATTGCAGGGAGGTATCCATCTCACTGAGGATCACTATCTAAATAATAAGAAAGGAAAGCCCTGTAACATCACCTCCTCCCCTCCAAGTCCAGCTCAGACCATCTGCTGCTAATGCTCTGCACCATTCTTTGTTACATCCTGACTTGACCATTCCAATGTCCTTTTCACTGACCTTCCTTTCACACTTCATAAGCCTGAGATGGTGGCTCTGCAAAGACCGTGTATTTATATTTTCACTGTATTTTTGATTGTGGACAGAACTGGGTAAGAGCTGCATGTTTTGAAGGTAAGTAACATGACCCTCTTGGTAAGCACTGTTTACACAGCTGCTACTTCAAGCAGTAGAGTCAGTCATCGAGTCATAAAGCACCGAAACAGACCCTTCAGACAAACCAGTTCATGCTGAACATAGTCCCAAACTAAACTAGTCCCACCTGCCTGCTCCTAGCCCATATCCATCCAAACCTTTCCTTTTCGTGTATTTATCCAAATGTCTTTTAAACTTTGTAACTGCAACCACAATCCACACTTCTCAGGAAGTTTACTCCACATGTGAACAACCCTCTGTGTAAAACGTTTGCCCCTCATGTATTTTTAAATCTCGTTCTTCTCACCTTAAAAATATGCCCTTTAGTCCTGAAATCACCCATCCTAGGGAAAAGGGACCTACCATTCGCCCTATATATACCTCTCATAATTTTATAAATCTCTGTAAGGTCACCTCTAAACCTCCTACACTCCAGTGAAAAAAGTTCCAGCCTTTCTTTATAACTCAAACCTTCCATGCCTAGCAACATCCTGGTAAATCTCTTGTGAACCCTCTCTAGCTTAATAATATCCTTCCTATAACAGGGTGACTATAACTGGAGGAGAAGATACAGACAAACAGGGGCCAAGGGATCATACAAATGAAGATTCAGCCAGCAACAAGTCACTGATTAGTCTGTGGATTGAGACAAGTTATTGAGGATAAAGAGCTTCTGCCTGCCTACCACAATGAGATTAATTCTCAGATAGCTGAACAGGTCAAGGCTATGAACAAGATTGGGAGAAGCTATCAACTTCCACCTGCTGAGGAGCTCTCTCTGCTCTCTGCAGTAAAAGCTACCTTCAATCTGAAGAAAACCAGTCGACTTTCCCTTCAGTAGTTACTCTGAGCTATGACTTTACGCAGAAGAGACCTTTTTATAACAGTGCAGCTGCGATATTGCCTCCTGCAAACCAGTGAAAGCATTCTGAGACAGAAGACTCAGACTCAGAATCAGCAGAAGAAATATCTCAGCAAGTCTTATGAACACTTACCACCAAACTGCTTTGCCAGGTTTCCCTCCATCCATGACACCCATATGTTTTTCCCTTGACTCTATGTGTGTGCAATGAGGAAGTTTCCTCACTTGGGAAGAGGGAATTGCTGGCTAGGTCAGCATTTATTACCCATACTTAATTGCCCATAGGGAAGTTTAGAGTCAACCACGTTGCTGTGAGTCTGGAGTCATGTAGCCAGACCAGGTAAGGATGGCAGTTTTACTTGCCTGCAGGACATTAGTGAAACAGTGGAGTTTCTATACAGATTGACAGTGATCATATTGGCATCACCAAGTCAGATCTCTCTTCCAGATTTTATTGAATTCAAATTTCACCAGTTACCATGGTGAGATTTGAACTCATGGCTTTGAAGCTTGAGCCTGCAGCTCGGGACCACTAACTCAGTGACACGTCACTACACCACCATCTTTTAATGAGGAGAATGGAGCTATATGCCACCAGCTCTCAATTGTTAACCTGTACGTAGATTCCATTTATTTATAATGAACAGTCATTATTATTAAGTACAGAAACTTGGTTTGTGGTTTCTGTTAACCAGGTCTGAAAATCAAGTAAGTTAGAGGATTCTGTGCACTTTATAAAATCTTTAACTTCTGTGACATCATGAGGAACAGGACAGCAGTAAATTCAGTGGTGTAAGCTAATGTTCTGGGGATGTTGATTCAAATCCCAGCATTGTTGCTGTCAGATAAGTTGTGATGAGAATCAACAGTGGTTACACAGTCACTAAAATAACTTTAATGCCAGAAATTCATTGACTCAAATTCTACCATGTACCATGGTGGGATTACGAACCCAGGGTCATTCGCCTGGGTCTTTGGATTACAAGTCCAGTCATATTACCACATTCCACCACCTCCCCAATTTTAATTGCCAAACACTTTGGTACTTCTTAATGTTGTGCTGGCGAATTTTGCCTTTCTCTCTGTCTCTTTTGCTGCCTCTTGCTCTGTCTTTCTTTCCTTCATTCTATTTCATTCCTCTCTTGCATTCCTTAATCACACGCATTCAGAGTTATCCCCCACCAGTTCCCCCTACACCCAACTCACAGCCTTGCTCTCCATTGCTGAATGGAGGTCAATAAGTTTGCAGCCTCCCTCCCTCCTGCCCCTGGTGCTGGCGATACTGAATATTGTTCTGTTCACACCATGGTTAATCCTGATTACTGTTAGAGGGCAGTTTTGTGGTGGATCATTCTAGACATTGTATGAAAGAAAGAAGAAGTGAATGGGAAATACTGCCTTTTAGATCCTACAGTTACCTTGTATCACATTGCACCAAGTCTGGAATATAGAGACCAGCAGAAGGGGCAGCAAAGATATGAATAACACAGTGATAAGAAGCACTGTGAACAAATTAATGTTGACCTGTTTCTTTTTTTTAATGTGTAGATTTGATTGGAAGGTTTTTATTTCTGTCCTTAGCTTCACTCGACTGACAATGGAAAAAGAGCCACTTAATAGGGTGTGGAATCTCTCTGACATATCATTCAAACTTTTGCTGAGTTGGAAACTAGGAACTAGATTTGGAAATTCAGCCCCTTGAAGTAGTTCTGTCATCCATTTAGACCATTGCCTGTCTGAAATTCAACTCGAGCTACTTTGTCTAAACCTGTGTCTTTTAACACCCCTCCCTAATGATTGCATGGCCAAGAATGTGACATTAGCTCCTAAACACTGAGCACAATGGAAAGATTAACATTTGGCTGTCATTTTAGTGGAGACTCTGACTTGTTTGAAATAAATGTGTTTGTTTTATATTATTATTTAGTTGGGGATGTGGACAGAACATCCCATCCCAAAATGATCTGTATCAAAATATCAATCAAAGAACTGTCATCACATCATATTAAGCCCTTCTACAGTCAGGATGTGCACAGTCATTTCTCAGTTTTTAATTGAGTAAAGTTTCACTCGTGAACTATGGAAATACTTCTAATTGGGAATGCATAATACGAGATCTGAATCATCCAATTTTCTTTTGCTCTTTGAGCTGAGATTTGCTCTTTCCAAAAGCTGACGTTAGGAAGGAATAAAGTCTCTTTCGGTTCACACATGCGAGGGAAAAATTAAGGAAGGCACATCTCTCACATAGCCTCGAATAGTAATGGCAGGCTGAGTAACCCCTTTGCAGAACACCAACATTCTGTCTGCAAAAATGACCCAGAGGGCTCATCACTTAACATACTGCATTATTTCCTGGCCAACATCTCTGTCTCTGGCTTGCTGCAGTGCTCCAGCTGAGCTCAATGCAAGCTGGAAGTACAACCCCTCATCTTCAACTTGGGGATCACATAGCCTTCAGGTTACAATATCAAGTTCAATAATTTTAGGGCCTGAACACCTTTTACCATGTTCTTTACCCATCCCCACATCCCAGGCCCTGTTATAACATGGGCTGCTTTCAGCACAGCAGCTCATTCTCATGTATTTATGGTCCCCAGTAGCAGCTGCTCTTTGTCCCTGGGATGTTAATTATAAATCCCTTTGTTTGTGTTTCTCACCCTCTGGGCTCCATTTCCACCAATTGCTGACTCCTTTACACTCCTCCTATCTCCTGTCTTCATCACATATACCACATTTTCCTAAGTAACATCAGTTCTGAAACAGGATCACTGGACCTGAACATTAACTCTGTTTTTTTGTTCTCTCTCTCTCCACAGATGCAGCTAGACCTGCTGAGCTTCTCTAGCAATTTCTGTTTTTGGTCTCCTAGTGTCTGTCAGGAAATAGCTTTCCATGATTTTCTGTGACATGCTGATACACTCCTCCCAGTCAGCTTCAAATTTTAGCAACGAGCTCTCTCTCAGACCAGATGCAGTGCAAATCTTCTTCTTGTTCTATTCCAATGCAATGGGTCAGCGATAATATTTATCCATGATGTGGAAGTGCTGGTGTTGAACTGAGTTGGACAAGATCAAAAACCACACAAGGAGATAGTAAGAACTGCTGATGCTGGAGTCAGAGATAACACAGCGTGGAGCTGGAGGAACACAGCAGGCCAGGCAGCATCAGAGGAGCAGGAAAGTTGACGTTTTGGGTCGGGACCCTTCTTCAGAAAATGTTAATTATAAATTCCTTTGTTTGTGTTTCTCGCCCTCTGGCCTCCATTTCCACTATTTGCTGACTCCTTTACACCCCTCCCATCTCCTGTCTTCATTATATATGCCACATTTTCTGAAGAAGGGTCCTGACCTGAAATGTCAGCTTTCCTGCTCCTCTGATGCTGCCTGGCTGCTGTGTTCCTCCAGCTCCACACTGTGTTATCAAAAATCACAAGCCACCGGTTTACAGTCCAACAGGCTTTTTTGAAATCACAAGCTTTCAGAATCTTGTTCCTTCATCAGATGAAGTGAGAGAGGCATCAAGACATAGAATTTATAAGTAAAAGATCAAAGAATCATACAACTGATGCAAATGTATCAAATTAACCTAAAATGACTGGCTGACTCCCTCCTGTTAAATCTTTAATCAGTTAGAAAGGAGAAGCAGGTTTCGATTGATTAAAATGCAAATCCCAGAATTTCTTTCAAGTCACTGTCCTGAGATAATGAAAGGTTTTAACAGTATACCAGAGGTGACATATCAGGTCGGGCAATGCATTTTAGGTGTGAGGCCTTGTTTAGAATTTGTCTACGTTTTAACCTGGAGTCAGACTGGTTTTATTTCCAAAGCAGAAATTTATAAAATGCCCCATTGACTGACTGTGTCTACAAATTGCATGCTTTTTGAACAAAATAGAACGTATCTGCAATTAAAAATACTTATCCACGTCAGTGCTTGCAGACCCTCCTGAGAGTGATCGTCTTCAGCATCTGAAGACAGAGTGCACTTGAAACATTAACTCCACAAACACTGCCAAACGTGCTAAGTTTGCTGATGATAGAGGATAGACTGAAGGGGCAGGAATTGCCCAGATTGGATTTAACCCATTCTTTACATGAAGATTCCAGTATGGTCGCTGTACTGGAATGGGTCATTAATATTGATGGGAAATAATGGAAGCCTCAGCACAGATCGCTACGATATTGGACTCGTTGTAGTTTGTCACCTGAAAATGACACGTTTACCCTGGCTGTACCTGTTGTTTGGCCAAATTGTCTGTGTCAATATATTATTCCCAAAACCATTCGCTCTCAACTTGTACAGTAATCTTTTATATAGCACATGATCAGATGCTCTTATTTCGGTATGTGACAGCAATAAATCAAATTCAAAAAATTGCATGACACTTACTGGTTTCTCTTTATCTACTCTACTCGACACAATCTCAAAAAACTTGCAGACTTTCCTCAAACACCATTTCCCTTTCATGAGGCCGTATTGAATTTATTTGGTTACTGTCCATCCTTATTGAGGTAGTTGCCCCAAACAACAGGATGGAAAATGCCCTCAGCCCCTGCAGGGATTGGTCAGTAATCACTCCCTTATTCTGTCATGCACAGATGTATCTGTGGCAGTTCTATTTGTAACCAATGAGGGTAAATACGTTCTTTGTCCCTTCTTTGTTCGCGAAATACCTATTGCAGATTGGCAGATGAGAATGAGCTCTGTTTGATAACAATACCTAAATTTGGACTGTATTGATGAAGGAGTATTCTCAGCTGTGTCAAACATTCTATCAGGGTATTTCCTCTGTTCAGGAAAACAACATCAACGTGGATTTATACAGTACCTTGAAGTAGCTAAAATCGAGTAGTGAGTAATTCACTTCTTGTCTTCCCAAAGCCTGACCATCGTCTACAAGACACAAGTCAGGAGTGTGATCGAATACTCCCCACTTAGCCGAATGGGTGCAGCTCCAACAAGACCCAAGAAGTTTGACACCATCCAGGATAAAACAGCCCGCTTGATTGACACCACATCCACAAACGTCCAGTCCCTGCACCACCGACGCTCGGTAGCAGCAGAGTGTACCATCTTATAAGATGCACTGCAGAAATTCACCAGAGATCCTCAGACAGTACCTTCCAAACTCACTATCACATCCATAGAACAACAAGTATACATCGAACAGCATCACTTGCATGTTCCCCTCTAAGCCACATACCATCTTGACTTGGAAACATATCACTGTTTGTTCAGTGTCACTGGGTCAAAATCCTTGAATCCCCACACAAACAGCACTGTGTGTCGACCTACTACTGTGATTCAAGAAGGCAGCTAACACCATTTTCTGAAAACCAATTAAAGATGGGTCAATAACTTCTGGCCTTGCCGATGAAGCCCATATTTCTAGAGTGAATGAAGGAATTCACAAGGCACTGAGCATATTTAAACAAAATTTGGCACAGTGCACATAATGAGACAAGTATGACAGGTAAGTTTATTCAGAAGGGTATGTTTTAAGTAAAGTCTTAAAGGATGAAACTGTTCTCGAGAGGTGGAGAGGTGTGGGGACTGAATACCAGAGTTTCAGGCTCAGAGACAGAGAAGCTGGGAGACAGGATCTGTTGGATTGATTAAAAACAGGCATACAGAGACAGGTCAGAATTAGAACAGTACAGTGATCTCGTTGGGTTACAGAGATGTGACTATTCCAAAATTTCTCAGCAATCTTAACCAACATTTTTCTCTCCACCATCACCATAAGTAGATCAACTTCAGCTTTTAGAATCTCTGCAGTGTGGAAGCAAGCCATTTGGCCCATCAGGCCCACACTGACCCTGAGACCATCCCACCCACACCCATCATTCCCTGTCCCTGCATTTCTCATGGTCAATCCACCTTGCCTGCACGACACTGGACTCTAAGGGCAATTTTAGCATTGCTAATCCACCCTAACCAGTATGTATTTGGACTAAGAGGAAACCAGAACACCCAGAGCCACTGTGTGACTCCACATCAAGATGCATTGTTCTTGTATTGTTATAGTTTGGTTTGTGTAAAGTGCCTATTTTTCTCTGCTTTCTGAGTGACAAAGGACAGACCTCCAATAAGGAGCAAGGTATGTGAAAGTCAATTTTAGAGTAAAATGCTCTCACGCTATGCAAATTTATTTTAATCCTTCCTCTTTGCTTTGCTAATCTTGCTCAATTTTGATGTGGTTTTGAAAGGACATTATCCACACTTTTACTTTCACAACAATGCCATGTCTCAGTTAAATTAATTACTGTAAAAAAAATCGCCACAAGCTGGAATGCATGCAGCTTAGTGTGAATGATTGTGTAAGTTTATGATAGGTGGTCAGCTCCCACTCTCACAGTCTTTGTGATTGCTGTCTACCTGTGGTCCAACTAGGGGAAGACAAGCAAAGAAAACATGTGCACCTTGACAGGTGAATTTATTACCCTGAGGTTGCTTTGTGAGGCTTGTCAGAGACACAGTTCTCCTGTCATTATGTTTTGCTGAGCAGTGCCACTAAAATTGAGTAAATTCTTTAAGGAAATTAATCTCTAGGGAACACATGCAAATACATACACACTCACACAAACAGGGGCCAGTGGAATTCTTTACCCAGAGCTCTCAAATTCACTGCAGGTGAATATTCCGCATGAGAGCAAGTAAGTTGTAATGTTGTACAGTGCAAGTGAAGATCATTCAGATCATCATTCCTATACTAGCTCTTTTAATGAGCTATCCAATTAATCCCTCACTCCTGCTTTTGGCTAACATCTTTACAAGTGATTCAAATTCAAGCATTCATCCAATTCCATTTGCCAAATTACTGTTGGGTGCATTTCCACCAGTTTTACGGACAATGCATTCAGGACTGTGACAAATTGCTGCACATGCAAAACCAAAAAAGAACCCATCATCTCGTTGACTGTCAGGCAATTTCCCTGAAATCTGTCACTTCTGCTGATCAATCACCAGCCGCTATCGACTTGATCAAAACCCCTACTTGGATCGATTCCAAACAATACTGTCCATGCAGAAAAAGTCTCCTATTTGTTTAGCATTATGACAAGTTGCAATGGAGATGAGCAAACTGACCAAAATCCAGAGCACCAGTCAAATGGAAGATAGAAAAAATGAAATCTCGCAGGAATAGAGGATGGAATAGTTAGGGGAGTGAATGCTGTCTGCAAAGATGGTCCCAGAGGCTATGGTGCCTCTCTGGTAATTCTTACCTTGTAATTCTTCTTCGGTATAGAAACCTGATCTGTGATTTCTGTCAACCTAAGACTATAAGACCACACAAAATAGGACCAGGAGTAGGCTGTTCAGCCCCTCAAGCTTGTTCTGTCATTCAATATGACCAAGGCTGATCCAACATTCTACATGCCCACTTTCCTGCCCTTTCTCCGTAACCCTTGATTCCCTGACTGATCAAGAATCTATCTCAGCCTCAAATATACACAAGGACTGTACTCCCTCAACTCTCTGTGCAAGGAGTTCCAAAGAGTCACACCCTTGTGAGAGAAGAAATCCCTTCCTTTTTCAGTCTTAAAATGCCACCACTCAGTTCTACGACTAGGTCTCAGAACCTGGGTCTGAAAGCCTGGTAAATTGGGGAATACTGTGTACTTTATAGAGTGTGTAATTTTTGTGACAACAAGAAACAATTGAAGACAGTGGACATTGGAAAGTCTATGAGCCCTGATAACATTCCGATAATACCACTGAAGGCTTGGGCTCCAGAATTTGCAGTTCCACTAACCAAGCTGTTGTAGCGCAGGTGACTGCCTGGTGGTATTGTGGCTGGACTGTTGACCCAGAGACTCAGGTCATGTTCTTGCAACCCAAATTCAAATCCTGCCACAGCAGATGGTGAAATTTGAATTCAATGCAGATCTAGAATTAAGAGTCTAATGATGATTATAAAATAATTGCTAATTGTTGGAGAAACCCATCTGTTTTGTTAATGTCCTTTAGGAAGGGAAACTGCCATCCTTACCTGGTCTGGACTACATGTGACTCGAGACCCACAGCTTAACTGCCCTCTGGGGTAAGCAATAAATACTGGCCAAGCCAGTGATGCTAATTATAACACTGACATCTACCCAACAATGTGGAAAAGGCATGGCAGACCCAATCCTGCCTCTAACCATTCCATCCAGTCTTCTCTCGATCATCAGTAAAGTGATGGAAGGTGTCACCAACAGTGTTATCGAACAGCACCTACTCAGCAATAACCTGCTCAGCGACGCCCAGTTTGGGTTCTGTCAGGGCCACTCAGCTCCTGACCTCATTACAGCCTTGGTTCAAATATGGACAAAAGAGGTTGGTTGACTCGCTGAGCTGGTTTGTTGTTCACCAGACGTTTCATTATCCTGCTCGGTAACATCATCAGTGAAGCCTCCGATGAAGCATCAGTGTGTTTTCCTGCCTTCCTGATTAGAAAAAAGTCCCGACACACTCATCACATTACCCTATGTCAGGAACACATCAGAACTAACCACAAGGCTCCTACGACCGCTGGGCATCAAAGTGGCACGCAAGCTCACGTCAACCCTACGACAACCACTCACCCGAACTAAAAACCCGCTCCCCGCCATGGACAGGACGAACGTCATCTACAAGATTCCTTGCAGAAACTGTGAGAAACACTACATCAGACAAACAGGAAGGAAACTAACAAGGGTACACGAACACCAACTGGCTACAAAAAAGACACGACCAATTCTCACTCATCTCAATCCACATGGACAAGGAGAACCATCGCTTTGACTGGGACAACACCAAAATCCTGGGACTAGCTAGGCAGAGACAGGCACAGGAATTCCTAGAAGCCTGGCACTCCACGAAGAAAGCCATCAATTAACACATAGAACTCGACCCCATATACACTCCACTGTGAAGGAAAACCAGAAGTGAGGCAATCCAGTTCAACGGACTCCAGAGTTTAAAAACCAGGCAGGAAAACACACCGACGCTTCATCGGAGACTGCACTGAGGATGTTACCAAGCATGGTAATGAAACGTCTGCGGAACAACAAACCAGCTCGGCGAGCCAACCAACATCAACACCCACAACCCGAGCTACAAATCTACTCCAAAACCTTACGGACAGAAGAACTGAATTCCAGAGGTGAGGTGAGAGTGACAGCCCTTTACATCAAAGGCTGCTTTTGACCAAGTGTGGCATCAAAGATCTGGAGGAAAGCTGGAATCAATGGGTATCAGGGGGCAAACGCTCAGGTAGTTGGAGTCATACCTGACACACGGAAGATGGTCGTGGTTTTTGGAGGTCAATCATCTCAGCTCCGGGACATCTCTACAGGAGATCCTCAAGGTAGTGTCCTCGGCCCAACCATCTTCAGTTGCTTCATCAAGACCTTCCCTCCATCATAAGGTCAGAAGTGGGGATGTTCGCCAATGATTGCACAATGTTCAGCATCATTTGTTACTCCTTAGATACTGAAGCAGTCCACGTACAAATGCAACAAGATCTGGACAAAATCCAGGCTTGGGCTGACAAATGGCAAGTAACATTCATGCCACACAAATGCCAGGCAATGACCATTTCCAATAAGAGACATTCTAATCACTACCCTTTGACATTTGATGATATTACCATCAATGAATCCCCCACTATCAACACCTTTGCGGTTACCATTGATCAGAAACTCAAATGGAGTCGCCACATAAACACAATGACTACAAGAACAGGTCAGAGGCTAGGAATACTGTGACAAGTAACTCACCTCCTGACTCCCTAAAGCCTGTCTACCATCTACAAGGCACAAGTGAAGAGTGTGATGGAATACTCCCCACTTACCTGGACAAATGCAGCTTCAAAAAACACTTGTGAGGTTTTACACTATCCAGGACAAAGCAGTCTGCTGGATTGGCACCATACCCGCAGATATCCATTCGCTCCACCACCAAAGGTCAGTAGCAGCAATGTGTACCGTCCCCCTGATGTACTGCAGATCCTTAGACAACACCTTCCAAACCCAGGGCCAGTTCTAACTAGAAGGACAAGGGCAACAGGTACATGGAAACACCACCACTTTCAAGTTCCCCTCCAAGATACACGCCATCCTGATTTGGAAATATATCATTGTTACTTTAGTGTCGTTGGGTCAAAATCCTGGAATTCCCTCCCCAAGGGCTTTGTACATCTATATACAGCACATGGACTAGAGTGGTTCAAGAAGGCAACTCCCCACCACTTTCTCCTGGGCAACAAGGGACGCAATAAATGCTGGTCCAGCCAGTGTTACCCACATCTCCTGAATAAATAAAGGTACTCCTGCAGTCCTTTTTTCAGGTGAGCTCTGATATTTTAGTGTTGATTATTTCTAACCAATCTGTTCAGAGATGTTATTACACACCTCTGGAGTAGGTAGGACTTGAACTTGCGTCTCTGGGCTTAGATGTAAGAACTACCACTGCACCACACGACCCTTTCATTTGCGCTACAGTGGTTCAATAGACAGCTTTCTTGATAGCAACTTGGGGTGGGCAATCAATGCCAATGATTCCCACAACCCCTGTAGAAAGAAGAAACAAAATGTCACAACCCAACATCTCCCACCTGGTTTTCCTTGAACTTATCAATACAATTATCAGAGTGATAACATTGTAAACTATATATCCTGAGCTCAATACTTGATTAATTAATGGCCATTGGGAAGAGAAAATCAGTCTCCCTCCTTTGTTCAGTCACAGTGAAGTCAGGCGAAAAGTGGCTGGAGCCTGATACAGCCAAGATGCTGCAGAATGGACCTGACTGACTGAAACTTCTCCTATCTCCATCACAGACTACGTCAGGCCCCAGCCCATTGCCTCTCAATCCCTGTGTATCTTCAATCACATCCCCTCGACTTCATCAACTTCAATCACAAAGCCTTTCCCCAGACACTTATGTAAGAAATAGAGGTAGCAGTATACCATTCGGCCTCTCTACCTTTATCTACCCATTCAATATAATCATGGTTGATCTGATATTGGTCTCAACCTCCTTCCGCTCAACCACAACATTCCTGTTCTTTCATTCAACAATCTATCACCTTAAACCTTTTCAAGAATAACACTGTAAGACATAGGAGAGAAGTAGTCCATTCAGCCCATCGAGTGTGTTCTACCATTCAATGAGATCAAGGCTAATCTGATCACCCTCAATTCCACTTTATAACCTTTTCCCTATAAACCTTGATTGCCTTCCAGAAGAAAAATCAGTCTATCTCAGCCTTGGATGCACTTAACAACCCAATCTATGCAAACCTTTGCAGTAAAAAGTTTGATTTAATTTGATTTGTTTATTTATTGCCATGTGTATCTTGTCATAAAAATCTAGTGAAATGTGTTGTGTAGTGTTACCACTCTCCAGTGCCATCTTAAAATAAACCAAAACAGAAAAATGAAGAAATAGAGAAAGTGTCCAACTTTACAGTCCTTCTTGGTAGTCAGGCACAAGACCCCTTTGCCACACCACCACTTGATCTTTTTGGTGCCCTCGTGACTAAAAATCCTCGATGGACCTTGCCAATGTAGACACCACTGATGCTGCCAGATATCGCACTTGGCCAAACCCACCTCTGCCACTGCCGTGAATCTGCTTCGGACCCACCTCACCAATGCAGCTGCTGCTGATGCCATCGGCTCTCGTACTGGGCCCAAACTTGCCTCCACTGCCACCTCCTTGAATTTGTGCTGAACGCAGACAACGTCAGAAACCCAAACTCAACTCTTCCGCAGCAGCCACGAGTCAGCGCTAGGACTGCGTTGGCAATGCACAAGCTGCTGGGAACCCAAACTTGCCTCTGACATCGCTTCCATAAGTCCACACTGGGCTACCACTGGCCAACGCTAACGCTATCATCGTGACTGAGCAATTCCCCACGAGATAGGTACATTAAAATAAAAGGGAAAACAAAAACGAGACAAGAGAGACAAAGAAAAAGTACAAAAACAAAAATCGTCAGAACAGATGAGTCCCGGACTCAGAAGTCCTACTCCACCATCATGTTCTATAGACTCTCCACGCCCCAAGCAAAGAATTTCCGTTTCATCTCTGGTGTTTTGTGTACCCCTTTTTCTCAGATTACAGCCTCTAAATACTAGACTCTCCTTAGTCAAGACCAAGAAACCTTACTGAATCTATTCTGTCAGGTCCCCCAGAAACGATGCAATTTCTCCAGGGTCAAGAATTCGAACAGTCATAGCCCAAAGAATTTGTTCCTCATTTCTGTCTTTCTCATTTCTCTCTTTATCTCTGATCCTTTCTTTTGAAACTGTACTCCTCTTTCTGGATTTCTCCACAAGGGGAGGCTTCCTCTCAGTATCCATTCAATCAAGCCCTCTCATAATTTTCTGCACTTCATTCTTTTTAACGCCAATGTATCTGGGACCTGACCAACTTTCCCTGGTAAGACAGCCCCTCTCATCTCAGGATTCGGGTAAATGAATATTGTCTTAGCTACTTCCATTATGATAACTTTCCTCCTTAAACCCAGGGTGTCTCTTTATAGTGAGGAAGTGCTTGAGGGTGATTTGGATGGATATTTGAAGATGTGAGTGGTTAAAACAAATCGAATTTTTGACTTTGACCAGAAAAGCAGATTTTCTTTCTGATCCCGTGTTTTCTTATGTTCCCATGTTAGCGCTTTCAAAAAGTAAAAAGCAAAGAAATTTCATTCATATGCGATAAGCATCCAGTTGAAAATAATTTTGAGACTGCTGTTTGTTCAATCATCCAAAGCTTGGAGTCTTATAGTCTTGTAGGAGGGAGTAGCCATTTAGGAAGTAATTTTTTTTTCAGAATAACACTCTCCTCAGTATGCGCTCGACCATGTTTGATATTGTTTGAGCAGTTGCCTGACTTAATTTGCTTCAGCCGTTGCCCTTCCTTGAGTTAGATTTCGAGCCTGAGTTGCATTCTCTTTTGCTCTCATGATAGCTATGGCAACCTTCACAATCTCCAACAGCTTCTCTGCCCATTAAGCTGCTTATCTATCCTTTGAAACCCATCTCGGATAATGCTACTGCATTCCCACTGCAGATACATCATTTGTTCCTGCTGATTCCCTCTGAGTGCCACACTGCACTTTTTCTGTTGTGGCTATTTTGTTATATCTGCGGATATTATGGAAGTGTCATTAGTCATGGTTGAGTGAAGTATTTCCCTAAAGCGAGATTCCTTCACTGTCAGCTTCATGCTGGAAGTCCACTGAGAAAGATGTTCCCTTTCTATTAGGCCCTTGAAAGTTAGTTGGTCATTGCAAGGCTGTCCACTCCCAGGCAGTTGTGCAGAGTCTAAACCTCTTTCAATATTCCATAGCATATTTCCTCAATCAAATGTCAATTACTTACAACCTATCAGAAAGAATGGACTGATGATTGTGATGCATAATTAATAAAATACAAGGACAGTGTATTACGTATGAAAATCCATCACTGAGTCATAATTCCTAAATGTTTGACAATGAAATTGCTCATTATTACCACATCTGTATTTTTCTCTTTCTGTCTGTCTCTCTTCTGTTAATTCTTCAGAGGTGGTACAGTTTGCTCACCTGTCTCTATAGATTTCCTTCATTATCACAATGATGAGTTTCAAAAGTATCTCATTGCAAAGTGCTTTCGAATGCCTGGAGGTTATGAAAAATGCTACAGAAATACAAGTTCTTCTTTCTTCAACACGTTCTTTGGCAAATACTGCAGCCATCTTGTGGATCCCAGGAACAGGAGTGAGATTAAGTGCCATTTATGCTGTACTCAACTCTTAGGGGCCAGCTATTAATGAGTTCTGATTATGAAGAATCCTTAAATCTTCATTAATTGCCTTAGCAAATTGTATCGAAAATTTTTGAGCTCTTCAATATTCATCTAGCAGGAATCATTTTAAACTTATTTATTCATGAGAAGTGGGTATCACCGGATGGGCCAGCATTTATTGCCCATCCATAATTACTCTTGGATGCAACTTGCTTGGCTATTTTCTTTACGAGTCAACTGCATTGCTGTGGGTCTGGAGTCACATGCAGCCAGATTGGGTGAGGACGCAAGATTCCCTCCTAAAAGACATTGATGAAATGGGTTGGGAGTTTACCACAATCTACAATTGACTCATGTGCATAGAGTTATAGAGATGTACAGCATAGAAACAGATCCTTCGACCCAACTCGTCAATGCTGACTAGATATCCTAAATTAATTTGGTCCCATTTTCCAGCATTTGGCCAACATTCCTCTAAACCAGTTCTGTTCATGTACCCATCCAGATGCCTTTTAAATCTTGTAATTGTACCAGCCTCCAACACGTCCTCCAGCAGCTCATTCCATACACGCACCACCCTCTGTGTGAAGAAGTTGCCCCTTAGGTCCCTTTTAAATTTTTCCCTCTCACCTTAAACCTGCACCTTCTAGATTTGTACTCCCCTACACCGTGGAAAAGACCTTGGCCGTTCACCCTATCCACACCCTTCATGATTTTGTAAACCTCTGTAGACTTTTTCTCATGAGCCTTTTGAAAAAAAAAACAGGTATCTCAGGTTCTTAGCTGGGTCACTTGCCTAGTGACAATACTACAAGGCTATCACCTCTGCTTGAAGTTGAATTGAGTTCAAAGTTGCTCAAATACTTCATAAACAGTATTTGACGATCAGTGGTTAATTACACATTGGATAGAACTTTGTTAACCAAAGGTACATTTTTGTTTTGTATTTTATTCTTGTCCAGCATTCATTTTGCATCCCCAATTAATTCTGCCACTGAAGCTTGGTGGCAGTAAAGTTTTCACCTTTGTTTATTAGTCTGTAAACAATGTATTTCAAAATGTAATAGATGGATTTCAATCAGACTCAGTGTATGGATACACACAAGGATGATCTGTGATCAATTTAACAAAGGTGCATTTCTGGATCCAGATCCTGGAATCTTGTTAAAGGACCTACTAAGATTGAGAGAGAGGGCTAATTTACATTTTAATCGAATGGCATGTGTTGTTTCATTTCAGATGATGTCCATTATGCCAGGATGTTTTTGGGGTTGTCTTACCTATTGTAGTAGAATTTTTCCCAGCTGTAGATTTACAGAGATTCACAGAACTGGTACTGCACAGAAAGAGGCCATTCAGCCCATTGTGCTTGCACTGGTTCTGTCTGCCAGCCCCAATCGCCTGACTTTCCCCCATATTAGTGTACAGCATTCCTATCGAAATAACCATCCAATAGCCTCTTGAATGTCTTAATTAATCCTTTCGCTGCCGCATTTCCAGGTAATGTTCCATATTCTAACTATTCACTGTGTGAAAATGTTTTATCTCGGATCTCCCTTCCTTCATTTACAAATTACGTTAAATCTAACCCCCACCATCCTTGGTCCTTTTACTATCTGGAGAAGCTTCACCTTATCTACTCCATCCAGATGCTCATGATTTTGAAAACATTTATCTCAGCCTTCTTCTCTCCCAGCAGAACAGTCCCAACTTCTTCAATCTATCCTCATCACTGAAGTTCCTCATCCCTGGACCCATTCTTGTAAATTCATGTTTTCAGAGCAAGTGATTGTATGTGGATTACCCAGAAGTCTCCTTAGTAAGATGGAAACTCTTAATATAAATATGTCATTTTTAGCATTAAAGCCCAGTTACACTTCATTCGATGAGATGTAACGGATTTTCAGAATTCTTACAATGAGTCTAACCATGTCAGAGTAGAGGTTTTTATTTGTGCACAGTTAAGTAGGAGGTTGCAGTTCATGGGAGCCTGAACAATGGACCCTGTGGAGGAGAGCAGAAATCATTGATGGCAGGCTATGGGTTTCAATAATATTCTTCAACATCTAACCCTCTAAATGGCTGTAAGTTTCACTGCAGTAATGTTCTTATATTGTTATGACAGTTTTATCATTGGAACACAGTAAGAGCTGGGCTGTTAAGATCAAGTCTCTCTGATTGCTCATATGGAACGAAGTGGCTCCAACACACTGTCCAAAGATCAGTAAGAGAAGGTTCTCCCAGTCTCCTAACTATCATTTATCACATAGCTACAACACTGCTGGTATAGATTAATTAGTCAGTTATCTGATTTACTGCTTGTGGGATCTTTATGTGTACAAATTGGCTGTGGCATATGCCAAGATAAAGTCAGAGTGAGAAGTCTTCAAAGATCAGTTAATAACTGCAAAATGCTTAAGGTTCATCTGGATTCTATGAAAAATGCTGAGGAAATGGGAGATTTTTTTCTGTTTTTAACAGATGAATGACTGAACATGGAAACACGATGATGATTTTGGAATGGTTTTAGGTCCTGTCTTGGGTTCAATGGGGCCAGTTATCTCATAAAATTGTTCTGAGCATCTCTGTAAGATGACAAGGATGTAACAGTGACAGCCCCTTGTCTCCTGGACTGGATAATCCTGTCTCTTGCATGAGTTTTTCTGATGATGGAAGAAACAAAGACAGATACCAAACATGAAGCCACATTATTTCAATTGCAGATCCAGGACTGAGGGAAAGGGTAGTGTAGCAGGATGTCACTGATACCCTAGTTTGTGGTTTGGAGGAGCATGGGTTCAAATCTCAATTGGGTTAGCTGGTGAAATTTAAATTCAGTTTATCTTTTCGAAATCAAAAGTTGGTGATGCTGGCTTGGAAACTATGACTGATTGTTGGAAAAATAATTCATTTGGTTCATTCAGAGATAGTAAGAACCACCGATGCTGGAGTCAGAGATAACACAGCGTGGAGCTGGAGGTACACAGCAGGCCAGGCAGCATCAGAGGAGCAGGAAAGCTGACGTTTCGGGTCAGGAGTCTTCTTCTGAAGAAGGGTCCCGACCCGAAACGTCAGCTTTTCTGTTCCTCTGATGCTGCCAGGCCCGCTGTGTTCCTCCAGCTCCACACTGTGTTGTCTCATTTGGTTCACTAATGCCTTGCAGGGAAGTACATGTATCATTATTAATGGATCTGGCCGACGTGTGACTCCAGAACCACAATAATGTGCTTGACTCTGATATGCCTTCATTCCTGAGCAAGCCACTCAATTCAAGTGTGCTGAAAATGCTGACCCTGCCAGTGATATCCACAATCCATGAATAAATAAATTGCTTGATCTTATAACCATTGAAATAGCAGTTTATGTTTGTACTGAGACTTTATCATAATAAAGTGTTCCAAGCATTTGTGGAACTGTGGCATAGTTACAATACTGAAGGAAACCATTCAGCTGTGTGTGTGTGTGGAAAAGACAGGCTAGGTAAAGATAAATCCACTGGTGAGAGACTCTAGAAATAGGAGCATTGTCTGAAATTCAGCTCAGGGCATTCAGGAGAGGTTTTAAGAAGCACTTCTACACACAAAGGTTGAAACCCTCTTCCACACGTGGTAACGGATGCTGTATCAGTTGTTAATTTTACATCTGTGATAAATACATTTATGTTAAGCAAAGGTATTAAGGGATATTAATCAAAGGCTGGCAAATGGAGTTAAACCATAGATCAGCCAGGATCTCATCGAATGGTGGAACAGGCTTGAGGAGTTGAATGGCATGCCTCTGTTCCTGTGTTCCTATGTTTCCATGTGCTGGTTGTCTGCAACTCAAGTAGTCCTACTCCTCCACCGCTTCCTATAGCTCAACAAGCTATCTTCCTTCCTCACATACTTATGAAATTCCTTTTTGAAACCCCATTTGAATATGCCTCTACCACACTGTAAGAGAATGTATTCCAGATCTGGATCACTTGCTGCTTCAATGATTTTTCCCTGATGGTGTTGTTGTTTCTTTTACCATTCTCCTTGTCCTCCCACCCCTGCACCAGCAGGACCAGTTCCTCTCTATCAATGCCATCTGGAAATCTCATGACTTTGAACACCTCTGTCAAACCTTCTCTCATCTAAGATGGACTCCAGCTTCTCTCCTTTATCCATGGAACGAAAGTTCCTGAAAGAATTCTCATTAGTCTTTTCTGCACCATGTCTAAATTAATTTTCTGATTCACTCATGGCGCAGCATTTATTGCCTGTCCTTAGTTGTCCTTGGGAAGGTGTTGATGAGCTGTACAATCTTAAGTATGGAGCCCAAAACTGGACAGAAACATCCAGTTAAAGTTTGATCAAAGTTTTAGAAAGGTCCATCGTTGCTTTATTGGTTTTGTCCTCAAGACCTCAATTTCTAAAGTCAAAGTTTCCCTTTGCCTTTTCCACCAACTTGCTGTGCCACATGTAACAGTTTGGATACAGGTACCTCTGTTCCTGTACCCTCTTCACAATTTTATTCTTTATTTGTATTGCTTCTTTGCATTCTTTCTGCCAAAGTGTTTAATTTCAAGTGTATCTACATTAAATTTCACCTGCCCGATCTCTGGGCATTGTACCAACCTGTTGATGTCCTTTTGAACACCACAAATATCCTTCTCATGGTTATTAACACTTTTGGTTTTGATTAAACACAACTTTAAGAATTGCACAATAAAAACTGAAAGAACTGCAGATGCTGAAAATCAGAAACTAAAGCAGAAATTGCTGGAAAAGCTCAGCAGCTCTGGCAGCATCTGTGGAGAGAAATCAGATTGAATGTTTGGGGTCCAATAACCCTTCCTCAGAATAGAGGAAGGTGTTCTGAGGAAAGTGTTCTGAGGAAAAGCCACTGAACCTGAAAAATTAGCTCTGATTTTTATCCACAGATGCTGTCTGAGCTGCAAAACTTTTCCAGCAATTTCTGCTTTTGTTTGAGAATTGCATCCTGTGCTCTTAAGTTAAACTCTTAAATATAAATCAGGAATGGCAGTTGTCATAGTACTAACCACTGGAGACCCCACTATACAGTTTCCTCCAGACTGTAATATTCCACACACCACCACTTCCACAATTTTATCCGTGTTCCCACTGTCATTTTATTTCATCAACATCAAACTTACTTGCAAGAATACTTTTTCAAATGATTCTCAGAGGCCTATACAGAGCAGACAAATTACATTATGATTAACAACTCCCTCTTGCCTCCTCTGTTCATGTGCCCCTATTTTCAGCTTCATCTCACTATCTATTTCTTCTGTCAACCAACGATTTCTGGTGTTGCTTGTTTTACCTTTTGTATCTCATGGGAAATTACCATTTCCATTTCTTCTTTAAAGGCAGCCCATTGAAATTTGTTATTGAACTTGTGTATCTTTAGCAATAACAGATCCATCTTTAGCCCACAGAAATTTCCCCTTCCCCAATTAATTAATCTCACTGTGTTTTGGAACTTTTCCATAGATATTCTAAAATATATGATGCTATGATCACTCTTCCCTACATGTTCCCTATATGGTCCAATTGACTCATGTCATTCCATAGAATCAGATCCAGCATTACCTCATTGAATATGTGAAGTGGAGGTGCCAATGTTGGACTGGGGTGGACAAGGTCAGAAATGACATGACACCGGGTTATAGTCCAACAGGTTTATTTGAACACACCAGCTTTCAGAGCCTTGCTCCTTCTTCAGGTGTTAGTGAGGTGTCAGACACAGAATTTATAAGTAAAAGATCAAAGGGTCACACTACGGATGAGGATGTATTAAACAAACCTAAGATGCTGTTAAATCTTTAGTCAGTTAGAAGGGTTTTAATTAATTAATACGTATCTTGAATACAGAACAAGAAACCTTTCCTCTCCCTCTGCCATTTATGCTGTTACCATCATACATTATATATTTGATAATTAAAGATTCCCTTATCACTACACATTTTATATTTTTTTGTTGTTTCTCATGTAGTTTTGCACACCTGTAATTTACCCAATCTTATTTACCATGCTGCATGTGTTTGAACAGAGGCATTGGAAATTAGAATCATAGAATCCCCACAGAGTGGAAGCAGGCCATTCAGCCCATCGAGTCAAAACTGACCCGCCAAAGAGCATCCCATGCAGACCTACTATTCCAACCATATCCCTGTAACTCTGCATATCCTATGGACAAATCCACCGAACCTCCACATCCCTAGACACTATGGGCAAGTTAGCATATCCAAACCATCTAACCTGAGCCTTTGTACTGTGGGAGGAAACCAGATCACCTAAAGGAACCCCACACAGACATGGAGAGAGTGTGCAAACTCTACACAGACAGTCACCTGAGGGTGAAATTGAACCCAGGTCCCTGGTGCTGTGAGGCAGTAGTGCTAACCACAGAGCCACCATGCTGCCCACATTCAGATTTATTTAAGTCTTATTTCTTTCTGGTCTGATGTCTCCTACTACTTGACTATTTTTTACCCCACTGCTATCTGACTCTCCAAGTCTTTTGTGTTCCTTGATTTCCCTTTTAAATGCTACATCCTGGTTCCAACACCTATTCCAATTTAATTTAAACCCTGCCGTACTTCTTTTTATAAGACTGTTTACTACATGAAAAGACACAAACATTGGTCAGCTTCTCTCAAATCAATTCCTTGATTTGTGCTGAGGGGACGTTTCCAACCCAGAAAATAAGCTTTACTGTTACAAATGGTTGCCATGATCCATCTGCTCATGTGCAGTTGCACCAGTGATGACATGCATGACTAGGAGAGAAAAATAACAAGTTATTAATGAATAAAAACAAAACACTGCAGATGGAAAGCTGACACCAACACAGACAATGCTGCAGAAACTCAGCAGCTCTGGCAGCATCTGTGGAAAGAGAAATAGAATTAACATTTTAAGTCTGATATGACTCTTCTTCAAAACTAACTTCAGAGCTTTTTTAAAAAAGATCTGATATAGCACTCAAGAGAGAAGGCAAACATGAATCTGCATAATAAAACCAAAAGAACTGCGGCTGCTGTAAATCAGGAACAAAAACAAAGTTGCTGGGAAAGCTCAGCAGGTCTGGCAGCATGTGTGAAGGAAAAAACAGAGTTAATGTTTCGGGTTAACGTTTCGTTCTGAGGAAGGGTCACCGTTAACTCTGTTTTTTCCTTCACACATGCTGCCAGACCTGCTGAGCTTTTCCATGAATCTGCATAAATTGCGTTGTTCTGATGCAATTTTGACTTCACTGTGCAATGCAGTGTTAATACTGTAACAGCATTCAGGTTGATGACTGTCTGAGTTTTGAAGTTGAGCTAATTGAAGGAGGTTTTCTCTATGCTGTTAACTTCAGGAAGTTTTTGTCGTGTTGTTGCATTTGCAGCAATCTCCTGGATCACTCTAAATTTGGATTTGTTCTCTGCCTTACTAACATCACGGTGGGTAATGCTCAAATTCTGTGCCTGTGGCGTTGCTGCTACATAGCAGAGTGACTTTGACCAAAAGTGCAGCCTTATTCTGCAAGAAAATTAATTTAAATGTTTTGCTTAACTATCCTCAACTGCAGATCTCAGATTTTAACTTCCTGAAAGATTTAAGACTCTTTATCTAATTTCAATTTTATCCCCTAGATCTGATTAAGTAAATACCAACCAGAATTATGATTAATTAATATCTAAAGCATAATTTATTGTTTGTGTATTTTATCAAATTTGTGACCTTTAGTTTTTTTTACTAATGATTTGATTTGGTAATAAGTTGATTAATGGAAATTAAATTAAGTTTCAGGTTATATTGCAGACTCTCCTTTGTGCTGTGATGTTACTGTGATTTTTTTCCTTCCCGACTCACTTTACACATTTACAGGGAGTCATTACCCCAATCACTTAGCTCAAAGCTTTATCCTCTCAATGAAATAAAAATGGACACTGAGTCACATGAAGAGACAATCAGATAGATAACTAAAACATTTCCTTTTTTTTATTCATTCATAGGATGAGGGCATCGCTGGCTAAGCCAGCATTTATTGCCCATCCTTAATTGTCCATTGCTGTGGGTCTGGAGTCACATGTAGGCCAGACCAGGTAAGGATGGCAGTTTCCTTCCCTAAAGGACATGAGTGATCCAGATGGGTTCATTTTGACAATTGATTCATTATCATCATTGAGACTCTTAATTCCAGATGTTTATTGAATTCAAATTCCACCGTGGTAGGATTTGAACCCAGGTCCACAGAACATTACCTGGGTCTCCAGACTAAAATTTTGTAGTAACACAACTAGGTCATTGTTAAAGAGCTAAAATTGCCAGATGTTAAAGTGAAGAGATAGAGAGAGAGAGAGATGGAGCAGTTTGGGGGTGCAGGGGGACATGCAGAATATAATGCAGAGTAGTTAACCAAGGATTCTGATAGTAACAGTTGTTGGCCATGCAACCCCTCAAGCCTGTTCCACCATTCAATGTCATCATGGCTGATCTGTGGCCAAACTCCAAATACCTGCGTTTGGCCCATATCCCACAATTCTTTTGCTTAACAAACATTTACCTCCCTCAGATTTAAAATTAAGGACTGATCTACCATCCAATGTGGAAGAAAGTTCCAACCATCGACCACCCTTTGTATGTAGAAGTGGTTCCTAATCCACCAAAGCCCCAACAACTTTGTGGCTGTCATCATCAATCAGATCCACACTTTTTCAGGGAGTCTGAGTCTCTGCAGGCACATACATATAGTGATTATAATGAGTTCAGCCAGTTGGACCTCATAGAATATGAAAGAAAGACAGAAATTGATGGAAAAACTCAGCAGATTTGGCAACAGCTGTGGAGAGAAATCAGAGTTAATGCTTTACGTTCAGGTGAAAAGTAAGACACCTTCAGAATTGTGTTCTGAAGAAGTGTCACTGGACTCAAAACATTAACTCTGCTTTCTCCCTACTGAGGCTGCCAGACCTGCTGAGTTTCTCCAGCAATTTCTGCTTTTGTTTCAGATTTCCAGTATCCACAGCTCTTTGCTTTCTTTCAGGATGATGACATTTGTATTCACAGTACCCTGCATGTGAAGCACATACTGATGTGTCTGATACATATGCTGATCACAAGCAATCTTCACCATGCCACCCGGTCACTGCCGATTTCTATGAAGCAGGAGTGATCACAGGTGACAATTCACAAAGACAATCCAAGATCGCAGAGGTTGTGCATAGGGCTAATTTCCTCCCTCCTGAATATAACTACTTGCCAACACTTTGATAGTGATGAAGTATAGATACAATGCATCCCATTATTGAAGGTGAGATTCTGCTGCTTGAATTGATCTGGGGATGTGGTGGGCTTAGAGAGGGGATTTGCTTCAGACAAATGTGCTGCATAATCCTGGCATGCTGTGAATGTGATAGAGGTTGACAACCTGGGAAAGAAGAAGTAGATTTCTGAGGAGGAGGAGGCTGTTGAGATGAAGGAACATTAATTTGTGCATGATAGAGCACAGCAACACAGGGTACTACAAGCTAGACAGGAATTAAATGACACCCAGTTTCAATAGAAAGGAGCTGGGTGCAATAACCATTCATGCCTGTAAAATTGCTATTGCTTCAAAGGTAACAGTCAATGGCTTTTTTTTTTCTTTGAAAGACAAATACTGTTTCTGTATAGTTTGTTCCCTTTTTTCTGTTGCTGACTAAAGTGAATGTTTTGAAGTGTTTGAAGGTTTCTCTATGTATAGTTGTTCCACTGTTGAACAATGAAAACAATTTGGAGCACACTGTACAATGGGGAGAGGGTAACACTGACTTGGATTGGGTTGTAAGGGAGAATGAGAATAAGGATAAGCGAGCTGTGTGGCTGGAATGTGAGGTCAGACCATGTGGACGGCACCTGTGCTGGAAAGAAATTCTGCGATTTATATCTTAATCTTCTCTAACTGATTAAAGATTTAACAGCCATCTTAGGTTTGTTCAATACATTTGCATCAGTTCTATGACCCTTTGATCTTTTGCTTATAAATTCTCTGTGTGATGCCACCTCTCTCAGTGACACCTGAAGAAGGAGCAAGACTCCATAAGCTTGTGATTTCAAATAAACCTGTTGGATTATAACCTGGTGTCGTGTGATTTTTGACCTTGTCCACCCCACTCCAACTCCAGCACCTCCACATCAAGGAGAGCCCTTGGACAGAGACTGTGATGTTTTTTCTTAACTTTGCTTCATGTTTTCTTTACTGAACTGTGGTTATATTGTGTATAGCTGTAATGTAACTTTCTTTTCTTCATTCCTCTATTCAGTAACCAAGAATTGTATTTAGGTGCCTTTGTACTTACTAACTTTTCACAACTCATTTGAATACATGTGACAGTAAGGCTCATTCAATCCAATTCAGTTTACATAGCATCGAATTTACGACTGTGCAATGAAGTGTCAGCTGTGCCAGCTACATGTCTTGGGTTGCTGTCCCACTCTGTGCACTTTGGGCAGCTAATGTCGAACCAGTTACACAGCTTGGCTTCATTAGAGAGGACCTACTGGTGACCAGTCTTTCTTGTTATAACAAGTGAGAAAGCTCAATGATTGGAGAGCGATTGAACCATGGTGCATTAGGATTGAGGCACACTTGGGACAATAGCTTGAGAAAACCTGGTTAGGCCTCAGGGACAGAAGTCCGACATAAAACTTGCCAAGAAGGACACTTAGTCAATTTCTGAAATAAAACAAATAACTGCAGATGCTGAAAAACTGAAAAAGAAAACAGAAATTACTGGAGAAACACAGCAGCATCTGTGGAGGGAGAGAGAGAGAGAGATTTAGAGTTTACCTAGAGCGTGGTAAGTGCTTATAATACACTGTCAGAGGAGCTGGTAGAGGCAGACACAACAGCAATGTTTAAAAGGCATCTTGACAGATACAAGAATTGGCAGAGAATACAGACCACGTGGAGACAAAAGATTCTTTAGTTTAGAAAGGTGTCATGTGTCAGTGCAGTCTTGACAGGCCAAAGGGTCTGTTCCTAGGCTTTAACATTTCAAGCCTAGTGATGCTCAGAACATAATAGGATCTCCACAGTGTGGAAGCAGACCATTCCACTCATCAAGTGCACACTGACCCTCCAAAGAGCATCTCCACATTTTCCATGGCCAATCCACCTAACCTGCACATCCTTAGACTGTGGGAGGAAACTGGAGCTCCCAGAAGAAACCTTGGCAGACGCGGGGAGAATGTGCAAACTCTACCCAGTGTCCCGAGGTGGAATTGAATCCAGATCCTTGATGCTGTGAAACAGCAGTGCCAACAACTGGACCATTATGATGTGCCACCATGCCGCCCCTAATTCTGAAACAAACAATTCTGAAATGTTTTTGAGTAGATTTGTAGCTCGGGTTGTGGATGTTGTGATTGGTTGGCTCACCGAGCTGTCTCGTTATTCTGCAGACGTTTCATTACCCTGCTGGGTAACATCATCAGTGCAGCCTCCGATGAAGCACCCTTGTGTTTTCCTGCCTGTTATTTAGACTCTGGTGTCTGTTGGACTGGGTTACCTCACTTTCGGTTTTCCTTCGCAATGGAGTGTATACGTGGTCAATCTCTATGTGTACGAAGAAAACCATCAACAAACCTGTCCATCTTTTCTCCCACCTATCCGCTCCTCTCACCTCAACCCCCACCCCCACCTCCTACCTATCAGCCTCATCCCTGCCTCCTTGGCCTGTCCGTCTTCCCTTGGCCAACCCCCAACCTAACTCCCCACCTACACTCACCTTTACTGGCTCCATTCCCGCCTCCTTGACCTGTCCGTCACCTCTCCACCTATCTGCTTCTTTATCCACCTTATTTCCACCTCCCCCTCTCTCTCTATTTATTTCAGAATCCCCTTCACACCCCCATTTCGGAAGAAGGATAAGTGCTTGTTGGGGTAAAAAGTATGGAACTATGGGGGATGAGCAGAGAATAATTTGATGAATCTTTGAAAGAAATGGTATAGGCATGATCAATCAAAGATTCTGCCTTTGCTGTTTATTTCCACATTCCTTTATTGTAAAACAGTGAGCTGCTGAGTAATCACCAATAATAAATCTCATGAGATTCATTCTGGAGTTTCCTGCAGCTTGCTTGATTGCATTCAGGGCAGGATTTCCCCAGAGCTCTTTTATTGTAATTGATTATTCTCTCGGATTGTCTGTCTCAGGAGATTTCTGAAATGTGGGCCTGTCAGGGCAGCAAGATTTTGGAACTTGCCTGTAAGTCCACAGTGTGAATTCAATGAACTGGGTGGATTTTCTTCCTGACTTAAATTCATATGCAGATGGGAAATAGGGAGATGACTGGTCCCAGAACAAAATTATTATGAATATTACACCCTGTCACAATTGGATTCCTGATCAACTTACAGATATTTCATTTTGTTCATATTTTCCGGATAAGTGGTATGAATTAATACATTTTGGTTCAAAGGTTCAAATACCCTCCAAGGGCTGCCTGAGAGTAATATAATTTTTGAACACTTGACATTGTAATCCAAGTATTGGCACAAATCCACTGCTGCTGTTGCAGTCTGTCATTCACAACCAAACACATTTGGTCAGTTTGAAATAATACAGCGAGATTTGGCCCATTATTCCATTGCTTTCTGGTCATAATGTGGAGGTCCTGGTGTTTGGCCGGAGTGGACAAGGTCAGAAATCACACGACACCAGGTTATAGTCCAACAGTTTATTTGAAATCACAAGCTTTCTGAAGGCTGCCCTTTCATCAGGTGATGAAGGAACGGTGCTCCAGAAGCTTGTAATTTCTAAAAAACCCGATGGACTATAATCTGGTGTTATGTGACTTCTGATTTTGCTTTCTAGTGAAAGCAACAAGGTACAACCATGCACTAACATTTCCCTGCACCCTTCAAATGTTTCTCCACTTCTTCAATTTGTATGTTACAATTGAATTATCTTCCCTCACAACACTCTGTCCACCAGTAACCAGGCAAGACAACAGAGATCATTTTTATTTTTTCATGGGATGTAGGGATCTCTAGTTGGCCCAGCAAGGAGGTGGTAGGCAAACAGGAGGCAGAAAAAACACAGCAAGCCATGCAGCATCTAGAGGTGGAGAAGTCAAAGCTTTGGGTATTACCCTGCTTGAGGGCTGAAGAAGCCTAACTGAATAAGGGTAATACCTGAAACATTGACTTCTGCTCCTCGAGAAGCTGCTTGGCTTGTTGAGTTTTTCCAACCTGCTGTGTGTCTACCGAGGATTCCAACATCTGCAGTTTTTTTTTGTCCCCAGCAAGAAGGTGCTAATTGCTTTTTTAAACCACTGTAGTCCACGTGTTGTAGGTACAATGCTGTTGTGAAGGGAGTGCCAGGGTTTTGGCCCAGTGGTACTGAAGGAGCAGTGATATATTTCCAAATAAGGAGGGTGAGTGTCTTGGTGGGGAACTTACAGGTGATGCTGTGCCTTGTCCTTCCAGATGGAAGTGGTCATGGGCTTGGATGTTGCTGCTGTGTGGGAAAATTAAAATGACGTTTGTCAACTATGTCCACACCTAAACTGGGTTGGCTTTAATCACACACAGCAAGAACAATCATCCCCAAGATAAAACAACCCTTTAAATAACGAAGTCAGGCTATGTTGAAATCTTTCTGGCCTGATTAAAACACAGGAGCATTGAAATTAGAGGCCGGACTACGCATTTGGCCCTTTTGAGCCTGCTCCATTATAAGATACTTGTGGCTGCATTGTCAGGTTGAACATGCTGGGAACATTAACCAGAGAGTCATACAAAAGGGAACTCTGAAACGTGGTCCTTCCCTTTAGACCACGAACCACACGCTATTAAAACAACTTGGTTCTGCCTTACTTCAAGACTTCCTGCCAGGTCCTACCACACTCTCACCTCCCAAATCCCAGCTGGGCTTTTACACCATCTGGATGGGCTACAGTTTTTCCACCTGGTAGATTCCTGCTTCCCAAACTTAAGGACATGCTCATTCATGCATTTCAAGAAAACTGCTCACCAGCTGTGCCCAGGGACCTTTGGATGGGCAATAAATATCAGCTTGACCAGTGATATACACTTCCCAAGACTGAATGGAAGAAAATAGGCAGTTAAAATTAGTCAAGCAAGACTGATATGGTTCCTGCATAGGAAATGTATGGCCCCAAGAGTTAAAATTGAGCCTGATCTCAAATGGTTGTTGTTGCCTTTAAGAGGGAACAATGGGACCATATTGACTGTAGACTATGTCTACAGTGTAACTGCAACATTCACTTACATTGGAATTTTGGTTTATTCATTCATGGGTTGTAGGTGTCTCTGGCTGGGCTAGCATTTGTTGTCCATCCTCAGTTGCCTTTGGGAAGGTGGTGGTGAGCTGCCTTTTTGCTGCAGCCCATGCGCTGTACGTAGGCCCATGATGCCCTTAGGGAGTCAGTTCCAGGATTTTGATCCAGTGACACTGAAGGAACAGCGATATATTTCCAAGTCAGGATGGTAAACAGTTTGGAGGGGAACTTGGTGGTATTCCCATGTATCTGCTGCCCTTGTCCTTCTAGATGGAAGCGGTTGTGGGATGAGAAAGTGCTGTCTAAGGATTTTTAGTGAATTTCCGCAGTGAACTTGTAGACAGTACACTCTGCTGCTACTGAGTATCAGTGCTAGAGGGAATAGATGTTTATGGACGCACTGCCAAGTAATTGGGCTGCTTTGACCAGGATGGTGTCTTGAGTGTTGTTGGGGCAGCACTCATCCATGAAAGTGGGGAGTATTCCATCACAATGCTGACTTGTGTCTTGTAGATGATGAATAGGCTTTTGGGAGTCTGGAGGTGAGCTACTCACCACAGTATTCCTATCCTCTGACTTGATCTTGCAGACATTGTGTTTATGTGGTGAGTCAGTTGAGTTTCTGGTCAATGGTAACCCCTAAGATGTTGATGATGGGAATGGTGAGGATGGTAAGACCACCGAATGTCAAGGGGTGATAGTAGGATTGCTCCTAATTGGTGTTGGTTATTGCCTGGCATGAATGTTACTTGCTACTTATCAGGCCACACCTGGATATTGTCCAGATCTTGTTATATTTGGACTTGGGCTGCTTCTGAGTTTCTGGATCTGCACAATAACAGAACAATTGACTGGTATAATACAGGAATTATTTATCTCATTTAGTCTTTGTCAGTTCTTTCAGAGATCGATCCAGTCCATCCCACTGAAACATGACTTCTCTGCTACAATTTTTTTTTCCTTTAAGGAAATATATATTCCTGTTTTGAAGGATCCTACTGAATCTTGCTTCAGTGTCTGAGGAGTTGCGAATGGTGCTGAACATTGTGCAATCATCGATGAACACCTCCACTTCTGGACTTAATGATGGAGGGAAGGTGATTGACGAGCAGCAAAAGCAAGCATTTGTCTGTCTTCTAGGTCTGGTGCTTATTGTAATGATCCAGGCAGGAACCCTCCCAACCCTGTCTGTCTAAAGCTACTATCCACTGAGGCACCCATGATTCGGATGGTCTTGAAGGAAATGCTGGTGAGATGGAAGGAGGAGGTGTGTGGTGGTTTCAGGGTGAATCTGCTACATCTCTTTGCAGTTGCAGTAATTCTCCTTTCTCTCTCTGTTCCTGCCACTTTACTCTTGGTGTGTGTACTGCCATTCTTGAGAGTTAGTTCCTTCTCCTCAAACACTATCCAGATGGTGGTGTCATGGTACAGTCAATGGACTAGACATTTAGAGACTCAAGCCAGAGGTCTGGAGACAGTAGTTCAAATCTTGACCATATTAGCTGGTGGAATTTAAATTATGGAGCTAGTCTCACAAATACTGACCATCATGTCAACTCCCAGTGATAGATGTAAGAACCTGTCTAGCTCACTAATTCCTTTTGGAATGGGAATTTGCCATCCTTACCTGGGCTATCCCATTTGCCAATCTGGTTGACCTTTAACTCCCTTTGAAATAGGCTAGCAAGTCATTCAGTTCAAGGACAATTGGAGATGGGCAACAAACTAGCCAGCAACAAGCACATCCCAAGAAATAACGAAGGAAAAGAACTCAGAATTAATTTAAATACATGCACTGTAATAGGAGCATGTCAAAGGTCTTATAAGGGCAGGAACGTGAATATGAGGAATGTTGGATCAGCCATGATCCTATTGAATAGTGGAGCAGGTTTGAGGGGTTGAACCGCCTCCCCCTGTTCCTATTTCTCAAAGCCTTATGATTTGCTCAAAGACAATCTCTTCTAGGCTCATTACCAAACTAACACATATTAACATTTTTTTTCTGAAGCATAGTTAATTATGGGTGAAAGGTGTGGGCATATTTTTAGCTGAAAATAAATCAGTTTTGAAAAATAATACAAAAACAAACTTAAGCAAGCACAGTGCAATTCTTTTGCATTCTCTGTTAAATCAGAGGAAGATGTATCTGAGAGAGGTTGTATCTTCTGAGATGTTTTTCACCTTGGCAAAATGAACCTGAACAAATCTCTGTGTACCCTCACTCAGGTACCAGCTGCAGTAGGAAGTTTGACAGTTAAAGCTGTCAACATACTATTGGCTGATTTGGAAGACAACCAGTGTACTTGGTGAAAACATTTATGGAACTGAATTTTTAACAATGCTCCCAGCAGGTTAGTCTTTAAAAAAAACAATAGTGAAAAGTGTTAAATTATGCATTCACTTACATAGAACGTCCAGCATAAAAACTAACTGCTCAGCTCAGCAACTCCATGACAATCTGTACAATTCCCCTCCTAATGCATCAAATATGAACATTCTCTTAATTAAATCGTTGCTTGCCACTATTGCTGTCAAAAGAATGAATGCCATCCTAGCCTTTCTTCTTTCATCAGGACATAATCACAAGAATACCACATTTCAAAAGGAGCAACAACCTATACTGCATGCTGATTGGTTGATAAATAGCTTGCAGCTGTTAGTAGAGGCGTTGCAATGCTGACTGCACCAGGTAATAGATCAATGCAAGGCTTTTGTTTAAGTTCGAAGCAGACAGTTCGGCTGGTCAAGATGTTGCTAAATTCACCAAAGATTAGCTGGAGAGACACCATGTGTGGCCATGGTCTTTCTGTCTAACATATCACCTCCAGTTCAAGGAAGTGAATTACACTGTGTGTCTGACTAATAATGTTAAATTGGGTAAAATGAAAGAAAGAACTGTGGATGCTGGAGATCTCAAACAAGAAAATGATGCTACAAGACCTGTTGAATTTCTCCAGCACTCCCTAACTTACATTGTGTGTTCTCATAAATCTTAGCACCTTTGGAATTGTTAGTAAGTGTTGTACAATTGTGGAATCATATTTGATGTTTTCAGAAATACTTTATGATCCTGATCCTTTCTCCCTCATATGCCTGCCGAGCTTCTCTGTAGCATCTTCGATGTATTGATGCATCCCAATTCACTTCACAAGAGGATTACAAAATATGATGTAATGTCACATTAGATCATAATAACAGGAGTAGGCCATTCAGCCCAACCAATCTGGTCCAACATTCAATATAATCTCAACCTTGACTCCACTTTCCTGCCCACTCTCCATAACCTTTTAAACCATTACTAATTAAAAATCTGTCTAACTCCTCTTAAAATTTACTCAATGTCCCAACATCCACCACACTCTGGGGGAATGAACTCCCCAAATTCACGACCCTTTGAGAGAAGTAATTCCTCCTCATCTCTGCTTTAAACCTACCCCTTATCCTAAAACAATGACCTCCCGATCTAGATTGTCCCACATGAGGAAAATTCCTCTCTTAGCCTATTTTGTCAATGCCCTTTAGCATCTCATCGACCTCAATTAGATCTCCTCTCATTCTTCTGAACTCGAATGATTATCGGCCTACAGGAAGATGTCAAATGAGTAATTAAAACCTTGATCAAAGAGGGAGATTTTCAAGAATTGTCTTGAGGGAGGAAAGTGAGGTAAAGAGACAAGGAGAGGCAGGAAGAGAATTCAAGAACTTGGGGCCCAGTCAACTGAAGGCACAGTCATCACAATAATATAGAACATAAAACAGTACAGCACTGTACAGGCCCTCCGGCCCAGGATGTTGTGTCGAACTTTTACCCTAAACCTAAGGTACATCCAACCTCCACCCCTACCTTATACGATCATCCATATGCCTATCTAATAGCTGCTTAAATGTCCCTAATGAGGCCGACTCCACTACCTTCTCCAGCAATGCATTCCATGCCCCTACCACTCTCTGAGTAAAGAACCTACCTCTGACGTCTCCCCTATATCTACCTCCACTCACTTTAAAACTATGCCCCCCTCATAATAGCTACCTCCACCCTAAGAAAAAGTCTCTGGCTGTCCACTCTATCTATACTTCTGATCATTTTGTACACCTCTATCAAGTCACCTCTCATCCTTCGTCGTTCTAAAGAGAAAAGCCCTAGCTCTCTCAACCTTTCCTCGTAAGACCTTCCCTCCATTCCAGGCAACATCCTGGTAAATCTCCTCTGCACCTTTCCTAACGCTTCCACATCTTTCCTGTAATGAGGCGACCAGAACTGGACACAATACTCCAGATGTGGCCGAACCAGGCTTTTGTATAGCTGGAGCATAACTTCACGGCTCTTGAACTCAATCCCTCTATTAATGAAAGCTAACACACCACATGCCTTCTTAACAAATCTATCCACCTGGGTGGCAGCTTTCAGGGAACTGTGCACATGAACCCCGAGATCCCTCTGCTCCTCCACACTGCCAAGAATCTTTCCGTTAATCTTGTATTCTGCTTTCAAGTTTGTCCTTTCAAAATGAATCACCTCACACTTTTCAGGGTTAAACTCCATCTGCCACTTCTCAGCCCAGCTCTGCATCCTATCAATGTCCCTTTGTAACCTAGAACAGCCCTCTGCACTGCCCACAATTTGACCCACCTTCGTATTATCCGCGAACTTACTAATCCACCCTTCCACTCCTACATCCAAATCATTTACAAAAATCCCAAATAGAAGAGGACCCAGAACAGATCCTTGTGGTACACCACTTGTAACTGAGCACCATGTTGAATATTTTCCGTCCACTACCACCTTTTGTCTTCTAAGGGTCAGCCAATTCTGAATCCAATCTGCCACATTTCTCCCTATCCCATGCCTCCTTACTTTCTACATGAGCCTACCATGGGGAACCTTATCAAACGCCTTACTTAAATCCATGTATACCACATCCACTGCTCTACCTTCATCCACGTGCTTGGTCATCTCTTCAAAGAATTCGATAAGGTTTGTGAGGCATGATCTACCCCTCACAAATCCATTCTGACTATCACAAATCAAACTGTGCCTTTCCAAGTGACCATAAATCCTATCTCTCAGAGCCCTTTCCAATAATTTACCCACCTCTGAAGTAAGACTAACTGGTCTGTAATTTCCAGGGTTATCCCTATTCCCTTTTTTGAACAAGGGAATGACGTTTGCCACTCTCCAATCTTCCGGCACTATACCCGTGGACAGTGAGGATGAAAAGATCATCGCCAAAGGCCCTGCGATCTCTTCCCTCATTTTCCATAGAATCCTTGGATAAATCCCATCAGGCCCGGGGGACTTATCTATCTTCAACTTCCTCAAAATTCCTAGTACATTTTCCTTAGTAACATCCACCTCCTCTAACCTACCTGCCTGTTTCACACTGTCCTCCCCTACAACTAGGTCCCTCTCAGTTGTAAATACCGAAGAAATGTATTAATTAAGGACTTCTCCTATCTCTTTAGGCTCCATGCACAAATTCCCTTTACAATCCTTGATCAGCCCTACCCTTTCCCTGGTCATTCTCTTATTCCTCACATACATGTAAAAAGCCTTGGGGTTTTCCTTGATCCTATCTGCCAAGGTTTTCTCATGCCGCCTTATAGACCTCCTAAGCCTTTTCTTCAGCTCCTTCTTGGCTAACTTGTATCCCTCAAGAGCCTTTTCCGATCCTTGTTTCCTAAACCTAAGATAAACATCCTTCTTCCTCTTATCTGGTCATTCGACCTCTCTCGAGAACCAAGGTTCCCTCACTCGACCACATCTTCCCTGCCTGCTAGATCACATGCAGTATGCATTCTTTAAACATTCTCCACATTTCTATAGTGCTCTTCCCTGACAGCATCTGTTCCCATTTTATGTTACCCAGTTCTTGCCTAACAGAATTATAATTACCCTTCCCCTAATTATAAACCTTACCCTGCTGTATGTACCTATCCTTTTCCATGACAATTGTAAAAGTAACAGAGTTATGATCACTACCGCCAAAATGCTCTCCTACCAACAGGTCTAACACGTGGCCCGGTTCGTTGCCAAGCACCAAATCCAAAGTGGCCTCTCCTCATGTTGGTCTCTACATACTGTGTCAGGAATCCTTCCTGAATGCACTGGAAAAATCTGCTCCATCTAAACTGTTACAACTAAAATGTTTCCAATCAATATTTGGAAAGTTGAAGTCACCCATGACTACAACCCTGTGACTTCTGCACCTTTCCAGTATCTGCCTCCCAATCGGTTCCTCCACTTCTCTGTTACTATTAGGGGGTCTGTAAAAAAACCCCAACAAAGTGACTGCTCCTTTCTTGTTCTGGACCTCAACCCAAACTGACTCTGCAGACATATCATTCTCGAACTGCCTTTCAGTAGCTGCTATACTAGCCCTGACTAGCAATGCCACTCCCCCACCTCTTTTTCTACCCTCCCTGTTTCTTTTAAAGCATCTGAATCCCAGAACTTCCAACAACCATTCCTCTCCCTGAATTACCCAAGTTTCTGTATTGGCCACAACATCGTAGTTCCAAGTACCGACCCATACCGACCAAGTTCATTCGCCTTATTTCTGATGCTTCTAGCGTTGAAGTATACACACCTCAAACCATCACTGTGTCCACAATTACGCCCCATCGACCGCATTTCTTTATTAACAACCTCACCCCTTGTTGTCTCTGTTGGAAGGCTGAATACCTCATCCTCTGAATTACAAATCCGGTTCCCCACCCCCTGCCAATCTAGTTTAAACCATCCCGTTTAATATAATAGTTGCAGAAGAAGCCAGAATTTGAAAGGCACAGTTATCCTGAAAGGTTGGAGGGCTGTGGGGGATAACAGAGACAAAGATGGGAAAGGCCATGGAAGAATTTTAAAACTGGTCAATTCTATGTTTAGGCCATTGCGCTGTAGGCTTCCAAGGCGGAATATAAGGTGTTGTTCCTTCAGTTTGCGGGTGGTGTCATTGTGACACAATGTGCTCTCACCTATCACCATCCCACCAGGCTTTCCCATCCCCACCCCTCCTGTACTTATTTCGGAGCTCCCTTCCTCCTACCCATTTCTGAAGAAGGGTCCCGACCCAAAATGTTAGCTTTCCTGCTTCTCTGATGCAGCCTGGCCTGCTGCGTTCCTCCAGCTCCACGCTGTGCTATCTCTGGCCATTTTTACTAATGTTCTATTGTTTCTGATATGAAATTGATTCATGTTTGATCATTTTTGTCATTTTTTTTGAAGGATTGTGGAGACACCTGAATCAATTTTTTAAACGTCACTGAACAGACTCATCAAAGCTTTTGTTTTTGTTCTGGAATTTCTCAGAAACCGTACATTTCCAGAAAATTACTGAGTTTGTTTCTTTGCTTAAACTCATTTCATGGAATGCAATTTACTGTTTAATAACTGAACTCTTTGGCTGATCTGTTTGATTGATATCTGCAGACTTATGGTTTGGATTTTTACTGGGGAAAATCTGCTACAGAACAAGTAGCTTCATTCATGTTTCCACTTTCTAAAACACCTTCGCTGTGAGATCAGGATCAAACCTGATTGGTCTTCTGCAAGAGTGACTGAAAGAACATTTTGAAATTACATTTCCTGTATCTGCCAATTCCTTAGAGACAAATGTGCATTAATGAAAAAGATAGGCTTCTCCCTGCAGAACTTTTACTTCAAAGGAATTTTCTGGAACGTTTTGGAAAGTGATGATTTGGTTTCTTTTACTGACCGATGTGGTTACTGCAGGCTCTGTTACATTTGGACCAGGTGGTGGTCATGGGAAGGGATGGGTGGGCTGTTCGTGTGGCAGTGTGCTCCTCAGGCTGTTTTCACCTGGCTTCCATTTCTTTCCCGACAACAAGTCTCAAAGTGCTCGAAGCCTTCCCGGATGCTCCCCTTCCACTTTGGACAGTTTTAGGCCAGTGATTCCCAGGTGTCTGTGGGAACGCCGCACTTCGCCAGTGAGGTGCTGAGGGAATCACTGAAGCACTTTCTCTGTCCACCTGGTCTCACCTGCCATTTCGAGAGTTGGGAGTAGAGCACCTGCTTGGGGAGTTTTATGTTGGTCGTGCAGACAAAGTGCCCAGGCCATCGCAGCTAAACAAAGGTGGTCAGTGCCTTGATACCGGGGATGTTGGCCTGGTTGAGGACGCTGATGTTGGTGCGTCTTTCGTCCCAGCAGATTCGCAGGATCCTGTGCAGACAGCATTGATAGTACTGCTCCAGCAACTCACACGAGCAGCATTGATAGTACTGCTCCAGCGCCTTGCACAAGCAGCATTGATAGTACTGCTCCAGCACCTCGCACAAGCAGCATTGATAGTACTGCTCCATCTCCTTGCACAAGCAGCATTGGTAGTACTGCTCCAGGGCCTTGCACAAGCAGCATTGATTGTACTGCTACAGCACCTCGCACAAGCAGCATTGATAGTACTGCTCCAGCACCTTGCACAAGCAGCATTGATAGTACTGCTCCAGGGCCTTGCTCAAGCAGCATTGATTGTACTGCTCCAGCACCTCGCACAAGCAGCATTGATAGTACTGCTCCAGCACCTCACACAAGCAGCATTAATAGTACTGCTCCAGCACCTTGCACAAGCAGCTTTGATAGTACTGCTCCATCTCCTCGCACAAGCAGCATTGATAGTGCTGCTCCAGTGCCTTGAGGTGTCTGCTGTAGACAGTCCACGTCTCAGGGCCATATTGGAGGGTGGCAATCACTACAGCTCTATATACCATGGTCTTGGCGTGGGATCTGATGTTGTTGTTCTCATTTTCCACAGGCGGCCGAAGGCTGTGCTAGCACACTGGAGGGGATGCTGGATCTCTTCATCGATAACTGCTTTGGCCAACAGGATTGAGGTATTGGAAGTGGTCACCGTTCTCTAAGGCCTCCCCGTGGATCCTGACGATTGGGGATTTGCTCCACAATGCCAGACCGGGTTGGTGAAGGGCCTTCATCTTGCAGATGTTCCGGGTGAGACCCCATGCTCTCATATATCTCCGAAATAGAGCTGACAATGGTCTGGAGTAAGTCCTTGGACATTGTGCATGCACAAGCATCATTTGCGTAGTGCGCCTCAATGATACTGGTTGGGGTGGCTTTGAGTTTGGCTTGAAGGGGACCGCAGAGGTTGAATAATTTCCCACAGGTTCTGTATGTTAGCCCCACTCCAGCAGGGAGCGGTCATCAGTAAGGTAAAGCATTGCAGTTAGGTAGATCAACAATGGTGTTGGGGCGATGACACAGCCCTGTTTGACACCAGTCTGAACAACGAATGGATCTGCGGTGGAGCCATTTATCATGACCACGACCTCCGTGTCATCATGGAGCAGGGAAAGGATGGTGACAGACTTCATGGTGCAAACAAATTGGAGAATAACGCTCCATAATGCTTCCTGACTGATGGTACTCACAGAAGGACCAATATAAAGGGAGAACATCATTTATCCAGTTTGAGAGGAGCATGCTGATTGGTTGGTAAGTGGACTCTGAATGGTAGAGGGGTTGCCACAGAAACTGCATTAGTTAGCTGATGACTGACAGTTAACTTCCATTTGTCCTGACGTATGCAAGACGGAAGGTTTTGAAAAACTATGTTTATATTTAACAGTACTCTCACTTCCCAGCTTTAATAGTTTGTCTACATGCCTAAGCCTATATATTACTTGAAAAGCTTTCTCTCCATCTTAAGCAGATTCTCCGAATTGAGGATGACCTTTTTCCACTCCGGAGTTTTAGGTCCTAATGTGACTAAGCAAGTCCAATGCTGCACCCACCCACCCTCCCTCAGATGGGGGCAGATAGTATTTGCTGAAGTGGGTCAATGGGGTGCTTAGATTTTCACACAATCCTTCCACTGTTTGTGCTCGGTCTCCATGTGGGACTGTCGGAGATGCTTAAAATGAATGGCACCTTCGTGGACCCTTCTTTGCCAGCCTGGGCAGTGTAGGCCAAGAAATTTCTATGGGTTCCTGGGGATGTTGTATTATTTCAGAAACTTTGAGGACCTCTGTGAAGAATTCTGTCTGTCCTCCTGGTATTATTTGACATAGAACATAGAACAGTACAACACAGTACAGGCCCTTCGGCCCACGATGTTGTGCCTAAACCTAAGGCTTTACCCTAAACCTAAGGTCTATCTAACCTCCACCCCTACCTTATACTATTATCCATATGCCTATCTAATAGCCGCTTAAATGTCCCTAATGAGGCTGACTCCACTACCCTCTCTGGCAATGCATTCCACACCCCTACCACTCTCTGTGTAAAGAACCTACCTCTGACGTCTCCCTTATATCTACCTCCACTCACTTTAAAACTATTCCCCCTCATAATAGCTACCTCCACCCTAGGAAAAAATCTCTGGCTGTCCACTCTATCTATACCTCTGATCATTTTGTACACCTCTATCAAGTCACCTTTCATCCTTCGTTGTTCTAAAGAGAAAAGCCCTAGCTCTCTAAACCTTTCCTCGTAAGACCTTCACTCCATTCCAGGCAACATCCTGGTAAATCTCCTCTGCACCTTTTCCAATGCTTCCACATCTTTCCTGTAATGAGGCGACCAGAACTGGACACAAGATGTGGCCGAACCAGGCTTTTGTACAGCTGGAGCATAACTTCACGGCTCTTGAACTCAAATGACGAGCATCAGAGTAGAGAGCTTGGTTTGGAGCTCTTCTGTTAGTTCCGTGAATGATTTGGCTCACCCAATGTAGCTGATTAACAGTAATCAGTGTCTCGATACTGGAGATGTTGGCCTGAGAGAGGATGCTTATATTGAGCTGCTGATCCTGAAATTGAATTTACAGGAATTGTTGGTGTCATCACTGATAGCACTTCTCTAGGGATTTGAGGTATCTATTGTACACTCTTCATGTCTCTGATGTAGACCGAGGGTGGTTAATACTGCTATCATATAGACCATGGGCTTGGAATATGTTTGAGGTCTTTTTCATCAAACAATCTGTCTGCCAAAGATTCTGCTGACACATTAAATGAAATGTTGACTTTTACTGGATGTGTTTGTTCTCATTGAGAGGAGGTTCCCAAAGTGCATGAGTTGGTCACATTGTCCAGAGCCCGGCCATGGATCTTGATATTTGCAAGGGATTGTTCTGCAATGGGAGCAAGCTGGTGCAGCATGTTTAACTTCCAGATATTTAGCTTAAGTTCGATTCTCTCATACACCTCCATGAATGCATTGACAATAGTTTGGAGTTCAGCCTCTGATTGTGTGAACACAAAGTTACAGAATAACATCGGAACTAGAAGCAGGAGTAGGCCATTCAGCTCCATGAACCTGCTCCACCATTTAATATGATCATAGCTGAACTCATCTCAGACTCAACTCCACTTCCCTACCTACTCTCCATAACCCTTCAACCCATAACAAATTAAATATCTGTCTGTCTCCACCTTATATGTTCAGTGTCCCAGCATCCAGTGCACTCTGTGGAAGTGATGTGAAGTACTGCAGAAAGGAGAAATCTGAAATAGAAAGAGAAAATGCTTCAACTCACTCAAGTTTAGAAGGATGCGAGGAAATCTAATTGAGGAACATTAGCTGTTAAACAGGATTGACAATGTAGATGTAGAACGGTTGTTTTCTCATGTGAGCATTCTAGAATGAGAGGTCATTGTTTATGGGTAAAGGGTCACAAATTTAAAACCCCTACTATGTGGAAACAGGCCCTTTGGCCCAACAAGTCCACACCGACCCTCAGAACATCCCACCCAGACCCATCCCCTTAATCTATACATCTCTGAACACTACAGGCAATTTAGCCTGGCCAATTTACCCAGCCTGCGCATCTTTGGACTGTGGGAGCAATTCAGAGCACCCAGAGGGAGAACATGCAAACTCTACACAAACAGTCACCTGATGCTGCGAGGCAGCAGTGCTAACCAGTGAGCCACCATGTCACCCTAATGAGAGATGAGGAGAAATGATCCCTGTCAAGGGGCGGTGTCTGTGGATTTCCATGGATGCTGGGATATTGTGTAAATTTAAGGAGAAGATGGACAGATTTTTAATTAATAAAGGCTTGAAGCATTGTGGAGAGTGGGTAGGAAAGTGAAGTTGACGTCGAGATGAGATCAGCCATGATTGTATAGAATGGCGAAGCAGTCTCGAGGGACTGAATAGCTCCTAGTTTTGATGTTCCTCTGAAATAGTCAGAAGTCTGAAGTGCGTAGGAAGATTGATTTATTGATTTATTTATTTATGGTCACATGTACCCAAATACCGAGAAAAACATTGTTTATAAGCAGTGCAGACAGATCATAGTAAGCAAAGGCCGTACAGATCAAAAAGACTTAGATAGAGGCATACAGGTTACACTGCACAGGGTGTGTGCTAGGTGAGAGGGACAGAGTTAATGTTTCAGGTTGATAATCTGTCATGAATTTAATTTAGATAGCCTCTTGCATCAGCAACATTGTGCACCTTTGGGACTCATGAAGCATCTTGATACAATATAGTCGCAGAGTCAGTGTAGATTGAAATTCTAAGGGTTAGACCTTATGTTTGTCAGTGGAAAGTGAAACAGAAACTGAGCGGTCTGCCTATCTCCCTCTGTACTGCATTGGATTGTCAGCCTCGATTATGATCTCAAGTCTCTCAGAGGTTAGAATGCAACTGACTGAACCAAGGCTAACCGATGATTAAAGTGTTTTTCAGGCATGTGCATGTTAGCAAGTTATGAAAAGCTTGGTCAGTCAATTAACGTGGCCAAGCTTTTCTCAAGATTAGTCAATGAACCAGGAAATAAAAAAAAATTCAAAATAATGAACCGGGAAATGCTATTAAAGTGATCAATGCTAAGGCATGAAGGGTATTCAGATATTCTCATTAAACAAGACATTAATTTCTTGAGTCCTTAAATATGTGGTTTCCAATTCATCAGATACACTGCTCTGAAAAATGTAAATGTTAATGTAAATATTCTTCAAGTGATGTGAAGGCATTCATTAAATAAAATTTCATGGTAAAATGCCTCGCAACATTGAGAGGTTGAAAAATTCGCATTGAGCAATTTTTTTCCTCACTTTGTACTGTTGGCTTGGGCTAACAGTTGGTTCCATTGACATAAAACAAAGTCTTTCACTTGGGGGACCTTGCAGCCTTCAGGACTCAATATCGAATTTAATAATTTCTGAGCCTAAACACCTTTTTCCATGTTCTTTACCTACAACCACACCCCAAATGCTGTCATGACACGGGCTGCTTTCAGCAGACCAACGCATTTTCATGTTCTTGTGGTCCCCAGTAGCTGCTGTTCTTTCTCCCTGACATATTATTATCCATCCCTTTGTTTGCCTCACTGCCTCTCTCCCTGTGTTGAAAAGAGTCACCAGACTAGAAATGTTAATTCTGTTTCTCCCTCTTCAGGTGCTGCCACACGTGCTGAATTTCTCCTGTAGTTTCTGTTTTTGTCCCACGGACACGACTCTCTGCTGATTAGCAATCTGGTATGAATTCCGATAACAAACATCATTATTCCATTTGACAATTACCTTTCACAGTTTGTCTCAATCACAGCCCAGAGCAGTGACTGAAGCTAATTTTCCTCAACTCTTACTCAGAGATATTGAGGTTTCAAGACAGCAACAGCAATCCTATCCGCAATCAGCATCGGTAAGGAACTACTCAGAGATAGCAGCAACTGCCGATGCTGGAGAATCTGAGATAACAAGGTGTAGAACTGGATGAACACAGCAGACCAAGCAGCATCAGAGGAGCAGGAAGGCTGACGTTTCGGGTCTGGACCCTTCTTCAGACCTTTCTGGTGATCTGCCTTCTTGAATTGGAGCAGTCCATGTGCTGTAGATAGACTCGCAATGCTCTTAAGGAGGGAATTCTAGGATTGTGATCCAGCAACAGTGAAGTAGTGGTAATATATTTCCAAGTCAGGATGGTGAGTGGCTTGGAAGGGAACTTGCAGGTGGTGGTGTTCCCATGTATCTGCTGCCCTTGTCCTTCTAGATGGTCGTGTTCATGAGTTTAGAAGTTTCTGTTTGAAGATCTTTGGTGAATTTCTGCACTGCATCTTGTAGATAGTATCAGCAGTGTGTACTGAACATCACCAGTGGAGGGAGTGGATGCTTGTGGATCTGGTGCCAATGGAGTCAAGCTTCTTGAGTGTTGTTGGAGCTGCACTCATCCAGGCAAGTGGGAAATATTCCATCACACTCCTGATGATGGTGGTCAGATTTTGAGGAGTCAGGAAGTGAGTTACTTGTTGATGTATTCCTTGCCTCTGACCTGCACTTGTAGACACTGTGTTTGTGTGGTGAGTCCAGTTGAGTTTCTGGTCAATGGTAACCCCCAGGGTGTTGATAGTCAGGGGATTCAGTGACGGTAAGTCCATTTATTGCCAAAGGTATGATTGTCTCTTATTGCAGATGGTGATTGCCTGGCACTTGTGTGGTGTGAATGTTACTTTCCCCTTGTCAGCACAAGCCTTCATGTTGTCCAGAGCTTGTTGCATTTCAACATGGGTTGTCTCTGAGTTTCTTGACAGAATGACTCACAATGACAGAATTATTGGCTGGTATAATATTCATCCCATTCAGTCTTAGTCAGTTGTTTCAAAGATCAATCCAGTCCATCCCACTGAAACATTACTTCCCTGCTACATTCATTTTTCCTTCAAGGAAATTTATAATTATCTTTGGAAGGATCCTCTTGAATCTTTACCCATGACCCTATCAGGCACTGTGTTTCAAATACTAACCATTTGAGGTGGGTAAAGGTTTTTGCTGACAGCGCTTCTGGTTATTTTGCCAAACATTTTAAATCAGAGCGTCTAGCTATTGACCCTTCAAACCTTGGATACACTTTTTTCTTTCACTGCATATAAACCTTTCATGATTATAAATAAAGCTATCAAATCTTCTCTCAGCCTCCTTTAAATTACAGAAAGCACCTTCAACCTTGCCAGTCTACTCATGTCACTGTAATCCCTCAGCATAGGGAATTATTGTTGGAAATCTGTTCTGAGATCTTAGGATGTAAGTGTAGTAGTAGGCCATTGACCCTATTCAGTCTGCTCCACACTTCAATAAGATCATGGCTGATCTGATAATAGTCCACTCCACTTTCCTGCCTTTTCTCCATAATTTTTGATTCCTTTACTGATTAAAACTCTGTCTCTCAGCGTCAGGGGAATGTTTACTGGAGTGGTTTGGAGGACTTTAAACTCAAATGATAAGATGTTAGGAATCTGTGCAATGAGTCAAAGGATGGGGAATGAAGGACCATAGTCAAAGACAGAAAGGGGAATAAGAACAGTGATAGGCAGAGAAATCAAGGGCCAGGATTAAACAGGAACACAATGAAAAATAATGGGCACGGGAAAAGTAATGTTAGAAAGATAAGCCTGAAGGCTTGTGCCCTAAAGTGCAGAGATTTTGTAATAAAGTGGATAAATTAATTGCATAAACCCAGTAAAACAGTGATCCCAGTATGATATAGTTGGAATTACAGATATATGGCTGCAGGATGACCAGGGTGGGAACTGGATATCCTAGGATATTCAGTATTTAGGAGGGGCAGACAAAAGAGAAAAGACAGTGGTGTTGCATCGCTGGCTAAAAGTAAATTAGTGCAATAGTGAGGAAGGATATTAACTTTGACAATGTGGAATCTGTAAGGGTAGAGCTGAGAAACGCCAAAAGGCAGTAAATCGATAGTGGGGTTTGTAAATAAATCTCCCCAAGCTGAAGGGATGATGTTAGGAATGACATTAAACAGGAAACTAGAGACATGTGCGATAAAAGAACCTGTGCAGTTATGGGTGACTTTATTCTGCATATAGATTGCGCAAATCAAATTAGTAACAATACCCATAGAGGACCTAGAGTGTTTATTTCATGATTTTCTAGACCAATTTGTTGAAGAACCAATGAGAGAACGTTTCATCCTAGAATGGGTATTATGTAATGAGAAAAGAATACTGGCAAGATTCTTGAAGGGAAAATCATGTTTAACAAATCTACTGGAATTCTTCAAGGGTGTAACATGGAGAGTTGATGAGGAGGAGCCAGTGGAAGAAGCTAAAGAACAAGACTGTTTTGTTTGTACCAACTCCTCATGCCTCTTCAATTTTTTCAAAAATCTATCTATCTCCTCTTGAACTATTTTCAGTGTTCTAATCATTCACTACCCTCTGATTTTAAATGAGTGTCACCTCATTCTGTAATTATGTCCCCTAGTCTGAGATTCTGTCACCAGTAACAATACCTTGTTAGCATTTACTGAGTCAATCCCCTTAGAATCTGCTATGTTTCTCTAAGATCCCATCACATTCTTCTAAACTTTGGTCGTTATTGCTCAGGGTTTGGAGTTTTAAAACATGGAAGTCTTGTTACAACTGCACAGGGCGTTGGTGAGGCTGCATTCGGAGTTCTGCGTACATTTTTATAACCATATATTAAAAAGGATATACTGGATTGGACGCAGTTCAGAAGCAATTCATAAGGCTGATTCCTGGGATAAAGGGGTTCATTTGTCAAGAATGGTAAACAAATTAGGCCTTGATGTCAAGGGCTGTCACTCTCACCTCACCCTTGCACTTCAGCTCTTTTGTTCATGTTTGAACCAAAGCTGTCATGTGTTCAGGAGCTGCCAGAACCCAAACTGGGCATCACTGAGAAGGTTATTTCTGAGCAGGTGCTGCTTGATAGCACTGTTGACGACACCTTCCATTGCTTTAATGATAATCCAGAGGAGATTGATGTGTCGGTAATTGGCCAGGTTGGATTTTCCTGTTTTTTTATGTACAGGACATACCTGGACAATTTTCCGTATTGTCAGGTAAAAGCCAGCGCTGTAGCTATGATGGAAGAGCTTGGCAGACAAGAATTTCTGTACTATTGCCGGAATGTTGTCAGGGCCCATAGCCTTTGTAGTATCCAGTGCTTCCAAATGTTTCTCGATATCACGTGGAGTGAATCGAATTGGCTGAAGACTGGTATCTGTGATACTGGGGACCACTGGAGGAGGCCGAGATGGATCATCCACTCGGCACTTCTGGCTGAAGATTGCTGCGAATGCTTCAGCCTTATCTTTTGCACTGATGTGCTGGGCTCTTCCATCATTGAGGATGGGGATATCTGTGGAGCCTCCTCCTCCAGTGAGTTGTTTAATTGTCCATGACCATTCACAACTGGATGTGGCAGGACTGCAGATCTGACCTTTTGGTTACAGAATCACTTAGCTCTGCCTATCACTAGCAGTTTGGCACACAACCTGTACGGTCACTTCACCAGATCGAGTCTTCATATTTTCATAAGCTTGGTTCCGATCCAGGCATGGGCTCCTGCAACCTTCATCAAACATTTGAGCATTTTCTGCTTTTGATTTCGGATTTCCAGCGTGGACTCTTATTTTTTCTCCTATTCATGTCCATTCCAGAGCAATGCTGCAGTTGATCAAAATGTTTTGATTTAATTCCAGCACAAAGTATAGACGGACAATGTGGCATGTTGAATCCATCAGATGAACAGACTGTCGGCATTGTTGAAGAGCCAAACAATCACAGCCTTCTAACTCTGTTCAAAACCCGACAGCAACGCCCACTTGTGATTGCTAGTATCGATTCCCGGAAACAAAATCAGCATTGGCTTGTCATTGAGATGCTGGACAATAGAGATTGTTGATTAAGTATTTAAAGAACTGTTTTTGCGGTGTTCGGTTGCTGTATGGTTATCAGAATTCAAGGACACATCATCTCAAATCAATAGACAGTCCGGATAAAAACGAAGAAAGTTTCTGTCAGCTGGTGAGTCCAGTTTGCTAAGCGTTAGCAAGTGCCAGGAATTTGGATCAATTTAACTCCAGCTGTGTCACAGATTAGGTGGGAAGAAAGTCTCAGTAACTTAACTTAAATTTCTTTGAAAGACAGTTTATTCCGCAGTGTTTCGAGATGAGCTTATTCTTTCTTAAGTGTTCAATTACTAATAATTGTTTCAGAAGCAGCAAGCAGCCTTCACACCCAAGATTAATTCTGTCAGAGTTACAGAAAGGTAAATAAGAGAAGTACATTTTAAACCTAATGCAGCACCAGCCAAGTTGGAGTAAATATTGCAGCTGGCATGGACTGATTCTTACATATTTAAACTGGCTCAACACTGCTTTCAACATCAGGGATGGTTAAAATGATTTGGACCAATCAAGCAGTAGCCCCACAATGATGAAGGGCTGCACACCTAAAAATTGGTACACATTTTCACCTTTCATCACCTGAAGACAGACACAACATTCGCTTTCCATCAATCCTTTTTTTTTAACCAAAATAAGAACATAATGCCACAAGAGATAAAACAGGAGTGGGCCATTCAGCCCCTCGAGCCTGCTCTGCCATTCAACAGGATCGTGGCTGACCTGACATGCCTAACATCCAATTTCTTGTCCTTTTCCTGTAAATCTTGATTCCCTGACGAATCAAGAATCTACCTCAGCCTTAAGTATATACACAGTGCCCCCACAGCTATTTGTGACAAGGAGTTCCAGTGACTTACAAACTTCTGCGAGAAGAAATTCCTCCTCATGTTATTCTTAAATTGGTGCCTTTTTATTCTGAGACTATGCCCTCTGGTCCTAGGCTCTTCCCAAGAGTGGAAGCCCTTTAAGAATCTGATATGTTTCAATGAGATCACCACTCATTCTTCTAAACTCCAGTGAGTAGAGTCCCATCCTGTTTAACCATTACTTATAAGACAATCCCTCCATACCGTACATCATCTCCTTCTGTTTTAGTTATTTTTCTGATGGTGTGCCATAATTTAAATTTTTAACAGCAATAATTTGTATTTTAATGGCACATTTAAAGTGATAAAACATCTTAAGACTTTTCATAGTGCATAATCCTGTGCAAATGAATTGTTAACATTTTAAGGAAACACCATAAGCAATTCTATTTTCTTTCTATGCTATTTTTCAGATTTTACATTGTGTTTTGATACTGCCCATCCTTTTTCAGTTTTCACCAAATTCTATGGAGATGTAACAGCACAAAGATAGTGAATAGAAACTTTCATTGATATAACACCTTTCCCAACCTCAAGCTGTCCCACAGCACCTTACAACCAATTGAGTTCATTGGTAGGGTACTCAATGTTGCAATACAGCAGTCAGTTTGCAATCAGCAAGCTCCCGCAAGCTGCAAAATGATCATTGTCACTGGGTTCTGTGAACTCATTTCTCTTCTTCAAGATAATGTATACATTCAGAGACAGAGCAGGGAGCGCCTCAGTTTAGCAGTAGATCTGAGACATGGCACCTCAGACAATGCATTAGTCACACAGTACTTGATGAATGTGTTCATCTGGATGCCACACCTGAATTTCTGGAGCATGACTTCAATCCACAACTGGACTGACCCAGAGGTGAGAGTTTTACTAACAAGCCGCGACACGATACCACCCCTACAGTTTTCAAATACATTGATAGTGTACTTGGGGGAGGTGATGGTCTAGTGGCAGTATCGTTAGACTATTAATTCAGAAACTCATCTGATATCTTGGGGACTTGAGTTTGAATTCCAACATGACAAATGGTAGAACTTGAATTCAATTTAAAAAAAAATCATAAATTAAGAATTTACTGACGACCATGAAGCCATTGCTGATTGTCAAGATAAAAAAACCCAGATGGCTCAATAATGCCCCTCAGGGAAGGAAATGCGCCATTCTCATCTGGTCAGGCCTATATGTGCCTCCTCACCCAAAGCAATGTGGATGATCCTCAACTGCCCCCTGAAATGTCCTAGCAAGCTACTCAGTTGTATCAATTGTTATGAATTCTCAACAAGGAAATGAAACTGGATGGACTAGCTGGCATTGACCAAGGCACTAGAAAAGACTTTGGAAGAAACAAGCCCGTTAACCCTGCAAAGTCCTCTTTACTAGCCACTGGGAACTTGTGCCAAAAATGGGAGAGCTGCCTCACAGACGAGTCGAACACCAACCTGTCGCAGTCATACTCACGGAATCATACCTTTCAGACAATGCCTGAGACCCCAGCATCACCATCCCTGGATATTTCCTGTTCCACCGGCAGGACAGACCCAGCAGAGGTGACAGCAGGATACAGTCAGGAGGGAGTTGTCCTGGGAGTCCTCAGCATTGACTCTGGACCACATGAAGTCTCATAGTTTCAAGTTAGGTATGGGCAGGGAAACCTCCTGCTGATTACCACACACTGTTCTCTCTTGGTTAATGAATCAGTACTCCTCCAAGTTTAACAACACTGGGAGGAAGCACTGAGGGTGGCAAAGGCACAAAATATACTCTGGGTGGGGAATTTCAATGTCCACCACCAAGAATGTCTCAGCAGCAGTACTACTGATCGAGCTGGCGGGGTCCTAAAGGACATAGCTGCTAGACTGGGTCTGCAACAGGTGGTGAGGGAACCAACAAATGCAGTACTTGCTCGGCAATAACCTGCTCAGAGACGCCCAGTTTGGGTTCTGCCAGGGCCACTCAGCTCCTGACCTCAACCTTTGTTTAAACATGGACCAAAAGAGCTGAATTCCAGAGGTGAGGTGAGAGTGACAGCCCTTGACATCAAGGCTGCATTTGACCAAGTGTGGCATCAAGGAGCCCTAGCAAAACTGGAATCAATGGGTATCAGGAGGCAAACTCTCTGCTAATTGATGTCATACCTGACACCTGGTCATGGTTGTTGAAGGTCAAACATTTCTGCTCCAGCACAACTCTGCAGGAGTTCCTCAGGGTAGGGTCCTAGGCCCAACCATCTTCAGCTGCTTCGTCAATGACATTCCCTACATCATAAGGTCAGAAGTGGGAATGTTCACCGATGATTGCACAATGTTCAGCACCATTCATGGCTCCTCAGACACTTAAACGGTCCATGTTCAAATACAACAAGATCTGGACAATATCCAGGCTTGGGCTGACAATTCCCAAGTAGTATTGAAACCACACTAATGCCAGGCTCTGGCCATCTCCAATAAGAGACAATCTAACCACCACCCCTTGATATTTAATGGTATAACCGTCACTGAATCCCCCACTATCAACATCCTGGGGATTACCATTGACCAGAAACTTAACTAGATTCACCTCATAAACACAGTGGCTACAAGAGCAGGTCAGAGGCTAGGAATATCCTGCTGAGTAACTCCCCTCCTGACTCCCCAAAGTCTTTCCACCATCGACAAGGAACACGTTGGGAGTATGATGGAATACTCCCTATTTGCCTGGATAAGTGTTGCTCCAACAATACTCCAGATGTATTTCAATATCGCATTCAATAATTTTAGGGCCTAAACTCTCCCATGTCCTTGCCCCCTACCCCACACACCAGGCCATGTTACCACATAGCCTGCCATTACACACACTACCTATTGTTAGTCACTAACATTCCCCATTAATTACTATTCACCCTACCAGCTGGATCATTATTAACTCCTTTGTCTGTCCTACTGTTCTTCTCTCTCTTTAGGCTCTATCCAATCGTTTACTCCCTGCCCCATGCCTCTCCCTATTTTTTGCATATAAACTGACGTTTTCCCAGCTACCATCAATTCTGAGGAAGGGTCACTGGACCCAAAGCATTAACTCTATTTTTTTCTTCACAGATGCTGCCAGACCTGCTGAGCTTTTCCAGCAACTTCTGTTTTTTGTTCCTGAATACTCCAGGAGCATGACAACATCCAGTACAAAGCAGCCCACTTGATTTGCACCACATCTGTTGCATTGTGGGTTAACCTACAGCACATGGACTGCAATAGTTCAAGATAGCAGCTCAGCACCATCTTCTCAAGGGCAACTAGGGATGGGTAATATAGGATGGCCAGACAGAGATACCCACATCCTACAAATGAGCAAAACAAAAACTCACTGTTGTAAAACAGCAGCCAGTTTGTTGGTGTGGTGTAGCTGATCGTCAGAACAAATAAAGCTTCGTTGTCTGCTGACCTACTTAAGCGGCTTGCTCACAGATGGATCACATTGCTCCCTTTAAACTAGTTACTGGGCAATATTGGGGCCATCCTTACATTTCAATAACATTGGCAATTTCTTGGCCCAGTGCAATATGTACACCGTCAAAAATTGTCATTTCCCCAAAGAATATTCAGCAGCGATTCAAACATTCTTAATTGCTCGAATTACAGCCAGAAAGAGAGAGTGAAATTGAGTTTAAAATGGTTCATTTTCAATGATGGATAAGAGTTGATGTGCCATGCTCAGTTTATTCTAATGTTGTCTCCTTCCAGCCGATTTACAGAGTTGCAGACGGAATGAAATTCTTTGACTGATCAGCTCGTGGCTCAGCAAGCAAATTTAAAAGGTAACAACTCTTAGATTCTTTCAGAGATAGTAGGATCTGCAGATGCTGGAGAATCTGAGATAACAAGGTGTAGAGCTGAATGAATACAGCAGGCCAAGCAGCATCAGAAGAGCAGGAAGGCTGATGTTTCGGGCCTACCCGAAACGTCAGCTTTCCTGCTCCTCTGATGCTGCTTGGCCTGCTGTGTTCATCCAGCTCTACACCTTGTTAACCCTTAGATTCTTACCCGTTCGCACTCACCTCAGTCAGGTTCAATGATGGCAGTGCCCAAGGCGAGGAGGGAACTGCTGGAACAAGTTCATTAATACTGTGAGACATGCAGCTAATGGGCACTCCATTATTGTGAATAATCACTTAGAAGGGAACATTTACTGAGATATGAATTATTTTCTCATACATTTTAATGGGAAGCGGTAACTTACATGCAGCACTGCATGATGGTTGGGAGGGGGCTGGGGGCAGAGGAAGTGCAGGTGGTAATTAGTGTGCCTTTGAGCAGCCCTAGTCCACACTAATTGAATAATTGTCTCAATTCTAGTGAGCCAACAACAATGTCTTTTCTGAGCATCATTGTCGAGTGATTGCTCATAGCCTGTTGCATGAAGCACAGAGGCAGAAAGACTGAGAATGCTGGAAATCAGAGATAAGATAGAGAAAATTCTGAAAAGGCTCAGAAATGGTGGTACGTGTAGACAGGTAACCGGACTTGAGAGCTCAGATCAATGGCCTTTCATCAGATGAGAATTTCTAACATGTTCCAGTTCCATTTCTGTTCGATTCCATGTCTATTTCCCCAAAAATAAATTTAATTCCACAGGTGTTCCTCAAGCGCTCAATTATACCCCACAAAGAGACAGACATAACTGGGACTCATGCAGGTACCCATAGCCACATCTCTGACTTGGAGAAAGTGAGACAATTTTAAGAAAATATTCTTTAAATTTGTTCCTATAAATGTTGGCCAAAGTTGAATGTGTCTGCAAGGCCTGAATCCATATTTCCTAAACTCTGATTATCACAGCCAGAACTCACACAACACCAGGCTACAGTCCAATGGGTTTATTTGAAATCACAGGCTTTCAGATCACTGCTCCTTCATCAGGTGCAGTAATTTCAAATAAACCTGTTGGACTATAACCTGATGTCGTGTGACTTCTGACTTAGTCCACCTCAGTCCAACACCGGCACCTCCACATCTGATTATCTTTAGATACAACACAAGATCAAGAGAAGTCAACAGCACAGTTTTCCAACAGATCCAATTTCTTCTCAAATTGCCCAGCATTCCAATAATTGCACTCTTCAGACTAAAAGCCTATAAGATGATTACATGCAAAGTGTCTCTGAAACTACTAATCTATTGCTGAAATTGGCCTACAATTAACCCCAACAATAGTCACTGGAGAATTTAGAGAGACCAAATAAAAATGATAGAATGTAATCACATTGATATGTTATTGAAGCGTCAATATTACGGAACATGGATTTACTGGTAAAGGTATTTTTGAAATCTTATGTTTTGTGAATATTTTATATTAAGATAACTAAGAAGCACAGATATAGAGGCTGATACAACTTGAAAGGATAAATTATATATTTTCATTCATTCACAGGATGCAGATGTTGCTGCTAGGCCAGCATTTATTACTCAAAGAACGTTAACCACATTGCTGTGGGCTGGAGTCACATGTAGGCTAGACCAGGTAAGGATGGCAGTTTCCTTCCCTAAAGGACATTTGTGAACCAGATGGATTTTTCCCCTTGACAATTAACAATGTTGATTGCTCACGCTCATTAGACTCTTAATTCCAGATTTTTATTGAATTCAAATTACACCGTCTACCATGGTGGGCTTTGAACCCAGGAACATTGCCTTGGTGTCTGAATTAATATGATGTGGAGATGCCGGCATTGGACAGGAGGGGACAAAGTCAGAAGTCACATGATAGCGGGTTACAGACCAACAGGTTTATTTGAAATCACAAGCTCTTGGAGCGCTGCCTCTTTATCAGGTGAAGTGTCATCTAACGAAGGAGAAGCACTCCAAAAGCTTGTGATTTCAAATAAACATGTTGGACTATAGCCTGGGGTCATGTGACTTCTGACTCTGAATTAATAGTCCAGCAATAATACCATTAGGCTATCACCTCGCTCTGTATATAATTAGCCAAAGAAACGAAGGTTTTTATTGATGCATCAATGACCTTCAAATGTCAGATCCACTGGGACGTTGTTGAATGTATTCACTGTTGTAGTATGGGAAATATGGGCCATCAATTCACACACACTATTAGATCTCATGAACAGTAACATAAAATGAACAAATAATCTGCTGTTAGGAGAAGCTTTGGGAATGGCACCTCCTAGCTCTTCTTCCACATAGCTTCATAGAGTCTTTTGTATCCATCTAAGGGCACAGGATCAGGTCAATATCTCAATTGAGGCACAATGCTTTCAGCAGGTGGAGTGTGACTGCATCAATGTATTGTCTAGTACTTTTCCTCAATAACCCTGCATGCCATTACTATCCAAAAAAATATCCAATGCCCTCTTGAATCCCCAGTTGAACCTGCCTCCATCTCATTTCCAAGCAGTGCATACCATATCCCAGCAACTTGCTGTGTGAAAATGTTCTTTCTCATATCACCCTTGCTTCATTTTCACATCACTTCAAACATATGGCCCCTCATCTTTGTTTATTTTACAAGTAGAACAGCTTTTCCCTATCTACTCAGTTCAGGCTGCTCATGAGTTTAAAAATCTCATTTGGATCTCCTTCTCACCATTCTTCACTCCAGACCCATGCCAACCCCTTCAATCTAACCTGGTATCTGAGGTTTCTCATCCCTGGAGCCATTCAAAGAAATTGCTTCTGCATTCTTTCCAATACATTTGTGCCTTTCCTATAATGTGGCACCAACAACTCTACACAATTTTCCAGATGAGGTCTAAAAAGTATCCTGTATAAATTTAATAACACCACCTTGCTCTTGTACTGTATCCACCTATTAATAAAGCCAAGAACACTAAAGAACAAAGAACAGAACAGTACAGCACAGCAACAGGCCATTCAGCCCACCAAGACTGTGCAGACACATGAAACCTTTCTAAATAAAAACCCTGCCTCTATGTGGTCAATATTCCTTGAAAGAACAAAAACAGAGTCTGTTTTATTTACTGATCTCTGCAACTGTCCTGCCACCTTAAATGATCTATGCACATTTGGACCTAGGTCCTTCTGCTCCAGCATCCTGTTTAGATTAATATTTCAATGGGTGGCCAGATGGCAAGACCATCTCTTCATGAAGTTTACAGAAAGCCGACTGCCTAATTCTAAACCTAAACTTAACCCTAATCCTAACTCTAACCCTAACACTCATCCATACCCTTACTCCAACCCCAACCCTAACCTTAACACTAACCTTAACTCTATCACATCTTGGACTGCAAGGATTTTCCTGTTTGATTTTAACAAGAATAATAATCAGTTGTCATTTGTCTCTGACAGCTTTATTGTAAAATGTGGCCCACTATTTATTTTAATATGGTAAAATAGCATATTTGCTTATTAACATATGACAGTTTATAGAAGCCTCACGTGAACAAATTAGGTGTCCCTTTACCTACCTTGCAACAGTAACAGACCGTGCTATGGACCAGACCAATTCCCCCTCAATTGTATCAAGAAGGTAGATCCTAACTTTAGCTTATTTAAAGGCAAGTGTAAAGTGCTGTGTCCCAGATGTAATTTGATTGGCTACTATACTTGACTTTGAGCAAAACATACTTTATTCTTACCGTGTTGCTAAATTATAACCAAAAAATGAACAATTGGTATAACTTTAACTCTATTGGAAAACTTAACAGAATAACAGATTAGTTCATTATTAAACAGCAACTGTTCCAATATAATAACATCCCATAAACACACCCTTGACAAAGGCAAATTCAGTAAAACAGGTTGTCTCACACGTGATTCTGACCCCAGGAAGAGAACTCCAGCTTTTAGCTGTAACAGAGAGAAAGTTGTAGCAGCGTTGACAAACTTTAGCAACTATTGAAAGCTAGATTAAAACACTGGTTCTGTGGGAGCCTGACTCCACCCATTCATACTGCTTCTATTGTTCCAAATATAAAAATAAACCTCACAACCTGTTTACTTTCTTTGCTTGGAGGAGACAGCTCAGTGTGCATATGGCTCAAAACCTCTTTTCAAAAAAAAGGACAAAATACACCTCTTGAAGCTATAGTACTGTCACAACTGAAAAGAACATAAGAACATAAGAACTAGGATCAGGAGTAGGCTGTCCGGCCCTTCGAGCCTGCTCGGCCATTCAATAAGATCATGGCTGATCTTTTCGTGGACTCAGATCCATTTACCCACGTTCTCACCATATCCCTTAATTCCTTCATTGTTCAAAAAAAATCTACCTTATCTTTAAAAACGTTTACTGAAGTAGCGTCAACTACTTCACTGGGCAAGGAATTCCATAGATTAACAACCCTCTGGGTGAAGAAGTTCCTTCTCAATTCAGTTCTAAATCTGCTCCCTCTAATCTTGAGGCTATGCCCTCTTGTCCTAGCTTCACCCGCCAGTGGAAACATCCTCTCTACTTCTATCTTATCTATTCCCTTCATAATTTTATATGTTTCTATAAGATCCCCCTTCAATCTTCTGAATTCCAATGAATATAATCCCAATCTACTCAGTCTCTCCTCATAAGCCAACCCCCTCAACTCCGGAATCAACCTAGTGAACCTCCTTTGCACACCCTCCAGTGCCAGTACATCCTTTCTCAAGTAAGGAGACCAAAACTGCACACAGTACTCCAGGTGTGGCCTCACCAGCACCTTGTACAGCTGCAACATAACCTCTCTGCTTTTAATCTCAATCCCTTTAGCAATGAAGGACAAAATTCCATTTACCTTCCTAATTACTTGTTGTACCTGCAGACCTACCTTCTGTGATTCATGCACAAGGACACCCAGGTCCCTCTGCATAGCAGCACGCTGCAACTTTTTACCATTCAAGTAATAATCCTTTTTACTATTACTCCTACCAAAATGTATGACTTCACATTTATTTACATTGTATTCCATCTGCCAGACCTTTGCCCACTCACTCTATTTTCCTCTGCAAAGTTTCACAGTCCTCTGCACACTTTGCTCTGCCACTCATCTTAGTGTCATCTGCAAACTTTGACACCCTACACGTGGTCCCCAACTCCAAATCATCTGTATAAATTGTAAATAATTGCGGTCCCAACACCGCTCCCTGAGGCACACCACTAGTCACTGACTGCCAGCTAGAATAGCACTCATTTATCCCCATTCTTTGCTTCCTGTTAGTCAACCAATCCTCTATCCATGCTAATACTTTACCCTTAACGCCATGCGTCCTTATCTTATGCAGTAGCCTCTTGTGCGGCACCTTTCGAAGGCCTTTTGGAAATCTTGGTACACCACATCCACTGGGTCCCATTGTCCACCTTGCTCGTAATGTCTTCATAGAATTCCAAAAGATTTGTCAAGCGTGACCTGCCCTTCATGAACCCATGCTGCGTCTGCCCAACTGGACAATTTCTATCAAGAACTTCATTGACTACAAAGCACCTTAGCATGCTGTGAGATTGTGAAAGTTGCTGCATATATGTTCTTCCACTTTTCCTTTCCTCCTGTCACCTCCTTGCTTGGTAAAGTGATAAGTCAAACAATGTTGGCCACCAGCAAAATTGAAAATGGGAGAGTAGAATCAGCATTTGTGAGGGAACAGTGCTGAATGTTTCTTATTCTTTACTCTTCCATTGGATGTTGGCATTGTTGGCAAGTCCAGCATTTGTTGCCATTAACAATTGAATTGAATTAGCTTTATTGTCACATGTACTCAAATGAGTAGTGAAAAGTTTACAATCACCGCATTACAGCATGATCTTAGCTACAAACTACTTGGGTACAGATACTTAAGATCAAATTCTTAGGAAACAAAAAAAAATCAGAAAAGTAAAGAAATTAGTAGTCCAGCATTAAAGATCATAGAAATAATTTATAAAATATAAAGAAGTAAAATGTTCAGAATATCAGTCTTCCTGAAATTGAACGAATTGGCCCTCCAGAACATTTCAGAGAACAGATAAGAGAAAACAACACAGAAAACTATGGGTCTGGAGTCATCTTTCAGCCAGCCTGGGTAAGGATGTAGATTCCTTCCCCAAAGAACATTAGTGAAACTGGTGGGCTTTTATGACTATTGACAACAGCTGCACAGTAGTCAGGCTAGCTTTAAATCAGAAATTTTGTTGGATTTAAGTTTCACAATTCACAGTGGTGTGATTCACATGCACATCCCCAAAACTTTCACCCAAATCACTAGACTCCTGGTCCACAGCATTGCTGCTGCACCACTGCCTCCTCATTAACCTGGATTGAACAAGGCTATAGTGTATAGCAGCAATAGGGGTGGACAGAGTGTTCCAAACATTGAGGGATTGGAAAAGAATGAATGACACAAATGACAACACTGAGGTAACACTGCATCGAGACAATTGAGACTTTTTTTGGTGAGACAATGAACTGAATCCTATCAAATCTTATCAAGCAATTTTGAGAAATGCAGATAAAATTCATGAGAAAAAAAACTTCCAGCACACAACATCCCTCAGCACACATCCCCTCCTCCAACACATCATCCAAACTCACAACCAACACAAAAGATGGACCAATTTATCGCAATGGCTTGGGGCTTTCTTTCCTCTCTATGACAAGCAGCAAACATCATCGCACAGACATTTCCTGAGCAGTATCTTTCCTGAGAAGTACGTTGATGATCCTACTCAAGGGTCTGATAGGTCACAACTTTTTTTTAAATTCACTCATAAGATGTGGGTATCACTGGCTGGCCAGCATTTATAGCCCATCCCTAGCTGCCCTTGAGAAGGTGGTAGTGAGCTGCCTTCTTGAACTGTTGCAGTCCAAATGCAGTAAATAGACACATAATGCCCTCAGGAGGAAATTGCAGGATTGTGACCCAGTGACAGCAAAGGAACAGTGATATATTTCCAAGTTAGGATGGGTGGTGGCTTGGAGGGGAACTTGCAGGAGATGGTGTTCCCGTGAATCTGCTGCCTTTTATCCATCTAGATGGAAGTGGTTGTGGGTTTGGAAGGTGCTGTTGAAGGATTATTGGCGAATTTCAGCAGTGCATCTTGTAGATAGTACACACCACAACCACTGAGCGTCGGTGGTGGATGCTTGTGGATGTGATGCCAATCAAGCGGCTGCTTTGTCCTGGATGGTGTCAAACTTTTTGAGTGTTGTTGGAGCTGCACCCAACCAGGCAAGTGGGAAGTATTCCCTCACACTCCTGACTTGAGCCTCGTCAATAGTGGACAGGCTTTGAATCAGAAGGTGAGTTACCTGCCACAATATTCTAAGTCTCTGACCTACTCTTCTAGTCAATGGCTTTATGTGGCAAGTCCAGTTGAGTTTCTGGTCAATGGTAACCCCTAGGGTGTTGATAGTGGGGGATTCAGTGCTGGTAACACTGAATATCAAGGGAAGTTGGTTAGATTACATAGAACATAGACATAGAACATAGAACATTACAACGCAGTACAGGCCCTTCGGCCCTCGATGTTGCGCCGACCTGTGAAACCAATCTGAAGCCCATCTAACCTAAACTATTCCATTATCATCTATATGTTTATCCAATGACCATTTAAATGCCCTTAAAGTGGGCGAGTCTACTATTTTTGCAGACAGGGCATTCCACGCCCTTACTACTCTCTGAGTAAAGAACCTACCTCTGACATCTGTCCTATATCTATCACCCCTCAATTTAAAGCTATGTCCCCTCGTGCTAGCCATCACCATCCGAGGAAAAAGGTTCCCACTGTCCACCCTATCTAATCCTCTGATCATCTTGTATGTCTCTATCAAGTCACCTCTTAACCTTCTTCTCTCTAACGAAAACAGCCTCAAAACCCTCAGCCTTTCCTCATAAGACCTTCCCTCCATACCAGGCAACATCCTGGTAAATCTCCTCTGCACCCTTTCCAATGCTTCCACATCCTTCCTATAATGCGGTGACCAGAACTGTACGCAATACTCCAAGTGCGGCCGCACCAGAGTTTTGTACAGTTGCAACATGACCTCATGGCTCCGAAACTCAATCCCTCTACCAATAAAACCTAACATACTGTACGCCTTCTTAACAACGCTATCAACCTGGGTGGCAACTTTCAGTGATCTATGCACATGGACACCGAGATCTTTCTGCTCATCCACACTACCAAGAATCTTACCATTAGCCCAGTACTCTGTATTCCTGTTACTCCTTCCAAAGTGAATCACCTCACACTTTTCCGCATTAAACTCCATTTGCCACCTCTCAGCCCAGCTCTGCAGCTTATCTATGTCCCTCTGTAACCTACAACATCCTTCCGCACTATCCACAACTCCACCGACTTTGGTGTCATCCGCAAATTTACTAACCCATCCTTCTACGCCCTCATCCAGGTCATTTATAAAAATGACAAAGAGCAGTGGCCCCAAAACAGATCCTTGAGGTACACCACTAGTAACTGAACTCCAGGATGAACATTTCACATCAACCACCACCCTCTGTCTTCTTACAGCTAGCCAATTTCTGATCCAAACCGCTAAATCACCCTCAATCCCATGCCTCCGTATTTTCTGCAATAGCCTACCATGGGGAACCTTATCAGACGCTTTACTGAAATCCAAATACACCACATCAACCGCTTTACCCTCATCCACCTGTTTGGTCACCTTCTCGAAGAACTCAATAAGGTTTGTGAGGCACGACCTACCCTTCACAAAACCGTGTTGACGATCCCTAATCAAATTATTCCTTTCTAGATGATTATAAATCCTATCTCTTATAATCCTTTCCAACACTTTACCCACAACCGAAGTGAGGCTCACTGGTCTATAATTACCAGGGTTGTCTCTACTCCCCTTCTTGAACAAGGGGACAACATTTGCTAGCCTCCAGTCTTCTGGCACTATTCCTGAAGACAATGACGACATAAAGATCAAAGCCAAAGGCTCTGCAATCTCCTCCCTAGCTTCCCAGAGAATCCTAGGATAAATCCCATCCGGCCCAGGGGACTTATCTAATTTCACACCTTCCAGAATTGCTAACACCTCCTCCTTATGAACCTCAATCCCGTCTAGTCTAATAGACTGTATCTCAGTATTCTCCTCGACTACACTGTCTTTTTCCTGTGTGAATACTGATGAAAAATATTCATTTAGCACCTCTCCTATCTCTTCGGACTCCACGCACAACTTCCCACTACTGTCCTTGACCGGCCCCAATCTTACTCTAGTCATTCTTTTATTCCTGACATACCTATAGAAAGCTTTAGGGTTTTCCTTGATCCTACCTGCTAAAGACTTCTCATGTCCCCTCCTGGCTCTTCTTAGCTCTCTCTTTAGGTCCTTCCTGGCTAACTTGTAACTCTCAAGCGCCCTCACTGAGCCTTCATGCCTCATCTCTACATAAGCCTCCTTCTTCCTCTTGACAAGAAATTCAACTTCTTTACTAAACCACGGTTCCCTCGCTCGACCACTTCTTCCTGCCTGACAGGTACATACTTCTCAAGGACACGCAGTAGCTGTTCCTTGAACAAGCTCCACATTTCAATTGTGCCCAGCCCCTGCAGTTTCCTTCTCCATCCTATGCATCCTAAATCATGCCTCATCGCCTCATAGTTGCCTTTCCCCCAGCTATAACTCTTGCCCTGCTTTAGATACCGATCCCTTTCCATCGCTAAAGTAAACGTAACCAAATTGTGGTCACTATCACCAAAGTGCTCTCCTACCTCCAAATCTAACACCTGGCCTGGTTCATTACCCAGTACCAAATCCAATGTGGCCTCTCCTCTTGTTGGCCTATCTACATACTGTGTCAGGAAACCCTCCTGCACACATTCGAAAAAAACTGACCCATCTGAAGATTGTCTCTTATATGTGATTGTCATAGCCTGGTGTTTGTGTGGTCTTAATATAAAGGTAAATCTTCACTAATTGAACCCAGTGAAAAATGAATGTAGCCTCAATAGGGGAGGTCATTGTGAGTTTATCATTGTATTCTGTGATATATACAGTTTCATGCTGTTTGGTAGAATATCCAGTCCAGTTGAATTGAGCGAATCAAAAAGCAGAGTATATAGGTTATGTTTAAGTGCACTGGGTCATTGAAAAACCTCTGGAGTCTCTTTGAAACCACCTTGTACCAGCGACAGAGGATTCTGATGATTATAAATTCTGTCTTTGCTCCAATCAAGTCTTACTCTGACAAGTGACATCACTCTTCATCCAATCAGGTACAGCCATTAAAATATTTTATTGTGTGCCGTAAAATTATTTTATCAGCTGTTTTAATGAAGACATTGGAATGTTTCCGGATCCTAACAGGTTTTGATAAATTATCCCAACCATTTCCAATTCTTCACAGTGAGCTCAAAACACAGCCTGGCAACAGAGGCAACATTACTACAAAAAATGATATTAAAATATTATTCAGCTCCTGAGAATTGACTTTAATCTAATTGCCATGGAAAAGATCATTTTTGATGTCAATGTTTTATGTTACACAATAATTTCGGAAAACAGACAGAATGGGAAAGGTAGAAGAGTATCCCTCAAAGTAAACGATAACGTGTGGAGAGTAGTGGAAAAGGATCTTAGTTTAAAAGATTAGAAAGCAGAATCGATTTTGAGGAAGGATTAGGGAAAAAAAGGCCATGAAACATAAATTGAGAGTCTTTGGGACTTCTTGCCACAGAGAGAGCTGTGGGGCAGAGTCCTTGTGTATATTTGTGGCTGAGATAGATAAATTCTCGATCTGTCGGGGAATCAAGGGCCATGGGAAAGGACAAGAAGGTGGATGTGAGGAACGTCAGATCAGACATGATTCTATTGAAGGCAGAACAGGCTTGAGGGACTGAATGGCCTGCTCCTGTTCCTATTTCTTATGGTTTTACGATCATATGGAAGCACTGGTGGGACCCTCTCCCCAACAATAATTACGTCATTGTATATTTGCCTGGAAATATGGTGATGGCAGGGTTAAAATGAGGCATTCAGGAAGGCAGTGAATGATTGAGGTTGCAGACTTTCTCACTGAGCTGATGGGTTTGGCTGCAAACATTTCATCACCCTGCTAGGTAACATCGTCACTGTACCTCCAGTGAAGTGTAAGTGTTCTGTCTCTTTTGTTACTTATGTGCCTCTGTTTGCTGGAATGGTTGGTATTACTTCCAGTTTTATTTCTCATATTGGTTTGTACACAGGGTCTAATTCAATGTGCTTGTTGATGGAGTTCCATTTCTTGCTGATGTCTCCTGAGTTGTGTAATTTCCTCAGGGTCATTGTTATCTGGTTTCCTAACTGTGGTGTTGGGTCTATCCCATCTGTTGGTAGGTGTCGGTATTTGCTAGTAGTGCATTAGCTTTCTCAATATATTGGGTTCTGTTGAGGATTACTGTCATGCGTCCTTTGTCTGCTGGTAATATGACAAAATTCCTGTCTTTCTTGAGTCTTTCCAGGGCTTTCCTCCCTTCTGAGTGATGCTTCACCAGAGGTGCACTGATGATGTTAACTAGCAGAGTGACGAAACGTTCGCAACCAAACCCACCAGCTCGGCGAGCATGTCTACAACCTCCTCCACAACCCGAGCTACAAATCTTCTCAAAAATTTTAAGCAGTGAATGGTTATTTGGATGGAAATAGTGTTCAATGAAATGGGGAGGAAGTAGGACACTGACACTTGTGGATGATGGAAGAGTCACTGCAGGTACATAGGGCTGATGATCCTCCTGCACTGTAATAATTCTGTTATTGTGTGACCATGCAGCTGAATTCTATTATGTATGTTACCTCATTACTTTTACATCAGACTAACCAGTGTTATTGTAACTCATTTTTGAGTAGGATTGTGCTTATCAATAAATCCAATGGATAAGAATTTGGACCTGTCATTAACAGCAATTTTGTCAATAATCTCATCAAAGATGACTACCTCAAACCCCCTATCAGATATATATGTATATATATTTTATGTGTGTGTGTGCGCGCGCGTGTGTGTGTGCATGTGCGTGTGTGTGTGCAGATTTTGAGTCCTTACAACACCATCAGATGTTCACACCTAGGTTGGAAATCAGATAAGCCACTAGATATCTTGCAATGTGTACACAATGAAAAGAAATGACTTGAATTTGTAAAAGGTCTTTCCTAGCGTCAAGAAGTCCCAAAGCATTTTACAACCAATGAAAGACTTTTGGAAGTGTTGTTGGTGTCTTTTGCAAAATTGGAACTATGGATGCCAATTCAGGAACCTGGGAATTAGGAACAGAAGGAGACTGTTCATCTTTTTGTCTTTTCAAACCTGCTTCATCACAGAACTCTCATAAATTTGTAAACACAATTTCTCTTTCAAAATACCATGTTGATTGTGCCTGATCTCATTATGATCTTTTAAGCGTCTTGTCACAAACCCCTTCCAACAATTTCCTGATGTCAGATGTTGTGTAATTGGCATGGAGTTTCCTGTTCTCTTTTTTCCTTCTACCTGGAATAGAGATGTTAGAGTATGATAAAAACCAAAAGAACTGCGGATGCTGTAAATCAGGAATAAAAACAAAGTTGCTGGAAAAGCCCAGCAGGTCTGGCAGCATTTGTGAAGGAAAAAACAGAGTTAATGTTTTGGGCCTGGTGACCCTTCCTCAGAACGTTCCGAGGAAGGGTCACCAGACCCAAAACGTTGACTCTTGTTTTTTTCTTTAGGAATGCTGCCAGACCTGCTGAGTTTTTCCAGCAACTTTGTTTATGTTAGAGTATGATTCTGATTTTGATCCACTGGGACCTTCAGAAATCTGGATATTTTTTAATGAGCTTGCTGTCAATGCCACTCCCCACCTCAGGAAGCAAGAGAGACTTGAACCTGGACCTACTAGCTCAGAGTGAGGGACACTACCATGGTGTCACATGAACCTTCCTCCCTGAATCCAAGATGTTTTGGAAGAGTTTAACCAATGGCTTGTTTACCCTGGCAGCTACTTATTTTAAGTCCTTTAGACAGAGACCATTTAATCAGTGATCGCTAGCACCTTTTCACATGTTTGTTTTAAATTCTCCCTCTCTTTCACATGTTGATTTTCATTTACCTTTGGGAAGTTTTCCAGGTCTTCAACAGAAAAGATGGACAGAAAATACTTGTTCAGTGCCTCCATCATGTCCTTGTTTACCCATCATCAATTTCTCTCGAGGGCCAAGGCTAACTTCAGTTACTGAGATAACAAGGTGTAGAGCTGGATGAACACAGCAGGCCAAGCAGCATCAGAGGAGCAGGAAGGCTGACGTTTCGGGTCGGGACCCTTCTTCAGAAGACCCTGCTCCTCTGATGCTGCTTGGCCTGCTGTGTTCATCCAGCTCTACACCTTCTTATCTCAGATTATCCAGAATCGGCAGTTCCTACTATCTCTGCAACTTCAGTTACTTTTTTTTTTCTTATTTAATTATTTGTCATTTGCACACAGCAAGATCCACAAATAGAATCCTTACACTGTGGGAGCAGGCCATTCAGCCCATCGAGTCCACACCAACCCTCCAAAGAGCATCCCACCCACACCAATCACCTACCATATCCCCATACCTCTGCGATACACTGGCTACTCCACCTCACATACATATCCCTGGTCACTACGGCCAATTTAGCACATGGCTAATCCACCCTAACCTGCCCATCTTTGGACTGTGGGAGGAAACCCACGCAGACACAGGGAGAATGTGTAAACTCCACACAGACAGTTGCTCGAGGCTGGAATTGAATCCAGCTCCTTTGTACTATGAGTCAGCAGTGCTAACCACTGAGCACCATTCCATCCCTAATAGTAATAATGACTGGATAATGTGGTTTAATGATGTTAGAGGTGAATATTGGCTGGTAATTATTTATTAATTTAGATTTTAGCTCATTATGGTTTTATTTAATTCCTTAGTTTTGATAGCAATATGAAAGAATTAATATACACCTTTCCCGTTAGAGTGTAAACAATTGAAAAATCACAGGCTCTGCTTCATGCCCCTAATTAGAATAATTTTGGCTTCAGTCGACCAATAAATATGACACAAATGAGTTTTAAATTACACTCTGCATTATTTCAATTGACCTTTTGGTGGCAATGTGTGTTTTGTACTCATTAAAGGTCCACCTTTGTTAATAAAATCCATGACTCTCTCTGCTCAATAACCAGAGGACACCAATTTAATTGGCTAAAGAAGCAGACAGGAAATGAGAAGTTTGGCTTCTTATCTATGGACTGAAATCACCATTGCCTGGTAGAAGCAGATTCAACTGTGCCTTTCGAAAGGGTTCTGTTTGGATCCTTGAAACTGGGGATTGGTTGCTTTTTGGGGAAAGGGTGAACAGAATGGGACTAATTAGATTGCTCTTTTGAAGAGCTAGTATAGGTCAATGGGCAGCATGTCCTTTTCTGAGCTGTTGTACATATCAGCTGTGGAAGTTATATCTGTGGAAGCAGCCCATTTGGCCCATTGAGTCCACATCAACACTTTGAAGAGCGTCCCACCCAGACACATCCCACTAGCCTATCCCTGTAAACCTGCGTTTCCCAGAGCTCATCCATCTAACCTGCACATCCCTGGACACTCTGGGCAATTTAGCACAGCCAATCCACCTGACCTGCATGTCTTTGGTATGTGACAGGAAACCAGAGCACCCTGAGAAAACACATACAGACACGGGGAGAATATGCAAACTCCACACAGACAGTCGCCTGAAGGTGGAATTGAACCCAGGTCCCTGGTGCTGAGAGGCAGCAGTGCTAACCACTGAGCCACCGTAAATTATCAACCAATTGGAATTGAATGCAGAGAGTTGGTGGGAATAGATGTAATAAGAGGGAAGAGCCATGGAATTGAGTTTGACTTTGATTTTTAATAATATACAATTAAGGAAGGGATATTCTATTCTTATAAATAATTGACAATGGCAGGCATTGGTATGAATGTTTATGATTTAAGATCTTCTTTTCTTTCCATAGTGCATAGCAAACAGCCATTGCTTTTTTTTCATTCATTCATAGGATATGGGTGTCTCTGGCTTGATAAGCATTTAATGCCCATCCCTAATTGCCCAAAGAGCAGTTAAAAGTCAATCACCTTACTGTGGGTCTGGAGTCACATGTGCGCCAGACAGGATAGGACGTCAGATTTACCTCCCTCACAGGTGTTAGTGAACCAGACGGGTTTTTACAACAATTTTTTTCAAGGTCATCATGAGACTCTTAATTCCTGACTTTTATTGAACTCAAATTCCACCATCAACCATGGCAGGATTCACACCCAGGTCCCCAGACCATTAGCCTGGATCTCTGGATTAATATTCTACAAAATACCACGAGGCCATTGCCTCTCCATTTCAGACATTGATGCATGCTCCAGTAACTCATGCTGTTCAATGTTTCCTGAGTTGATATGAGATCAGCTGAGAAAGGAAGTGAAGAAACAATTAGGAGACCCTCGATCCATTCATTGGCTTCTTTGGAAAACCCATAGTGTACTGTCCCAAATGAAATAATCAAGAAAAAGTAATCCTTCTCTCTAAATAGCAAGTCTGCCAAGCAAGTATACCAGACAATAAGACCATAATAGGAACAGGAGTAGGCTGTTCAGCCCCTCAAGCCTGTTCTGCCATTCAATAGGATCATGATTGATCCGACCTTCCCACCTCTACTTCCCTGCTTTTTCCCCATAACCCTCGATTCCTCTACTGATCAAACCTCTATCTGTCTCAGCCTTAAATATACACTGTGACTGTACTCCCATAGCTCTCTGTGGTAAAGAGTTCCAAAGACTCACAACCCTCTGAGAGAAGAAATTCCTCCTCATCTCAGTCTTACATTGGTGCAGTTGTTTTAACAGTGGACTAGCATTGCAAAAGCTTCTGGTTAATGCTTTGGGAGAACATTGGCTCAAATTCCTACATCTCAGTGAGTAGGGTTTAAATTCAATGAATTAATAAAAATGGAATAAGAAGGGTCCAGACTCGAAAAATCAGCTTTCCTGCTCCTCTGATGCTGCCTGGCCTGCTGTGTTCATCCAGCTCTACACCTTGTTATCTCAGACTCCAGCATCAGCAGTTCCTACTATCTCAGAATAAGCATATAATCTGTTTTGGTAATGGGGACCTTAGAACTACCATTAATTATTTTGCAAACTCATTTAGTTCACTAATGGCCTTTAGGGAGGAAAATCTGCCATCCTTACCTAGTCTGGCTTGCATGTGACTCCAGACCCACAGCGATCTAGCTGATTCTTAACTGCCCTCTGAAATGACCGAGAAAGCCTCTCAATTGAAGAGAAAATTGATAATGGGTAACAAACACTTGTTTTGCCGAAGACCTGGGTGCCAGCCAAGCGCAGGCAAATTGAACGAGTTTAGTTTGGGATTATGGTCAGCATGGGCTGGTTGGATCAAAGGGTTTGTTTCCATGCCATATGGCTCCGTGACTCTATGACGCACATCCCATTAAAGAATTTTAAAAATGCAACGACCATGCGTCCAAGTTCAATCACTAATTTTTTTAGTGATGTTGTGAAATATGGATCTTTTCATCCATTTCTGAGATGTGAGTTTGCTGGAAAGACAAAGCTTTATTCCTATCCTTTTGATTCCAGATCCTAACCAGTCACTGTGTGAAATTATTTTTAATCTTTGTTATTTTTGCTAATTACAATAATGCTAAATAAGGGCTATCGTATTTTAACTTCTGTCATCTGATCATTATTCCAGAGGCCATTAATGGAATAAAATGCCTTTCTAAAAGAAGAAACATTGACTTAAAATTAAACCAAGAAGTGCAGATCTGAAGCAAAAACAGAAATTGCTGGAGAAACTCAGGAGGTCTGGCAGCATCTGTGGAGACAGAAACAGAGACAATGTTTTAGGTCCAGTGGCTCTTCATCCACTGGATGCAAAATGTTAAGTCTGCTTTCTCTTCACAGATGCTGCCAGGCCTGCTGAGTTTCTCCAGCAATTTCTGTTTTTGCTTCAAATATCAACCTAAAATGCCTGCAGTGGACACCTGTTAAACACACACAACTGTTCCATATGGTTGTAAGTTGCACATTCATACCAGCCTCTGAATGAAATAGCTAGACCTGCAACAATAAAATAAACAAAAGTAATAATTTCCTTATCTGATATCTTACTGACATTCTTATGTTGATGACTTCTAACTTTGTGTATTCCCACAAGTGGAAAAAATCTCTGCCATGCAGTCAAAACCTTTTATAGTTTCATTTTAGATATAAAATACATAAAAGGCTAGTAACAACAGTGTATATTTATAAAGCACCTGTAACATAATGAGATGTTCAATGTCACTTTACAGCAGTGTTATAAAGTATGTCACTGAGCCACATAAAGAGGTATATGGTCAGATGAGCATAAGGATTGGTTTTAAGGATTGTTTTAAAAGACATGAAAAGTGGTGAGGTTTAGAGAGCATATTACTCAATCAAATTAACTGTAATCGAAAGCACAGCTATCAATGAGAGAGCAAATAAAATAACCCAAGCTCGAAAGGCCAGTATTACGAGTGTACCTAACTCCGACGGATTCAGGGCTGGAGGAAATCACATTTTGCAAAGTCGTGGAAAGATTGGAAATCAAGGTTGAGAATTTTAAAGTCAAGATTTTGCTTGACAGAGGCTCAATGTAAATCTGTGAGCAGAGGTACAATATCACAATGGGACTTAGTATGCATTCCTTACTTTTTATTTACCCAACTATATAAACGTGAATACTTGGATTCAAACAACAGCCTCCCAATTTGTTGACTTTAAGGCGATAAGTTCACCTCTTCGTCTGTTGACAAGCTACTCTTCGGTCATGTGCAGCATGTCTGTGTCTCTCCACAAGCACTGAAGGAGTTTGCACCGAAGGGGGTCAGTTAGCCCACTGGCTGGATGGGTGGTTTGCAATGCAGTGTAGTATCAACACAGTGGGCTCAATCCCTGCATCAGCAAAGGTTACCAGGAAAGGATTTTCCTTCTCAACCTTGCTGCTCACCTGAGACACAGTGACCCTCAGATAAAAACTCACCGCCAGTTGTCTCTTTCTAATGAGGAGCAGTCCCATGGAACTGTGGCTGAAAGACCCAGTTCCCAAGCGATGTAGAAGTAGGCCACTCTGCCCATCAAGTCTGCTCGGCCATTCAATGAGACCATGGCTGATCTGATAACCCTCAATTCCACTTTCCTGCCTGTTCCCAATAACACTTGATTCCCTCGCTGATAGAGATTAGCCACATGTTGAGACAAGAAGAGTAGAAGTTTGAATGACTTGGAGGCAATAAGGACTGCAGATACTGGAAGCCAGAGTCAATAGGTGTGAGGCTGGAAAAACACAGCAGGTCAGACAGCATCTGAGAAGCAGGTAAGTCAACATTTCGGGCTGAAACCCTTCATCAGGTCTGAGGAGGGGGAGGGGAGGCCAGTAAAAAACAGGGGGAGGGGGTGGGTCTGGGGAAGGGTAAGAGAGATGGTGATAGGTGGATGAAAGTTGGGGGCTTTTGTGATTGGTCCGTGGGAAGGGTGGTGCGGATAGGTTCAGCCAGGAGAATATTTGAAGAGTCATGTCTGGGGGTAACAAAAGCTTTGATGAGTATTTCAGCAGCAAATGAGCAGAGATCTGTGGTTACATCCTTTTCATTTTGATTATATATTATCAATGTCAAAGAGCCGAGACTGAGTAACACTTCTTCCCCTACATCGTCTGCCTCTCCTCAGTCATAATATTCTTGCCACTCTCTTCGAGAAACTGTCCCAATGGTTCCAACCCTGAAATGAATTCACTATTAGCCTGGCATTGAAGTTCAAATACATTGTTATCTAACTGGACTGAGAGGCAGGAGAAAGCCTGATAAGCCAAATTTAGCAACATGTGTCTCCAGTAGCAACAGATATTATTTATCATCTGAGGGATGTCAGAGAGAGAATTTGTCATCAATAATTTCTGGTTACTTTTATGTAACCCGCATAGGGATTGATAAGGTGAGGCAAGTCGCACTTTCCCCAATTAAAAATGTTATTATTTCTTGGATCTATTTGAAAATTGCAGACTAAGAAACTGTGTGAGAGAGATGTCTGATGAGAAATGCTCTTTGATGAAGCTGATAAAGGATATAATTGTCCCAATGTCATTAGAGACTTCAGTCAATAATTAACAAAGGAACTTAAACCCAGTGGCACTGGAAAGTGATAAGAAAATCTGGACTGAAATGTGCTGTTGAACTTGTCACTGAGCAGTCTCATTTAGAAAAATATTATACAAAAATTCAACTTAAAAAACACAACCAGCACAAGTAGCAATAATCCGTCAATGTCATACAATAAGGACAAAGACAGAATGGGAAATGGAACCATTGCAAAGCTGGTCCCAATGTTATTTGTTCTGCTTAATCTCATCCCAAACATCATATATCTTTACCTCAACTATATTTATGTGACATCTTCAATTGGCTTGGAAGAAAAATGTAGAGTTGAAATTATGTATCAGAGTTTTGAAGTGCCAACTTAGACATATTTGTGTAATAGTGTGACATCAAGGAGCCCTAGCAAAACTGGAATCAGTGGGAATCGGAGGCACATAGGAAGACAGTTGTGGTTTTTGGAGGTCAGTCATCTCAGCTCCAGGATATCTCTGCAGGAGTTTCTCAGAGTTGATATTTCCAGTAAATCCATTCAGAAATGTAATAACACACCTTTGGAGCAGGTAGAACATGAACCTATGTCTCCTGGCTCAGATGCTGGGACACTATAGAGCCTCTGATTGTTCCCCGGGATAGTATCCTAGCTGCTTCATCAATGACCTTCCGTCTCTTTCAGGTCAGAAGTGGGGATATTTGCTGATGATTGCACAAAGTCCAGCACTATTTGCAGCTCCAAGCAGTCCATGTTCAAATGCAATAAGATCTGGACAATATCCAGGCTTGGGCTAACAAGTGACAAGTAACATCCATGCCACACAAATGCCAGACATTGACTATCTCCAATAAGATACAATCTAACCATCATTCCTTGACATGCAATGGCTTTACCATTACTGAATCCCCCACTATCAATATCCAAGGGGTTACAAAACTTTACTGGACTCACGACATGAATGCAGTGGTCAGTCAGTGATGCCTAAGTTCCCATGAGTGAATGAGAAAAAAGGTGCAGAAATATACGCCCACACATCTATAAGTATCTATTTTAGGCCAAAAATGTGTTTTTTCAAGAAAATGAAACATTTTCAAGATGGCATTATGAATTGTCCATCACTGGTTGCCCTGCAATGGAAGAACCTATTGATCCTCCTGTCTGAACTCCAGCCACCCTTTGTCAGGGTGAGATTGCTATAATGTTGTCAAGGGTGTTGCCCACAGGCAGTCAACACACCATTCTATAAGTTTTTTTTCAACCAATTGGTTGGCACCATTCTCATCTCAGAATCACTGGGCTCTGTGTGAACACCCATTTCCAGGGCTAAGGCAGGGAAATCTATGCTAACAGCGCACATCTGAGGCATTGCTGTTGTGAGGTGTTGTGTTTTAAATGAGGCGTTACTTTGAGGCTCTGCTTGCCCTCTCAGCTGGTTGGAAGCAATGCTACAACACTATTCCCAGAAGAACTGGGGAGGGTTCTCCGGGGTTAAGCCAATGTTTGTCATACAACTAACAATGCAAAAATAGATTATCTGCTAGTATGGAATTCCTGTCTGTCTTGCTTTACTGTGCAAAAAATTGGCTGTCATATTTGTTACGTTATATTAGTAACTACACATCACTAGTACTTCAGCAGAGTAAAGCACATTGAGACATCCTGCGATAATAAAAATTTAGATGTACATGCAAGCTTTTCTTTATTCCTACAGAACTATAGGAGAGCACAGAATTGAAGAGGCCATTTGAACTGTTTTGCTTGTAGTTGCTGTTTGAAGTAACTATCCAATGAGTCCTGCCTCACCAATCCCTGAGTTCTCATTTCAAGTGCAAACTTAACTTATATTACAATAATGCACTCAGAGATAGTAAGAACAGCTGATGCTGGAGTCAGAGATAACACAGTGTGGAGCTGGAGGAACACAGCCGGCCAGGCAGCATCAGAGGAGCAGGAAAGCTGACGTTTTGGGCTGGGACCCTTCTTCAGAAATTGGGGAGAGGGAAGGATGCTCCGAAATAAATAGAGAGAGGAGGGGTGGGACTGAGGAAGATGGGTGGGATGGTGATAGGTGAGTGCAGGTAGGGAGTTGTGGGGATTGGTCAGTGAGGTGGGAGGAGCGGATAGATGGAAGAGAAGATGGACAAGTTGTGTCAGGTCAAGGAGTTGGGAATGAGAGGAAAGGTTGGTCATGGGATGAGGCTGAGGGTGGGGAGGTTTTCAAACTGATAAAGTCCACATTGAGACCATTGGGTTGTAGGCTTCTGAGGTGGAATATGAGGTACTGCTCCTCCAGTTTCTGGGTGGCATTTTTGTGACACTGGAGGAGGCCCAGGATGGACATGTGTAGGCATGGTGGAATGAAGGTGAGTCCACAACCAAGGATATATTTCCCACCCCACACCTATCTGCCTTCCACATGGATCGCTCTCTCTGTGACTCCCTTGTCGACTCCACACTCCCCACTAGCCCCACCACCCCTGGCACCTTTCCCTGCAACTGCAGGAAGTGCTACACCTGCTTCTACACCTCACCCCTCACCTCTATCAAAGGAACCAAACAAACCTTCCACATCAGACAGAGGGTCTCCTGCACATCCGTCAATGTGGTCTATTACATCCGCTGCTCCCAATGTGGCCTCCTATACATAGCTGAGATCAAGCAGAGGTTCGGAGACCGTTTTGTCGAGCACCTGCGCTCTGTTTGTGACAAACGATAACACCTTCCAGTTGTGAGCCACTTCAACTCCCACTCCCACTCCCTGGGTGACATGTCCATCCTGGGCCTCCTCCAGTGCCACGTGCCCTATTCACGCCCAATGACCTCCAATTAACATTTCAATGTCATATTTTGAGCTTATGTATAGCACTAGGGAATGCAAGCAGCCAGGAGGTGCTCTTGTGGTGCCATGATAGTGTTCCTTACCTCTGTGCCAGAAGGTCCAGGTTCAAACCTCACCTGCACCAGAGATGTACAATAACATTTCTGAGCAGTTTGTTTAGGAAAATATCTACACTGGGATAAACAAGTCACTCTGTAATTCTCTGATGCCAAGATTTTCCTTGATTATCACTTGAATTTGTTTTCAAGTAACTTTCGCTGGTAACTCATTCAACAAGTTTACTGCTGCGTAAGCTCCTACAGCATCATCTACTCACTCTTAAATTCCAAATCTTATGCTTATGTTTTCTGGAATTTGAAACCTTTGCCCATAAAATTAACTTGCCTGGGTTAAACTTTGTAGTTTCTGCCAGCATTGGGTCAGGTTGTTGTATCTTGATATGTTTTCGCTGACTGTTTCCTCAAACTCCTCCGAGTGTCAACCTTGACAAGGCAAACCTTCAGTTTGTGTTGTTTATAAAGCCTGAGTAGGTGGAATTATTGCCAGTTTCCACTGACAACAAAGCACATTTGTTTTTCTCCTTGTTTCAATACATAAAGAATCTCCCACATATTTTTGCTGCAAGTTTATTTCCAAAATTAAAGAGGCAGGGCAAGTGTATTCAGTTTGAGAGTGTTATTATCCTCGATCCTCCCCTCCTGTTTTGCATGTAAAGTGATGGGGCATGAACTTGCAGTCATTGCAACTGAATGAAATCAATCAACAAACTCCCTCTTTTGCTCTGAATTGTCAAATTGCACAGCTTTCTAATTCAGTCAAATACCGATTTCCAGTTTGCACTTGTCATAAATCTTGCTGTGTCTTGAGTAAATTTAATTTCCATCAATCAATTAATCTCTGCAAGTCCTGGGTACCTGCATGCTCAGCAGGTGGAAGCTATGTTTGTTGTACCTTGTAATACAAAGGCCAGCACCTGTGTGTCTAACAGTTACTGTTAGAAGGGAATCTGGGAGCTGATATACGGCCAAGTCCCCAGACACAGACACAGTAAGCAAGGAAATCATCAGTAAATCTGGTATCAGTGATCCTGGATGAAGAACAACTCGCTGGGACATCAAAAAGAGCTCCAGTGTTCTCATTCCACAGCACTTTCCAAACCTGTGACCCTTGCAGTCTAAAAGACAAAAGGCAGCAGATGATAGGTTATGGGCCAATTGTAGGAAAATGGATGGATGTTTGATGGCCAGCAGGGCATGAAGGGCTAAAAGGTTTCTTCCCCTGCTATAACTACTCTAAACTCTTTATGATTCTATACGTGGGTGCACCAACAGCTTCACGCTCTCCTCCAAGCCACTTACCATCCTTACTTGGAAATATGTCCTTCAGTGTCACTGGGGAAAAATCCTAGACTTACCTCCCTAATGGCAATTGTGGATCTACCTCCAACAGCTCAACACCACCTTCTTCAGGGGAGTTTAAGGTTAGCAATAAAGCATGGCCCAGCCAGAGCCCAGTGAAGGGATAAAAAAGATAGTCTACCATTTTTAAATAGTAACAAAATAAAAAATGATTCTTCAGGATTCAAGGAACTAGCCCCATAGTGACATTATGAAAACTGTCCTATAGTTACCCTGATTTCCTGCCTGTCTTGTTTTTTTCACAGTGCTTCAGTGTGTTTGTCAGAACCTCTGAGACCACAGCTCAATTGGTAACACTGGAAACCGCAAAACCTCGCAGATCCATTGCAGACAGAGAGATTCCAAACTGACCTTGACATCATGCTATTTCGAATCCGAAGCCATTCCTCACTCTACCATGCTTCCAAACTTTGAGAGTTTTTTTTTAATCAACTTGTTCAGATAAGTTCTTTCACCCCTCTGGAGCCAATGAGTCTTGAAGCTGGACCCCTGTCTCAGAAGTTGAGACATTACCACTTAGCCACAAAATTTCAAACTTTCAATCCAGTGGGATCTATCAATCCAATGAGATCTCTAATCTGATCATGGTCTTTGATCCAAAGGAGGTCTCAATCCAATGCAAATTCCTAAATCTACCAAATCCCCAATCCAGTCAAAACTTTCCAGCTAATCCGAATCTCCAATCAACTCACAAAATTAAAATGCAACCTTCCTCAATAATTATTGGTGACTGGAAATACAGGTACAACATATTTTAAAAACCAAAAAGAAGGAAAACTGCTGTAATTAAATATAAACTCTTTCATACAATGACATATTATTTAATCAGTCCGAGAATTAATGATGAAATGCCAAAGCAAGACCAGAATTATTACCAGTTATATTTTTGGTGAGAATGATGATCAATTACAATGAAAAATTACCTTGGGACTTACCGTATTTCAGAAACTTTCACAGGTATTGCTGTTCTCCAGACTAAGTATTTGGAAATTCCTGCCCTTGTGTCTAAGACCCTGAGCCTTGTTGGGACACAGTCTCACAGGCAGCTGTAAGCTCAGAAACTGATGGAGATATTCAGCAGGTTTGATGTTCTTTTTCAAAGAGAGAGAAGCAGAGTTTAAATGTCATCAAAACTGACTGAAATGAATGTGTGGAACTTAATGCTCTCCCCGAGAGTCCTGAGATGAGGGATGAAGATCCATGATGGAGATCCTGTCCCTGTCCCAACGCTTCCTCAGATCCATATCCCTGGCTAAGTACAGGACAGGAGGGCTGTGAATGGCCTTCCCACATGGGGCGTATCACTCCGTCACTCAAATTCTATCAGTGATGGGTGGGGTTACACCAAACAGGCAAACCACCAGGAAACCTGACGAGTGTGCTGTGGGCTAGTCGGAGGTCTCATGCACTGTATCCAATGGAGGAGCATGTCAGTGCAATTAGGAACAATATGGGAACAGGAATAGACCATTCAGCAACTGGACTTGTTCCATCATTCAATAACATTATGTTTGATCTGTGGCCTAACTCCAAATGCCTACCTTGGGCCCAAACCCTTGCTTAGTAAAAATCTGTCTATCTCAGACTTAAATTTAACAATTAGGTTAGCATTGACCACTATTTGACGAAGACAACTCCAAACCTCTACTACTCTTTCCATGTAAAAGTGTTCTCTACCATCTCTCCTGAATGGCCTGGCCCTAATTGTTAGACTATGTCCCCGGTTCGAGAATCTTCAACCAGTGGAAATAGTTGATCTCTCTTTCCCTGTTAATATCCTGAAGACCTCAATTAGATTACAACTTAACATTCTCAATTCTCGAGAAAAAAAGGCCAAATTTGTCTAATCTGTCCTCATAACTTAACCCCTGAAGGCTCAGTATCATTCTTGTAAACCTGCGTTGAACTCCCTCCAGGGCCAAAACTTCCCACTTAAGGTGTGGTGCCCAGATCTGCTCAGGGCACTCTGAGTAGGGTCTAACTAGGGTTTTGTGTAACTGCAGTATCCCTATACTCCAGCCCTTTACACATGAAGGCCAGTATTCCATTAGCCTTCTTGACTATTTTCTGCACCTGTTCAGACCATGTTAAAGAGCTATGCACCTGAATCTCCAAATGTCATTGGACATCCATTGTATTTTAACTTTGTGCTTTCTAAAAAAATACCCCAATCTATCCTTTTCATGGTCCAAAATAGATAACCGCACACTTGCTCATGTTAAAATCCATCTGCCAGAGATCTATCAGTATCTTGTTGTAACTTTACGGTGTGGCCAACACTGTCTCCAATGCTGCCTAATTTTGTGTCATCAGCTGATTTGGATATTTGATTTTTTATGCCATTATCTGAGTTATTAATGAATATTGTGAATAATTGAGGTTGTAACACAGATTCCCTGCGGGTCACCATCATCACATCCTGCCAATCTGAGTACTTACCCATTATTCCAGCCACTCAACCAATTTCCTATCCATCAGTAATTTGCCCTCAATTCTATGCTCTTTCACCTTAGCGAAGAGTCTCTTGTGTGCATCTTTATCAAAAGCCTTCTGGAAGTCCACATAAATAACATGCATCAACATACCAATGTCCATCACCTTTGTCACCTCTTCAAAAGACTCTATGAGATTTGTCAGGTAGAACCTATGCGTCATGAATCCATGCTGACTCTCTTTGATGAGCTAAAATTTTCGAGATATCAGTTGCCTTATCCTTGATAGTAGAGTCCAACAATTTCCCTGCCGCAGATATCAGGCTAATTGTTCTGTAATTTAGGAGCAAATTACTGCCGATGCTGAATCTGCTCAGAAAGCAACAAACACTGGAAATTGCAGGAGGTCGGGCAGCTTCCACACTTGTAGGGATTATATGGTTCTTCTATGATCCTCTGGCTGACTGCAGTACTGAGAGTGGCCAGCTCTGATCATCCAGTAACTCTTTCGAGCAGAGTTTGAGGGGACGTCTGCTCTACAGCAGAACCTTTGGTGAGGAATTTCCCCCAGTGGACCCGTGAACACTGATGGCAGTTCACGAGCTGTCTGATCAGAACTGAATCCCAGTCAGACTCTGGGAAATGGCCACAGTAGAGTTATCGCTGCACCTCCAGCTGGTTCATAGCCCCACTGCCGTGATGCCATTAAATTCCAACTGTTTACCCTGTTTCTGTCACCACTGATGCATTCTATGTATTTCCAGCAGTTTGCTTTCCTGGCAGATTTTCAGCACAATGGTCTTTTCCTTGTGTATTCCCTCACACAAAGATTGAGCGACTAAGAAGGATCTGAGGAAGGGTCACCAGACTCGAAACGTTAACCCTGATTTCCCTCCACAGATGCTGCCAGACCTGCTGAGCTTTTCCAGCAATTTTTGGTTTTGTTTCTGATTTCCAGCATCCGTAGTTACTTAGGTTTTTACTTAAATTAGTGCCCTTTTATTCTGAGACAATGTCCTCTGGCCCTAGACGCTCCCATCAGAGGAAACATCCTCTCAGTCTTTACTCTGTCAAGCTCTTTAAGAATCCGATATGTTTCAATGAGATCACCTCTCATTCTTCTAAACTACGGTGAGTCCAAACCTATTTAGCCTTTGCTTATAAGACAATCCCTTCATATCAGATATGATCTCAGTGAAACTTCTCTGAACTGACTCCAACAAAATAGTATTGATTCTTAAATAAGGGGACCAAAACTGCTGACAGAACTCCAGATGTGGTTTCACCAGCACCTTATATATTTGCAATAAGACTTCCCTACTCTTATATTCTAACCCCCTTGAAACAAGGGTCAACATTCCTTTAGCCTTTCTGATTATCTGCTGCACTTGTGCACTAGCTTTCTGTGTTTCATGAACAAGTCCTCCCAAGTCCCTTTGTGTTGCAGCTTCTGCAGCTATTCTCCAATCAAGTAATACCCTATTCTTTTGTTCTCCCTTTCGAAATGAAAAGCTTCGTATTTTCCAGCATTATGCTCCTTTTGCCATTTTTTTTCCCATTTACTTCGCCTTTCAATATTGCTCTGTAAACTGTTAGTGAAGATTTAGGGATGAGCAATAAATGCTAGCCTATCTAACAATGCCCTCATCCAATGAATAAAGAAAAGACAAACATTTCAAATAAACTTAGCATCAAAGACTTGAATCTGAGGGATTATAGAATCATTAAATTGTGGAAAGAGGCTATTCAGCCCATTGTACTCGTGCCAGCTCTTTAAAATGCTCACCAATGAATGTCACTTCCCTGATCCTCTAGACTACAACATTGAATGGACTTCATAATTTTCTTCCTTTGCTGCAAAGTGCTTTGGGTTTGTCCTGAGGTTGTCAACAAAGCTCTTCCTTGCAACACTGTGGCTCAGTGGTTAGCACTGCTGCCTCACAGCGTCAGGGTCCTGGGTTCAACTCATCTTTCAGATGACTGTTTGTGTGGAGTTTGCACATTCTCCCTGTACCTGTGGAGGTTTCCTCTGACAGTCCAAAGATATGCAGGTTAGGCAGATTTGCCATGCTAAATTGCTGCACAGTATTTCAGGGATACGCAGGCTTGGTGGAAGAAGCCATAGGAAGTGTGGGGTGGGTCCAGGTGGGATGTGCTTTGGAGGATTGGTGTGGACTCGATGAGCAAGAATAGCCTGCTTCCATACTGTAGGGATTCTATGATTCTGGTTACATGATCTACTGTGAATGGTGTGTTGTGATAAAAGCCAGCAATAGTTTCTTCATTAAGAATTTATCTCACTGCCTTATGAAAGTTACAATTGAATCTGCTTCCACTATTCTTTTAGGCAGTTTCTGATCACAATAATCAGCACAAAAATAAAAATCTGCCCCTGTCACCTCTGGCACTGATGGAACACACTTGCTAGCCTGTGTTTTTGAGCCTTTTGAATTAAACAGTGCTTTCAGATAGTATACATATGGGATGATTTTTAAGTCTGTACAACTGTGTGTGTACATAAAGACAAGTTGATGGGATTTGGTGGGCACTAGAGAAACTACAAAACATCCAGGGTACTAAAATTTAAACTACCAGAAGGTTTGGTCTAATCCAGATTTTCTGACAGTCATAGCCAGAATGTATGAGGTTTGGGTGGATTTAAAAGATTTCAGGACATTAGCTGAAGAACTGCAAGTGAGTTGTTTCTCTCAATCTCCTGACCATTTTTTGTTTTCTCAAAATATAGCTTTCAAACTGATAATTCATTGTTGACATGTGATCCTGCTTTGCCTAAAAGTAAGTGCTACATTTCCCTGCATTGCAACAGGAAAAAAAAGATTGAAACACTTTGTGACATCCTGTGATAATGAAAGGAGCTCCAGGAAACTACCTTGTACTTTCTAATTCTAGTTGTGAATAGGATTTGATGTAAATTTTATAAAATGACTCCCAAACTTCTTGGCCATAATTATAGCACTTTGCTGGAAAGTGCTCATGAACCCACTTTTATCGATTCCTCACATCTAATACTAGAACCGGGAGACACACTTTCAAAGCTGAAGATCTTACAGTGAAAACAATGATGACAAGGAATGTTTTCTCTCAGAGAGTCATGAGTTTTTCGAATTTTTTTTTGTCAGAGAGCATTAAAGGTGGGGACATTGAACATTGACATACAAGAGAGTTAGATTATTCACATTTGTATTCAATAACGGAGTAAGCTGGACAGACCAAATAGCCTCCTCCTGCTCATAGTTTGTTTGTTCTTAGGAACATTGGGAGCAAAATGCACTTGGTTGAGCTTTGAAAACTTTTATTTTAAGGCGAAACTACCGATGGGTTACCTGTCCTTAGTCCCCTGTCCAAAGGTCTAGTTATCTGTTTGAAATAGACCTTGATCTTTTCTAATAGGTCATGTTAAGTGGAGCAGAACATACATGTTTCCCATTTCCATTTGTCAAAAGTCTTCTTAACTTTCATCTCAACCATGTAGGAAATCCTGAGGACGATGCTTTGGGAGTTTCTTGTTCTGTGGTTATGGACTGCCATTTACAGCAGTGCATCTATTCAGAATCAATGTGATGGAATTATGGAGATTGTGTTTTTGAAGAGGAATAATCAAGGTTGTGTATGACAGAGGAATGATGGATGGAGCAGAGTGATGGAGCATGTGATTTTGGAGAAGAGTGATGGAGAATATATATTCAGAGGAGTGATGGAAAATGTATTTTTAGGGAGCAGTAGAGATTGTGTTGTGTGGAGAGTAATGGCGATTGTATTTGTGTGAGGAGTGATGGTGATTGTGTTTGTGTAAGGAGTGATGATAATTGTGTGAGGAGTGATGGTGATTGTGTGAGGAGTGATGAT
>NC_063343.1:69627227-69630923 GCF_021869965.1 Rhincodon typus
GATGGTGATTGTGTGAGGAGTGATGATAATTGTGTGAGGAGTGATGGCGATGTGATTGTGTGATGGTGATGGTGATTATGTGAGGAGTGATGATAATTGTGTGAGGAGTGATGGTGATGTGATTGTGTGAGGAGTGATGGTGATGTGATTGTGTGAGGAGTGATGGTAACTGTGTGAGGAGTGATGATAATTGTGTGAGGAGTGATGGTGATTGTGTTTGTGTGAGGAGTGATGGTGATTGTCTTGTCCAGCCTGTTTCATGCAAGGTGCATCAGTGTTTCCTTTCTTACATTCTGGAACTGGAATCCTCACACTCCTGTGCACACACCTGCTTAAGGGATACACAGTGAAATAATTTCCCTAGGATTATCATTTAAAGGAGCATTATAACTGGATACTGTTGACATTTCTGAGGAGTGAAGGAGCTGTAGAGCATGGCAAGAAAATCTCTATGAATGCATTGGGCTGAATTCCTTGAACTATTTAGAATTTGAGCACAGCATCATTACCCTTTGGTATCTGATGGAGGAAAATGAGGTGGGTTATGAGCAAGAATCACTTTGTCCTCTATGTCTGTTCTACCATCTGGAATCATTCTGTTTGTCCATTTTAATTCAATTTGATAACATCATTTCACAGGGGAAAAAGATCTCTGTCTGCAACGTTTGCTGCTCCGCTCTTGAAATTCTACACAAAGAGCGACCCTCCAGATTCCTGGCTTAGAAATATCGATGTCCCTGCCCATTTACATGCAGGAGTTCTGCTGTGGGAGACATTTTGGTATTGAGAAAGATTGGGTCCCTGATACACAATATCTGTTGTGCCAAGTTCCTACAGTGGCACAATTTGCTATTGAAGTCAAAACTGACTGGAATTACTAACAAGATATGGTTAAGGATTGCACTGGGAGTGGGAAATAGAACAGTTACCCTGGGCTTTTCTGAGCAATTGAGCTGAGCCTCAGTTAAAGTGTTTGTATTAAGCTAAAGACGTTCGGGGCTGGAAGGGGACGAGAGCCGAAGATAGCCTCAGGCCGTAGCATCTGCCAGGAACTCAGTGTCTAAAGCATTGGAGTCTTCTGAAAGGTAAAGACAGAAAACAACCATGATGATAGTGAGGCCCTGATGAGTTACAGGAGGAAATATTTTTCACTTTGGTATTGCTGCAGTCAATCACACAGGTGCATTTAAGCTGGGTTTGTGAAGGAGTAAGAAATAAAAGATTATGTTGATAGACAAAGATGAAAGGTCGTGGGAAAGTGCTTCTAGGATTCAAAATCTCCAGCATGCGCTAATTAGGTTGAATGGTCTGTTCCCCCCTGGTGAACACCACTTGGAGGATGCAATGTAGAGGAAAAGACACAGATTGAGCTGTTAGTTGGGAGCATCGATGCCCATCACAAAGGCTGACCAAGCTGAGCAAGTGCTGAAGGGCAAAGCTGTCAGATTGGGTCCGAGTCAAATGGTGAGAGAAACAACAAGAGAGAAGGAAACTGACTTGACCTCATCCTCAGCAATCTACCTGTTGTCTGTGTATCTGTCTATAAAAGCATCAATAGGAGTGAGCACTGCACAGTCCTGTCTTCACACTGAGGATACCCTCCATTATCCTGAAGAAGGGTCACTGCACTCAAAGTGTTTATGTATTTTACAGAGTGAAAAACAGTCAATACAGTGAAAAACCTGTCCACTGTCACCATTTTGAATAGTTTTAATAAGAAAAAAATAGAAAGATATAATTTAAAGTCCATCAGTCCTGAACCAGTTCATCATCAATGACACCTGTGCCACCCATCCCTCCTCCACCAACTCTTCACCGTCTACACCAGACCCAATGTCAAAGTCATCAATTTTCAGGCACCATCTTTCTCTGCTGGGCCTACCTCACCGATGTCATCTCTGCTGATGTAACAGCCATCAATTCCAAGGCCAGGTCTCATGCTCACTCCAGAAAAGTAAGTAGGGATCCAATCGCTACTGCCACAAGGTCTGCGAGGAGGAAGCTGCACAAATATCCCCATCCTCAATGATGGAAGAGCCCAGTACACCAGGGAAAAAGATAAGGCTAAAGCATTCTCGACAATCTTCAGCCAGAAATAATGAGTGGATGTTCCATCTTGGCCTCCTCCAGTGGTCCCCAGGATCACAGGTACCAGTCTTCAGCCAATTTGATTCACTCCACGTGATATCAAGAAAGTGTTGGAGACACTGGATACTGCAAAGGCTGTGGGTTCTGACACCATTCTGGCAATAGGACTGAAGACTTGTGCTCCAGCACTAGCTACACCCCAAGCCAAGATCTTTCAGTAACTTTAAAATATTGCATAAAAATAAGGACAAACCCTACCAAGCTAATAACCTCCCTGTTTTTAACCTCCAATCCTTCCATTAGCCTTCTTTATTGCTTGCTGTACCTGCATGTTGGCTCTTTGTGCTTCATTCACAAGAACACTCAAACCTCTCTGTGCTGCATTTTTTTTTGGAATCTCCACATAATTAATAGTTTGTCGCTTGTTTCTTTCTAACAAAGTGACCTCACAATTTCTACACAAATTCTATCTGCCAAGTTTCTTTCCACTCACTCAACCTTTCTATATCCTCTTGCAAATTCCTCATGTCCTCATCACAGAATGCCCTGGCAGTGAATCTTGTATCATCAGCAATTTTGATATGTTAGAGTCTGCTTCCCCCTTCAAGTCATTAATACATAATGGAAAACAATTGCAGCCTGAGAAATGATCCTTGTGGCTCTCCACTTGTTACACCTTTTCAACCTAAAAAAGACCCATTAATCCCAACTGTCTGTTTTCCCTGTGCTAAACCAATCCTCAATCCATGCTCATATATTACTTCTAATATCATGAGGTCCAACCTTGTGTCATAACCTTTTATCTGTATCACTTTATTGAATGCCATCTTGAATCCTTTTATCAACTCTGCTTGTTCATTCCTCAAAGAGCTATAGCAAATTTGTCAAACATACTGTCCCTTTCACTAAGCATATTGAATTTATTTGATTGTGTTAAACTTTTCTAAATGTTGTGCTATTACTTCCTTAATTTTGCACACTAGCATTTAGCCAATGACAAATGTTAAGCTAATGGCCTGTATTATCTTGGTTTCTGTCTCCTCCCTACTTGAACAGGGGCATCACTTTAATGATTTTCCAATCTGCTGGAACCCTCCCGGAATCCTTTGAGTTCTGGAACATTTCAACTAATGCCACCACTAACTCTGCAGCCACTTTCTCTGATACCTTTGTATACAGACCATTAGGTCCTGTTGACTTGTCTGCCTTCATTCCTATTAGTTTGTCAAGTACTTTGTTCCTTTTGGTCGAGATTCTTGCAGATCTTTTCTCCAAAGAGCATCTTGCTTAGCTGGTATCTTTGGGATGTTTATAATGTTCTGCACTCTGATGCAAAATACTGCTTTAAGTTATCTACTATTCACCTGTTCCTGGTTCTCAGTTCTCCAGCTGTGCACCTTCACAGGTCCCTACTTTCGGAAGAAGGGTCTAGGCCTGAAATGTCAGCTTTCCTGCTCCTCTGATGCTGCTTGGCCTGCTGTGTTCATCCAGCTCTACACCTTGTTATCTCCCTTCTTTAACTATTCTTTTTCTCTCTCCCTCTTACACAAACACACATTCACCCACAAACAGTCACCCACAAACAGACACACACACACACACACACAC
>NC_063343.1:69631023-69639395 GCF_021869965.1 Rhincodon typus
CACACACACACACACACACACACTCTCCCCCCTGCACACACACACACTCTCTCTCCCTCCCACACACACAGACACACACTCTTTCCCCCACAACACACACACACACACTCTCCCCCTTTCTCTCTCTCTCTCTCACACACACTCTCCTCCTACTTCACAGACACACTTTCTCTTCCCCATCACACACACACACACAAACACATACGCTCTCTCTCCCTCTCTCACACACACACATAATCTCTCTCCCCCCTCACTTACACACACTCTCTCTTCACCCTCCTGACACTCTCTCTCACACACAAATGCTCACACGCACGCGCACACGCACACAAACACACACATGTGAATCGATGGGGTGGATTTGTATTTGCAGATACATTTTATTTTGTTCAAAGAGCACACAGTTTATAGACAGTTGGTCAATATGATGTTTTATGAATTCCTACTTTAGAAATAAAACCAGCCTGACTCCAAAGTAAAACACAGATTCTAAACAAGGCCTCACACCTAACGTGCAGTGTCTGACCTAAAAGGTCACCTCTTCTTTACACTGATAAAACTTTTAGTTCTCTCAGGACTGTGACTTGAAAAGAATTTGGGGATTTACATATACATATAAATCAATTAAAACCTTCTAACTGATTAAAGATTTAACAGCATCTTAGGTTTGTTTAGTACATCCTCATCAGTGGTGTGACCCTTTGTTCTTTTACTTATAAATTCTGTGTCTGATACTACCTCTCGCACTAACATCTGAAGAAGGAATGAGGCTCCGAAAGCTTGTGTTTTCAAGTAAACCTTTTTGACTGTAACCTGGTATCATGTGATTTCTGACCTTGTCCACCCCAGTTCAACACAGGCGCATCCACATCATTTTTATATACTCGTAGAAGCTCTGTATGTTTTCATATTTCTTGCCAATTTGTTTTTTCAAAATCAATATTTTTCCTCTGTGTTAGCTTTATAATGATTGACTGCTTATGCCTATAACATTCCCGACCCACTAGCCTACCCTTATTTTCCACTGTATTGTTTGTCCTAGTTTTTGACTGGATCTTCTCTTTGACTGCCTTTTTTAACCTTGGATGGTTCATCCTTCTCATCAAGTCCTTCTTTTTGACAAGCATATTCTTTTTCTGAGTATTATGAAATATCTGTTTAAATGTCTGCCACTGTTCATCGTCTCTTTAGTCTATTTCCCACCCTGCTTTAGACAACTTTTCCTTCATCTCTCTGTAATTGATCTGATTTAAATTGAGGACATTGGTTTGAAACCTCAGTTGCTCTCCTTCAGACTGAATGTAAAATTCAAACATGTTGATTCACTTGAGGGTCATTAACTTATTTTAATCCAACCCCATTACACATTACTTGATCTAAAATACCCTGCTCCTGGGAGGGTTCTGCCGTGTTTTTGATTTCATTTCATTTATTATTATCACACGTGCCTAGGTACAGTGAAAGGTTTTGTTTTGCATGCAGTACAGGCAGATCATACCATACAAAGTGCATTAGGGTAATAGAACACAGCGAGGAATGCAATTCGGCTGCAGAGATGGTGCACAAAGAGCGAGGTCAACATTAAATAGGAAAATTGTGAGATCAATTCAGAAGTCTAATATCAGGGGGGAAGAAGCTGTTCTTGAACCTGTTGGTGCATGTGTTTAAGGTTTTGTATCTTCTGCCCAATGAAAGAGGTTGGATGAGATTATAACCGCGGTGGGAGGGGTATTTGATGATGTTGGTCATATTGCTCGAAGAAACAAATTTGTCTTCCATTTTATCCTTGCCCATTTGATTGTTCTGTTAATATGGAGATTACCAGGATCCAGGAAAATTTCAATGCTCTGCTTATGGACCTAATTTATTTCCACATTTATACTTTGCCCAACAGTGAGGCAACTCTTTCAAAGCTTGTAGACAGTGCCCACACATGATATCTTTGCCTTGTGATTCCTTATTTTCACACAAGCTGGTTCCATATCACTATCTATTGCCCCTAAGCCACAACTCAGCATTGCAGTGAAACACTCTTTTACTAATAACACCATTGCACCACCTCTTGTTTTGGTCTGTTCTTCATGCTGTTCCCTTAGTCACCTTTAAACCATGTCTCCATATTCACTTCAAGTCATAGTCATTCATTTTAGGTGTGCCATCATGTCATCATTACAAATGTTGCACACACTCACATAAACATAGAAGATAGGGGAAGGAGTAGGCCATTCAGCCCTTCAAGCCTGTACCACCATGCAGTACGATCATGGCTGATCAGGCAATCTCAGTATCCCATTCCCACCCTCTCCCCAAACCCCTTGATCCCTTTAGCAGCAAGGGCCACATCCAGCTCTCTCGAATATATCTAATGGACTGGCCCCAACAGCTTCCTGTGGGAGAGAATTCCTTAGGTTCACAACTCTCTGAGTGAGGAAATTCTTCTCATCTCAGTCCTAATGTTACCCCTTTTTTCTTAGACTGTGACCCCTTGTTCTGGACTTCCCCAACATTGGGAACATTCTTCCCACATGTAGACTGTCCAGTCCCATCAGGATTTTGTATGTTTCTATGAGAATCCCCCCTCATTCTTCCAAATTCCAGCGAATACAAGCCCAGTCGATCCAATCTTTCCTCATATGTCAGTCCTGCCATCCCAGGACTCAGTCTGGTGAACCTTGCCTGGACTCCCTCAATAGCAAGAATGTCCTTCCTCAGACTAGGAGATCAAAACTACACACAACACTCAAGGTGTGGCTTCACCAAGGCCCTGTATAACTGCAGCAAGACGTCCTTACTCCGATACTCAAATCCTCTCGCTATGCAGCATTTATTGCCCATCCCTAACTGCCCAGAGGGTTGTTAAGAGTCAACCACACTGCTGTGGGTCTGCAGTCACATGTAGGCCAGACCAGGTAAGGATGGCAGTTTCCTTCCCTAAAGGACATTTTAGTGAACCAGATGGGTTTTTCCGACAATTGACAATGGATTCATGGTCATCATTAGATTCTTAATTCCAGATTTTTTTAAAAATTGAATTCAAATTCCACCATCTGCCGAGGTGGGATTTGAACCTGAGTCTGTAGAATGTTATCTGGGTCTCTGGGTTAACAGTCCAGCGATAATACTACTAGGCCATCACCTCCCACCCAGGTCTTATTGCACCTCACCTTTTCCTAAACTGCTACCATTCAGATAATAATCTGCCTTTCTGTTTTTGTGACCAAAGTGGGTAACCTCGCATATATCCACATTATATTGCATTTGCCAAGAATTTGCCTACTCAGCCAATCTCTCCTGCAACCTCTTAACATCCTCCTCATGGTTAAAAATCACATGACACCAGGTTATAGTCCAACAGGTTTAAATGAACACACAAACTTTCGGAGCGTTGCCCCTTCCCAGGTGTATTGTGGGAGGAAGCATCAAGAATTTACAATTAAAAGATCAAAGGATTAAAAAAATGATGCAAATGTATTTAATAACCCTAAAATGGCTGGCTGACTCCCTCCTGTTAAATCCTTAATCAGTTAGAAAGGAGATGCCAAAAGGACTACAGATCACAAATTCACTCGAGTCAACCTACAACACTGATTACATTGAGAGACTTCGCCATCGCACCTCTCGCAAACTCGTCAATTATCTCGTAAACCAACTCTATAGCAGGCGCCGCAACCTTGAAATCAAGATGGAGTCCATATTCTTGGGTTGCGCTCAAGATACAGCGGACCAGTTACGAGACATTGCCAACAAGACGAGGCAGCGGAACGACACCACCTAATTGCACACCAAGAACAAGAAACTGAAGAAACTTGGCATCACCAACAGCAGGAACCAAGTCTTCCCTGATACCACCATGAGGAAATCCATCATCAACTTATCTGATCACACCCTTCAACTGGATGAAATCAAAGTTCTCAGCTGTGGGCTCAATTTCTGCCCCACTACCAAAATGGACCCCATTACTCTCACGGCAGACACACAGTAATTCGTAGGCCGAGTGAGAGTCCAGGAATTCTTCCAAGATCTTGGCAGCGAGCCCAATGAGACAACCAATGACCCAGAGCAGTCGACAGAGAGATCCATGGTGGAACGACCTAAGAAGGAGTCGAATTGGACCCCTCCGGAAGGCCCTAGGCTCAATTTGTATGCCCAAGCCATCAGGAAATGTGTGAATGCTTGATTCATCAGCCACACCCACAAGGTAGTACAAAATGTCATTCAGGAATAACACAACACCATTCGTGCTCTCAAGACTAATCACAACATTGTCATCAAACCAGCAGACAAAGGAGGAGCCATCGTCGTACAGAATAGAATGGACTACTGCAGGTGGATTGCAGCGGTTCAAGAAGACAGCTCACCACCACCTTCTCAAAGGCAATTAGGGATGGGCAATAAATGCTGGCCAGCTAGCAACACCCACGTTAAAACGTAGACAGTTTCTAAACGAGGCCTCACACAAAAAAGCATTGTCTAACCTGAGATGTCACCTCTTGTATTCATTGACAAAACCTTTAGTTGTCTCTGGACATTGACTTGAAAGAAATTTGGAGAGTTGCATATTAATCAATTGAAACCTGCAGCTCCTTTCTAACTGATTAAGGATTTAACAGAAGGCAGTCAGGCAACCAATTTAGGGCTATTAAATACATTCACATCAGCAATGCTCTGAAAGCTTCTGTGTTCAATTAAACCTGTTGGACTATAACCTGGTGTCGTGTGATTTGTGACCTTGTCCAACCCAGTCAAACAATGACACATCATGGCATCCTCTTCACAGCACATACTGCCACCCAGCTTAGTGTCATCTGCAAATTTGGAGATATTGCATTCAATTCCTTCGTCCAAACCATTAATGTATATTGTGAACAGCTGAGGTCCCAGCACTGAACCCTGTAGCACCTCATGCATCACTGCCTGCCACTCAGAAAAGGACCTGTTTTTTCCAACTCTCTGCTTCCTGTCTGTCAACCAGTTTCTCCATCCATGTCAATACATTATCTCTGAGATTGTAAGCTTTAATTTTCCTTAGTAATCTCTTGTGTGGAACCTTGTCAAAAGCCTTTTGAAAGACCAAATACACAACATCCACTGATTCACCATTGTCTACACTACTGGTCACATCTTCAAAAAATTCCAGAAGATTTGTCAGGTATGATTTCCCTTTAGTGAATCCATGCTGACTAGGACCGAATCTGTCACTGCTTTCCAAATGTTCAATTATTACATCCTTAATGATTGACTCTAACAATTTCCCCACCACTGATGTCAGCTTAACCGGCCTATAATTCCCCAGTTTCTCTCTCCCTCCTTTTCTAAAATAAGGGGCCTTAAGCTTTGACTTTTTAATCATGATCTGGTTCTAATTTTCTGCTTTACCCTTCTGTTTAGATTTTTTGTCCCTTCCTGTCACACTTTAATGATCATTTGCCTCTTCACTGCCTGAATCTCTGTTCCCTAGTTTTGTTTTGACGTTTAAGATTTCCTTTTAATGAATCCCGTCCTCCCCCGAATTATTTATAAGTATCATCTGCAATCCTATGTATACAATTCACCAAGGCCTGGTCTCTGTTTGGTTCAACTGAAGCCTGTGTCAAAAGACTTTTCTCCAGGACTGATGCCATTACCCATGAATCAGAACCCACAACAATCTTTGAGCCCTGCACTATTCGCTTGAACCTTATTTACTGTGTGCCAATTTGCCCTGCGGTTCAGAGAGAAATCCTGAGATTATTATATTTGGTTCTGTTCTCTTTAATTTGGCCACAAGCTGCTCATAATTCCTGAGCAAAATCATATTCTGATTCCTATCTCCATCATTACTAACTCTGTGGACCACAACAAGTGGATCTTTCCGTTTCCACTTGAAGGCTTCTCCATCCCAAAAGAAATGGCCTTAGTCTTGGCACCAAGTTGGCAATTCAGCCTTCTGGGCACTTCATCTTTGCTACAGAGTCCAATATTCATTCCCTTGACTACGCTGTCTCCTGTTACTGTTGCATTTCGCTTCTCTCCCCTTCACTTGAAGGGTGGTCTGTACCATAGTGCTGTGATCAATTCACTCATTGTCCCTGCGGTTTGTACCCTTGCCCACACTGGAAACAAGAATTTTGTTCCGAATGAAATACAACACAATTCAATACAGCACAGGAACAGGCCCTTTGGCCAACCGAGTCTGTGTCAATTCTAATCCGTATTTAGACCTGCTACTTATTGCCTGTGTACAGTTTCCATCTCTCCATTTGCCTCCCTTTCATTTGTCTATCAAGATTCTCCTTAATCATTGCTAATGTGCCTGCTTCCACCACCTCCACTGGCACTGCGTTCCAGGCACCCACCGCCCTCTGTGTGAAACATTTTCCCTTCACTTCTCCCCTAAACTTCCCATCTCTCCCCTTGAGCCTGTGCCATCTTGTAGTTGACCTCCCCATCCTGAGAAAAAGCCTCTGATTATCCACCCTATCTATGCCCCTCATAATTTTGCAGACCTCTATGAGGTCCCCCAGTTAGCCTTCATCTTTCCAGTGAAAGCAATCTGAGTTTAGAATGGCTGAGGTTTCTCCAATCCTAATTTCTGGATCCTCATGCCTACCTAACTTGCATTTTTACTCCACATTGCGACACCAGCCACACCCCACCCCACTCTCTGTCCCTGACCATAGACCAAATTTGCTGTTATTAATCTGAGGGGTGAGAAGCAGTATCCAGGTACCTCTCACCTTTCCTGATAGGTTACAGTGTCCGCAACTTAGACTCCAGGTCATCAACTCTGCAGAGAAGTTCCTCAAACATCCAGCAGTTGTTGCAGACGCATTCTGTGCGGATCCTACCAGTGTCCACCAGCTCCCACACACAGCAGCTATGACAACCATTGCTATTCAATTTAAAGAATTAATTTAGACAGTAAACATATGATGAAACCATGGTTTTAAGAGGTGTATTTTGTACTTTTTCTGTGAAGAAAGGTGAAGACAAAGGTGACAAACGGTCTGTTCCAAGCAAATAAAATAAACACCTTATGAGGCCTTGGGGTCCTTTCTTTGAAAATTTGGAACAAAAGAAGCAGCATGAATGGGCGGACACTAAATAAAAAACACGAAAGAACTCCGGATGCTGCAATTCAGAAACAAAAACAGAAATTGCTGGAAAAGCTCAGCAGGTCTGGCAGCATCTGTGGAGAGAAATCAAGGTTAATGTTTCGGGTCCAGTGATCCTTCCTCAGAAGACAATAAGTGGCGGATTGGAATTGGTGCAGGCTCATTGGGCCGAAAGACCTGTTCCTGTGCTGTATTGAATTGTGTTGTATTTCATTTGGAATGAAATTCTTGTTTCCAGTGTGGACAAGGGCACAAACTGCAGGGACGATAAGTGAGTTGACCACAGCACTATGGTACAGAGCACCCTTCAAGTGAAGGGGAGAAAAGAGTACTGTAACAGTAACAGGGGACAATGGACAGGGGACAGGTCAGGAATTAAGGATCTAATGATAATCGTGCACTCATTGTTAATTGTCAGAAGAAAAGCCTATGTGGTTCACTATTGTCCTTTAAGGAAGGAAACTGCCCTCCTTATCTGATCTGCCCTATATGTGACTCCAGATCCACAGCAATGTGGTTGACCTTTAACTGGCCTCTGTAATTTAGGGATGGACAATAAATGCTGGTTTAGCCAGCAACGGCCTCATACTGTGAACAATTAAACAAAAAAAAATCCACCAATCATCTGTATCGGCGCCGCCTCGTGCTCCCACGAGGAGCTCGAACAGTTCATACACTTCACTAACACCTTCCACCCCAACCTTAAGTTTACCTGGACCATCTCTAACACCTCTCTCCCCTTCCTGGACCTCTCTGTCTCCATATCGGGCAACCACCTAGAAACCGATATTCATTTCAAGCCCACCGACTCCCACAGCTACCTAGAATACTCCTCCTCCCACCCACCTTCCTGCAAAAATGCTATCCCCTATTCCCAATTCCTTCGCCTCCGCCGCATCTGCTCCCAGGATGAGGCATTCCACTCCCGTACATCTCAGTTGTCCTCGTTTTTCAAGGACCGTAACTTCCCCTCCTCGGTGGTCGAGAACGCCCTCAACCGTGTCTCCCACATCTCCCGCACCTCATCCCTCACACCCCGTCCACGCAATAAGAACCAAAAAAGAATCCCCCTCGTCCTCACGTACCACCCCACCAACCTCCGGATCCAACGCATCATCCTCCGACACTTCCGCCATCTGCAATCCAACCCCACCACCAAAGACATCTTTCCCTCCCCACCTTTATCTGCTTTCCGGAGGGACAACTCTCTCCGTGACTCCCTCGTCCGCTCCACACTCCCCTCCAGCTCCACCACACCCGGCACTTTTCCCTGCAACC
>NC_063343.1:69639795-69684073 GCF_021869965.1 Rhincodon typus
CTGCCAAACCTGCTGAGCTTTTCCAGCAACTTCTGTTTTTGTTCCTGATTTACAGCGTCTGCAGGTTTTTCCATTTTTATTTACTATAGGACAATAGGGCTGCTCTCTCATTAAAGAGAGATAACTTGTGATGAGTTTAACCTGAAGGTACCACACCTTGGGTGAGGAAAGAGTTTGAGAAGGAGAACCCGTCATGTTAACCTCAGCTGGGGCAGGAACTGAATTACACCGTTGGTGTTACTCTACATTACAAACCAGCATCCAGCCTATTTAGCCAACTGTCCTCATTAAAGTCACCATCACCCCATGCTGTCACAAGAGAGAGATGATTGGCAGAAATTTAACCTGTGGTACCTCAGCTGGTGTGGGAATTGAACTCATGCTTTTGGCATCAGTCTGCATCACAAACCAGTTATCCTGCCAACTGACCCTTTAAAGTAAAATCATCACAGTCCCAGAGGACCAATCCCTCATTACACAGAGGGAAACAACTGGCACTGGCTTAACCTGAGGGTTGCCACATCTTTGGCAAGGGGAGAGGTTGAGAAAGAGAAACCTTCATAGTATCCTCAGCTGATTGAACTTCTGCTGGTATCACACAGTATGAAGCCAACTGCCCAGTCAACTGAGCTAACCAACCCCCTTTAACTGAGGCTTTATGAGGTGAATTCAAGCTTTTGTCAACTACTTATGCCAGAAAGTCCAATAATTGTTCAAGTTCATTTTTAGAGCCTCTTAAAGATCCTGTGTTCCTTTTTTCCCCTTTTTCGTTTCAACCATTTTCCCCTGAATTAATTTTAAGCTATACAGAAGGAACTTTATGAATGATTGATACTCTGAAAATACAGGATTGGTTACGTGACACCTTGCAGCTTGATGGTTAAGGGGAAATCTCAGCAAGACATTAAAAATTTGACTGTGCTCAGCTCAAAGGTCATTTAAAATTCTAGTTAATTCCCTTTCCTTTCAGGAGTCATGTAAATTTCATCCTCATTAATTGGAGAAATAACAGGAGATGTGTTCCCTTGAGCATTTCCAATTTATCAAGTCATTCTTGATGAGTTACATCACTAATGGCTACTTTCTGAGTTAAAATTACAGAATTCTATCATCAATCATAAAACACCAAAAGTCTAGGCTGCATTTAGCTACACATTACAGACTGTAAACAATGAGGCAAAAGCTTTGTGTTCAGTTTAGGATGAAGGAAAGTTCATGTTGAGTCAAGTATTGTCACTAGTTTATCAGGAATTCTTCCTCACAAAGTGTTAATTGCCTTTGCTTTTTCTGGAATCAGGTTTTGTGATGAAATCTGTTTGTAAGTGACTTAAGGCAGAGTGTATTTCCCTGTAAGAGTTGGGAAATGGGAGCTGGGCTTAGTCCTGAGGGCTGGCTACACAATCTGTGGTTAGTTAAAAGTATTGAGGAGAGCTGGCACTGAGTAAATTGTTTTACCTGCGGATCAACAGGTTGCTAGGTCATAGAGTCATAGAGGTCTACGGAATAGAAAAAGGCTCTTTGGCCCATCGAGTCTGTGCCAATCAAAAACATCCAACTACTTATTGTAATCCCACTTTCCAGCACTTGGCCAAGAGGCATTGCTTGTGCACATCTAAATATTCTTCAGTGCTATGAGGGTCTCTGCCTCTCCCACCCTTACAGGCAGTGAGCTCTCGATTCCCACCACCCTCTCAGTGAAAAACTTTTCCTCACATCGCCTTTAAACTTGCTGCTCCTCACCTTAAATCTTCATTGATCCCTCCATCAAGGGGAAGAGTTTCTTCCTGTCGACCCTGTCCACAGCCTTCACAATTTTATACATCTCAATCATGTTCCCCCTCAGTCTCCTCTGCTCCAAGGAAAACTGTCTATCCAATCACTTTCTAAACATCAAATTCTCCAGCCTAGGCAATATCCTGGTAAATTTCGTCTGCAGTCTCTCCATGCAATCACACCCCTTCTATAATGTGGATTTCAGAACTGCACACAATATTCTAACCGTGGCATAACCAATGGTTTATACCATTCCAACATAACTTTGTTACTCTTAAACTTTCTGACTTAGCTAAGAAAGACAAGTATACCATCTGCCTTCTTGATCACTTTATCCACCTCCCCTGATCCCTTAAGGGACTAGTGTACATGCACATTAACGTCTCTCTGATCCTCAGTGCTTCCCAGGGTCCTACTGTTCAACAGGTATCTCCTTGCCTTGTTTGTCCTGCCCAAGTACATCACCTCAAGCTTATCCAGATTGAATTTCATTTGCCACTGATCAGCCCATCTAACCAGATCCTCTTCTAATCTAAGGCTATCTTCCTCACTATTTACCACCTCAACAATTTTTGCATCATCTGCATTCTTACTGACCAACTGCCCTACCTTCAATTCTAAATTGTTTATTTCAATCACAAACAGCAAGGACCCTATTACTGATCCCTATGGAACATTACAGGACACAAACTTCCACTCAGAAACAATTCCATGATCATCACAGTCTGCTTCCTTCTATGCAGCCAATTCCGGTTCCATTTTGCCAAAATTTCGTATGATCCCATGGGCTCTTACCTTCACTATCAGTCTTCCATGTGGAACCTTATCAAATGCCTTGCTGGATCTAAATAGACTACCTCGAATGCATTGCTCTCATCTATACATCAGGCTATCTATTTGAAAAATTCACTCATGAACTACCCTTAACAAAACCCAAAATGTGTATAATAACATCTCTGAGCAGATTGATTAAAAAATATAAAAATGAGCATTGCCGGTAACATTTATAAATTGCTAGTTGGTTGGCAACCCAGAGTCCAATATGACAGCCACATCCCTGGTTACTTCAACAAACTGACGCAGTTACCTTGTCTCGAGGTTAGCTGGCTCCTTTGGAGTTAATGACTGCAATAAGGTGTTCTTGCTTGCTCCAATGGATCTGATGAGACTTTGGTCAGAGAGACATCAAAAAGGGAAATTGCCTGGGCACCATTGCTGTAGTCACTAAGCAGCCTGCACCTGACTCCCATCTCTGATATTTCGTTTAATTTTTTTTTTGGTTAAATTTGATTTGATTTATTATTGCCAAAGGGGCAGTGAAAAGTTTTGTTTTTCATGCAGGGCAAGGAGATCCTACCTCACAAACTGCATTAGGGTAATGGAACAGAGTGAGGTATACAATGTTACGGCTGGACAGAAAGTGTACAGTGACTGAGGTTAAAATTAAATTTGAAATTTGAGAGGTCCATTTAGAAGTCTAATAACAGTGAGGAAGAATCTGCTTTTGAATCTGTTGGTCTGCGTGTTTAAACTTTTGCACCTTCTGCCTGAAAGAAAAGGTCAGAAAAGATTATATCCAGCGTGGGAGGTGTCTTTGATGACGTTGGCTTTCTTTCAATAGGGTTGACAGGCTGGAGTTCTGTGCACAGCAGTAGGAATAGGATCAATAACCTGTGGTCTTGCAGCTCAGGAAAACCTCGATTAAAGTCGTAGCAGAGACCTGTTACCTGAACATGTGAGGCAAACTTGAGGCCTCCCTCTTTTCTGTTGGTTTTAGTGAGACAGTGATCCACTGGTTCAATGATTCTAATGTCAGTAATGAGCCTCCTTACATGTTCTGAAAATGAGTCACTAACTTTATTTCTCTCACCAAATATACTGCCAGGCTGGCATTCTCTGTGGTTGTTTCAGGTTTCCAGTGTCTGCTGTATTTTGCTTTTACTCCATAACACCATAAGACATAGGAGCAGAAATTAGGCCATTTGGCCCATCGAGTCTGCTCTGCCATTCAATCATGGCTGATAAGTTCCTCAACCCCATTCTCCTGCTTTCTCCCCGTAATCCTTGATGTCCTCCTGATGTGCTTTCAGTCTGTCAAGTATCTGAGACTCCACAGCCCATGCACACACAGCCCATTGCATCTACGATCCCTTCTTATCTTGAATCTTCCAATCAGGTCAATTTTAAACTCTCCATCTTTGACATTGTCACCAAAGCCACTTTGATGCTAACCAACATTGGTTTGAAATTCTCTCCTTTAAACATCTTCCTCCCTTGTTTCTCATTTACATTGCTCCTTGAAGCCTGTAATTTTGATGAAGCCTTTGGTTATCTGTTAGAAAATGTCCTTTGTTTGTGTGTTCATGGGATGTGGATATCACTGGCTAGACCAGCATTTACTACTCATTCCTTAATTGCCCCAGGAAAAAGTAGGGGTGAACTGCCTTCAGGAACTGCTGCATCAGAAGTGTTGTAAGGAAGAGAGTTCCAAGGTTTGACCCTGCAACATTGAAGGGACAATGTCTCAAAGTCAAATTCAGTTGAAAACTGTTCCTGTGAAATGTTTTGGGATGATTAAAGCTCTTTGTAATTCAACAGCATTGATATAATAATGTATCCATGGACCTGCTCTTGCATTAGAGAGGGATAATTGGTTGTGAATTTAACCTGAAGGTCAGCACATCTCAGACAAGGGGCAAGGTTGAGGAATCAGGACCTTGACAATAATCTCTGCTAGTTTGAGAATTGAGAGCCACACTGTTGGCACCACTCTGCATCACAAACTGCTTCTCCAGCTAACCAAGCCACTTCTTCAACAGCGAGAGCCGGTCAGACGATTAAGGCGAGAGGCTATGAAGTCCTTTGAGATTGTTCTGTTAATCAATTCATTGATGACCAGTATGTGTCTTGACTCCATTTCCGCACTTTGCGGTATTCCATAAAATCCTTGCCGTGTCTCACGTCTGCAATTGAAACATTCAAAACAAAATTGTGAACAAAAGCAATCAGCTTGGCTGCTTGTGACCTTCGGTTGAACAGACATTTCTCCTCAATCTGTGAAATTTGTTGTCAGAGTGACAATGAAATACTAACACAAACTCTTAAAAAAATAAATTATTTGGCTTTCAACAGACACACAAAAAAAATTAGCAAAGATATTCTGACTCCTAACTGACACAAACATTGATTTTGAGAATGCAGAAAAATCGCATCATTTAGCTTTAAAATTCCAGACAAAAACTTGCTTATATTGTGTGGAGATTTTTTTTTTATGTTGAGTTATTGCAACTAACAGAATTGAAGCCCTGGAGACAGTGCATCAAAAATTGTTTTTATTTGTTCATGGGATGCGGGTGTCATTGGCAAGGCCAGTATTTGTTGTCTGTTTTTGAACTGACTGGCTCGATAGGGCTATGTTAAAGTGTCAGCCACATTGCTGTCAGCTGCTGACCAGATGGCTTTTTAGTGACAGGGGATTACTGATAAACATCAAAACTAGTTGTCATAGTCACCATCATTCAGACTCAATGGGCCAAAGGGCCTCCTCTGTACTGTATGATTCTAAGACAGGTTGACATTGCGTGATTTTTAATGGAATTTAAACTCCATCACTTGCTGAGATGGGACTTCAGCCCATGCTCATTATTTGGGCCTCCAGATCACTGACCTCTCACCCAGGAGCTAGAACTAAAATATGACCACCAACAGGAAGGACTGAACAGACCGGGACATCTTTCCCCAGAAAAGAGCAGACCATGAAGAGACCGCATGAAGCTCTTTAAGCTGAAGAAAGGTTTTGACAAGGTAGATGAGTGGAGGATGTTTCCAGCTCCATCTGAAGCTGGAGGCAATGCATGTCAGAACCTCGTAAATAAATCTAAACAGGGATTCTGAAGAAACCCAGTCTTCACCCAAAAGAGAAGTGAGGATTTTCCAAAGTTTACTCATGGGTTGTGAGCGTGACCAATATTTATGACAGAGAATGTGGTGGTAAGCTACACCCTTGATCCACTGCAAGCCAGTTCTTTTTTGGAAATTCATTAGGAGCTTGTACAACTGCTTGCTATGTTATTTTGGAAGGTACTCAAGATTACTTTGGGTCTGGAGTAGCCAGACTGAGTAAGGACTGCGAATTTCCTTCACTAAATGAGTTTTTAATGGCAACCAACGATGGTAATCGTTAGACTTTTAATTCAATGCGATTTCCACCATCAAACCCAAGTCCCCAGATCATTACCTGGGTCTCTGGGTCATTAGCCCAGTGACAGTCCTGCTGTTAATAGAACATAGAACATAGAACAGTACAGCACAGTACAGGCCCTTCGGCCCACGATGTTGTGCCAACCTATTATCCTACTAAGATCAAACTACCCTGTATACCCTACATTTTACTATCCTCCATGTGCCTATCCAAGAGTCACTTAAAAGTCTCTAAAGTATCTGACTCTACTACCACAGCTGGCAGCGCAGTCCACACACCCACCACTCTCTGTGTGAAGAACCTATCCCTGACATCTCCCCTATACCTTCCTCCAATCACCTTAAAATTATGCCCCCTTGTAATAGTCATTTCCACCACGTCCCTTTAGGTGGAGCTTCCTATCACAAAACATACAGCGTGGGTTCAATCCCTGCACCAGCTAAGGTTGCCATGGATGTTTCTCCTTCTCAATCTCACTTCTCACTTGAGGCATGTTGACCCTCTTGTTAAACGACCACCAGCTCTCTTTCTCTCTAATAAGGGAGCAGAACAGCAATGGGTAACCTCAGCTGGTCCAGGAATTGAACCCATGCTGTTGGTATCTCTCACCAACCATTCAGTCAACTGAGCGAATAAAACCCTCTCAATAACAAGCTGATATTGGAAAACAAAAACTGCTGGAAATCACAGCAGGTCAGACAGCATCCGTCGAAAGAGAGCAAGCTAACGTTTCGAGTCTAGATGACTCTTCATCAGAGCTGATATGAAGTGTGAAGGGGGGCAGTATTTCACTTCAGCTCTGATGAAGAGTCATCTAGACTCGAAACATTAGTTTGCTCTCTCTCCATGGATGCTGCCTGACCTGCTGTGATCTCCAGCATTTTCCGTCTTCAGTTTAGATTCCAGCATCTGCAGTAATTTGTTCCTAATCTGATATTTAAGTCTGGTACTAAGGGTGATGTTTTCATTCTGTTATGCTCAGACAAAAACTGGATAAGAGAGAAGGGCTTGCATTTACAGGCACCTCAGGACATCCCAAAGCACTTTACAGACAGTGAAGCACTTTGTTGAATTGTGTTCATTCTTGTCAATGCAACAGCCAATTTGCACACAGCAAGCCCCAATAACAGAAATGTGAAAATGACCCAATTACCCATTTGTTTGTAATCTTGAACTAAGGTTTAAATATTGATTCATCTATACTGTGGGAGCAGGGGTGAGGGGCTGCTTCTCTGACACAGTCCCGTGGAATATTTTATGTCCACTGGGGAGGGTGACAAAAACTGAGAAATTGTTGCTGAAACTCTGGCAGCGTTTGTGGGAAGAAAGCAGAGTTAATATCTTCAGAATGTTCTGATGAAACATAACACTTCTTTAACTCACTGTCATCATAGAATCCCTAAAGTGCTGGAACAGGTCATTTCGCCCATCGAGTCCACAACTACTCTCCAAAAAGCATCCCATGCAAACCCATACCCCTATCCTATTCCTGTGTCCCTAAATTTCCCAAGGCTAACCCACCTAGCCTGCACAGTATGGAGCAATTTAGCACGGCCAATCCACCTAACCTGCACATCTTTGGACTGTGGGAGGAAACTGGAGCACCCGGAGGAAACCCATACTGACACGGGGAGAATATATCATCTGAAGGTGGAATCGAAGCCAGATCCCTGGCGCTGTGAGTCAGCAGTGCTAACCACTGAGCCACCAGGCCACCCACTGTGAGCCACATCATGGGGGAAAACATGAATGATGCATGGAGCACAGATTTTACCTGTCCAATTCCTGTCCAACACTCTGGGCATCATTCATCTCAAAGATGTAAATTTAATGTGGAAAATCTGTTCCATTGAACCAAGAATAGACAAACATTAGTTTGGGAATAAGTGTGTAAAATGGAGTGTGAACAACAGCTCAAAATATCTCTCAGAACTGATTAACAGACCAATATCCATATGTTGAACTAATCAGCTGAAGATTCTCAGAGATTTACAAGAGTTTTATTGTGAATCCCCAGATTAAGGCAAACATCATTTTCCACCTTTTCTTTCTGTCCACTGGACAACTCCAAGGAACTAAAGTAGTTTTTTTTATTTTCATGTGAAATAGATTAACAGAATACCTAAATGAACAAGCAAGCACTGAAGAATCCAACTCTTTTTTGTTATTTTAATAACCTCCCACTAAATTATCCAATTACCCACTTACCAGCAGGGTCAGTGAGACAGTAACTAAAAGCAAAATAAAGATAGAGAAACGAGAGAAGGGTCCAAAGCAAAATTGCATAGGAGAGGGAAAGAATATGCTCCAATCTCTGTATTTCACCTCTTTCAAAAAGGCTCAAGGTTACTGACAGACATATCATACTCCATCTTCCAAGAACACCCACGCACAGATGTAGCTAAAGAAGAGAATAAAACCCCTTCCATGGCACTTACTTGAAACTGTTGATGGCTCAGAAACAAGTCTTTTTCTCATTTTGAGGAGAACCCAGTCCTTTTACATTGAAAAGCCAATACCATCTCACCAATGAACAAGCACTGCTTACCAGGGTAAGAACCCAACTCTTTTGCTTTCCTCAAGCAACAAGGAGACAAAGTATACACATTTTTAATTCACCTGTTTAAGCATGGTATCACACACCTCAGTGCAGGTAGGACTTGAACCCAGATCCCCTATGTCAAAGGGAAGAACACTATCATTGCACCACAAGAACGTTTAACATGCTAGCATTTCACAAAGCAGGATCAACATTTTCCAATCAGCCTCACTGGAAATGCATACCTCTGGAGCAGATGGGACATGACACTTGCAGCTGCACAGTCCTTCAGTCAGGCCATATTTGGATATTGTGTCCAGAACAGTCCACACTACTGGAAGGAAGTGGAGGTTTTGGACAGGGTATAGAAATGGATGTCCCCTCGTTTGGAAGGTATTAGCGATAAGGAGACATTGGACAAACTTGACAAACAGTTCTGAGGAAGGGTCACCGGACCCGAAACGTTAACTGTTTTCTCCTTCACAGATGCTGCCAGACCTGCTGAGCTTCTCCAGCAACTTTGTTTTTGTATTGGACAAACTTGGTTTGTTTTCACTTGAATGTCGGAGGCTGAGAGGCAACTTGGTAGAATTTTACAAAACTATGACAGGCCTGGATAGAATGGAAAGTCACAATCTTCTTTCCCAGGGTGGAAATTTCAATTATTAGGGGACACAGTTGGAAGAAAAAAAGGAGTAAGTTTAAAGAAGATATGATAGGCAACTTTTTTTTTAATACAAGCAGCGTCTGGAATGTGCTGCCAGAGGAGATGGTAGAAACAGATACAATAGCAATGTTTAAGAGACATCTTGACAGATACATGAGTAGGCATGGTAGAAAGGGATATAGGCCATGTAGAGGAAAAAGGTTTTTAATTTAGAAAGGCATCATGTGTTGATGCAGTCTTAGTGGGGCCGAAGGGCCTGTTCCTGTGCTGCACTGTTCTTTGTTTTTTGAATCTAAGGGTTCAGGCTTAGATGGAACAACACTATCACTGCACCATAAAGACCACTATAATCCACCTCTTTCATTCATAACAGGTTGTGGTCATTGATGGCCAGGCAGACTGAGTTGAGAGTCAACCATGTTGCAGTGGGCCTGGAGTCACATAAATGCCAGACCAGGTGAGGATGTCAGATTTCCTACCTAAAGGACATGAGTGAACCATATTAGGTTCAATTTTCTTAAACTTGATGGGTTTTTCAGACAATCGCATCATGGTCATCATTCGATTTTTTAGACAGCACCTTCCAAACCCATGACCACTTCTGTCTAGAAGGAGAAGGACAGCAGGTACATGGGAGCACCACCCCCTGCAAATATCCCTCCAAACCAATCACTATCTTGACTTGGAAATATATCACCATTCCTTCAGTGCTGCTGGGTCAAAATCCTGGGACTCCCTCCCCAAAGGCATTGTAGATCTACCTACAGCACGTGGACTGTAGCAGTTCAAGAAGGCAGCTCACCACCTCCTTCCCAAAGGCAACTAGGGATGGGCAATAAATGCTGGCCTAGCCAGCAACGTCCATAATCCAAGAGAGAATATTTTTAAAAGTTGCAAATTTTTATTGAATTTAAATTCCAACATCTGGCATGGCAGGATTTGAACCCATATCTTTGGATCTTTGAATTAATAATCCAGTGACAATAGCATTAGGCTATCAAATTCATTTTTTTTTCTTTCTTTTCTGTCCAAACATGCCTTTCCACAACTTTGAACTTTCTCCCCCACCAATAAATTCCTGTGTTTCTAATTAAACAAAAAAATTACAAGCATTGGCCATGAAAGAATGAGGGGGTTACATTAAAATGGAGTTGGAAAAGAACTCACCTTTTACATTTTATCAAATTAACCTGCCATGTTATGGCGCACAGCTGGGGGAGGTGGAACTTGAAAATAAACCTTCCAACTCAGAGATAAGACAACATCTTCTATGCCACAGAGCCCAAGTCTGGTGAAGACCCCCACCTCCATTAAATACTTGCTAATGAACCTTGTCAGATATATTATGACACACCTTTGGAGCGGGTAGAACTTGAATTCAGGCTTTCTGGAGAATCACTGATTCATAATCAAGTCAGAGCTTTTCTGGTTCACTTTTGAAGAGTTCTTGTAGTTTCAAGATAGTGTCCCTACCTCCTGATCAGCATACCCAGGTTGAAGTCCCACCTGCTCCAGAGGTGTGTACTAACATCTCCAAGCAGGTTGATGAGAAAATACCTTTTGAGTTACCCTACATTCCTATCATCAAGAAAAAGAATAAAGTGTTTTACACAGAGGGTGGTGGGGCCTGGAACTTGCTGCCAGGGGAAGTAGTGGAAGCAGATACTATAGTGACTTTTAAAAGGTGTCTTGACAAATGCATGAATAGAATGGGAATAGAGGGATATGGTCACCGGAAGGATAGGGGGTTTTAGTTGTGACGGGCAGCATGTTGGAGCAGGCTTGGAGAACCGAAGAGCCTGTTCCTGCACTGTAATTTTCTTTGTTCTTAACAGACTAAGGACAGTGAAAGGCAACAAATGAAATGTGAAGAGTCAGCAACCACAGTTAATTTATTAAAAAAAATTCAAGAACCAAAGAAAAGCAACATGGGCGAGCCAATGAGTACAAGAGAGGAAAGAATGGAGGCAGAGCGAGTGAAGTTAATGGACTTTATGAAAAGAAATGTATCATCATTATAGTCTGGCCTACATGTGACTTCGGGCCCACAGTGATGAGATTGGCCTTTAACTGCTCTCTAGGTAATTCGGGACAGGTAATAATTGCTGCCTAATACCCAGATTCCATGAGTGAATAAAAAACAATTAAATGGTTGAAATTGTGCAAGTTCTATCTGCACACAAACTCTTCATTTAAACAGTGGTCATATAAGAGTAGGGGTGTCTTATTGCAGTTGTACAAGGTACTGGTGAGACCACATTTGGAGCACTATAAGCATTTTTGCTCCCTTCATTTGAGGAGAGATATTATTTCATTGGAGACAGCCCATAGAAGGTTTACTCGGATGATCCCCACGATGGAAGGATTGGCTTATGAGCAAACAATAAACAGGTTGGGACTGAACTCATTGGAGTTTAAAAGAATGAGAGACAATCTCATTGAAACATATTGGATTTTTCAAGGGCTTGACAGGACAAATGTCTCTCCATCATCTACAAGGCACAAGACAGGAGTGTGATGGAATACTCCCCACTTGCCTGGATGGGTGCAGCTCCAACAACACTCAAGAAGCTTGACACCATCCAAGACAAAGCAGCCCGCTTGATTGGCACCACACCCACAAGCATCCACTCCCTCCACCACCGACACTCAGTAGCAGCAGTGTGTACTATCTACAAGATGCACTGCAGCAATTCACCAAAGATCCTCAGACAGCACCTTCCAAATCCACAACCACTTCCATTTAGAAGGATGAGGGAAGCAGATACATGGGAACAGAACTGCCTGCAAGTTCCCCTCCAAGCCACTCACCATTCTAAGTTGGAAATATATCAGTGTCTCTGAGTCAAAATCCTGGAACTTCCTCTCTGAGGGCATTGTGGATCTACACGGCCTGCAGCGGTTCAAGGAGGCAGCGCACCACAACCTTCTCAAGGGTAACTAGGGATGGGCAATAAATGCTGGCCAGCCAGAAACACCCAGGTCTCAAGTGAGAATAAATAAACATATTTCTCCTCATGGGAGAGTCCATGACCGGAATAGTCTCGGAATAAAAGGGCATCAATTTAATACTGAGGTGAGGAAGAATTTCATCTCTCAGAGGATTTGGAACTCCTTGTCACAAAGAACTGAGGGAGCACAGTCCGTTGTGTATAATTAAGGCTGAGACGGATAGATTCTTGATCAGAAACAGAAACAGAAGTTGCTGAAAGCTCAGCAGGTCTGGCAGCATCTGTGAAGAAAAAAATCAGAGTTAACATTTCAGGTCCGGTGACCCTTCCTCAGAACGTTCTCTGATTTTTTCTTCACAGATGCTGCAGACCTGCTGAGCTTCCAGCAACTTCTGTTTTTGTTCCTGATTTACAGCATCTGCAGTTCTTTCAGTTTTTATTTGGATTCTTGATAAGTCTGGAAATCACAGGTGATGGGGAAAGGGCCGGAATGTGGACATGAGGAATGTTGGATCGGACATGATCCTATTGAGTGGCAGAGCAAGCTTGAGGGCATGAATGGTCTTATTATATTGATAATGTTACCTCACAGCTATTTAAGCAGTCTTCTGTTCTTCTTTTCTCCATTTAAATAGGATCTCGGTATTTATTTTCGATAATTCATCATTTACAATAAAAGGCACCAATTGATTAATTTAAACTTGAATATTGTAATATTGATGCAAATTTTCCAGCAAGTTTAAAAACCTGCAAAACCAGCTGACACAGGGAGGTAACTATTCTCTTGCTTCTCGAGGTAACCCGTGGACCATTGCATTATGAAACCATCACTGTTTGTGCTAAATTTTTAGCTTCTCTCGCCCACATCTTGCAGAAGCTCGATAGTAAAGTTCTAATGCTTCATGAAGGATTAACTTTTTTTGGCAGTTGAAGCAGTAAATTAAGATTTTCTTTCTTCCAGTTAATTTAATTGCTGTATTCTTTCCAAGGCTGTTGCGTGGCACATTGCCAAAAACACATAAAGGATACATTATCACTTTCATTTCTGTGAAAAATAGTTTTAATTCAATACCAAGTACAAATGGAACTTGACAGTGTAATCAACTAATTACATGTTGATGGCAAAGCCACATAGTTACAGCAAAATTTACTGAAATTATTTTCCTTTTGAAAGTCCAATCACTGTCTTTGAATGAAGGTGTCCTCTTCGGGTCATTATTGCTTCTACACCAGTAAATAATCTTCGAACGAACTGCAATGCAACCTGATCAAATATAGATACTTTCAATCAACCTCCTGCAGTACAACTCTAGAGAAAGCGGGTCTTGAACACAGACCTCCTGGCTTGTAAATAAGACACTACCGCCCCACTTTAAGAGCCTAGCCTTGTCAGCTGTAGTTTAGATTACTGAGCATATCTCCAACAGTGCACACGGAGCTGAGGAGTAACAAGGACAACCTGCATTTATCACAGAACCAGAGAATTATTACAGTGTAGAAAGAAACCATTTGGCCCATTGTGCCTGCCCTGGTGCTATTACCCAGCTTCAATCTACTACCTTTCCCCATATCGCTGCATACCATCTCTAACCAAATAATGCCCCTCCTGATTGTCTCAGTTGAACCTGCCTCCACCACATTCCCAGGTAGTGTATTCCAAATTCGCCCTGTTAACTGTCAATCCCACTTTTCACTTTGAATACCTGGAGCACACTCAGAGCAGCAGGATCAAGCTTAGTCAGAGCAGGAGAGGGAGAGGATCGAGCTTAGTCGGGGAGGGAGAGGGAGGGGATCGAGCTCAGGCAGAGGGGGAGAGGGAGGGGGTGGAGTTCAGTCAGAGAGGGAGAGGATCGAGCTTAGTCGGGGAGGGAGAGGGAGGCGATCGAGCTCAGACAGAGGGGGAGAGGGAGGGGGTGGCGTTCAGTCAGAGAGGGAGAGGATCGAGCTCAGTCAGAGCAGGAGAGGGAGGGGATGGATCTCAGTCAGAGAGAGAAAGAGGGAGAGGGAGAGGGATTGAGCTCAGTCAGAACGGGAGACGGAGAGGGATCAAGCTCAGTTGGAGCAGGAGAGGGTGAGGGATCAAGCTCAGTCAGAGCGGGATCAGGTGGATCCGTCACTGAATCTGGAGGCAGAGCTCCTGTAGTAATGTCTGAGTTCAACCATGAAGCAGGGAAAGAGGATTGGCTGCTTTAGAACCAGGTTTAGAGGCTCAGGATGTAATCTGGGAAAGAGAGAGACAGAGGGTAACGTCACTATTTTTATGGATTGTAGTTTGTGAGAAATAGAGAGATAGAGAGACAGAGAGAGAATCGATTTGGTGTGCAGTGTGTAAGGCTGAGTAATTGCTTCCCAGTTTATTGTTTGTAGTTGGAAAGGATCACAATGGCAGGAGAACTCAGCCCCATGGAATACTCCTCCTTCTGTCTGTGGGAACATTTTCCAGGTACATTTCCACTCATCATGGTGATCACCTAGCAGGATGTGTGATCCACAGTAGCTGGTGAATGTCAACATGGAGTGTTTGGAGATGTCGATGGACTCAGTACAGAGCATCCATGAGGATGAGGATACCATGGAGAACACAGTTAGGGAGCTGGTCACAACACCAGTAAGGGCTTTTCTGAAGAAGGGTCTAGGCCCGAAACGTCAGCTTTCCTGCTCCTCTGATGCTGCTTGGCCTGCTGTGTTCATCCAGCTCTACACCTTGTTATCTCTTATACCAGTAAGGGCTTCACAGGCAGAGAAACATGGATGACCACTTGGCAGCTTGTCAACACTAAGAGGCAACAGTCAATTTGAAACTTAGTCAATGCCAATTTTGAATCCTTCCCCTAGCTGTGTTTTCTCCTCTGTCACCATGGTTAAAGTAGCAGCTATTTTCTTGTTGAAGGCAGATGCAAAGTATTCATTTACTATCTCTTCTATACCTCCTGTTTTTGTTTAACTCTCCTACATGGTCCATAATTGGCCCTACACCTCCTTATCCAGTCCCTTCACTATTTATTTGCTGACAGAAGACTTTGGGATTACCCCAATATTGGCAGTATTCTTTCCTCATAAAGTTGTTTCTCTTCTCTAACATGCTTTTTCACCTCCATCTGAGCTCTTTTCATTCACCTGACACCATAACACTATGAAACCACATTTTCTTCAATACTTTCTACTCCTTTTTCATCCTGAAAGCTTTGAATTTGTTTGTCTTATCATTCTCTTTTTTAGGGAACATTGCTTGACCCTTTGCAAATCATTTCCTTTTTGAAGGTAGCCATTGTTCAGTTCCAATTTTTCCGACTAACCTTTTGTCTCAATCTATCCAACCCAGCTGTGTTCTTATCCATTTATATGGCAGTCCCCCAAGTGTAACTACTCTTATCCTGGATTGCTTATTGCTCTGATCTATTCATAGAACAGAATCATAGCATCTCTACAGTGTGTTAGTAAGCGATTCAGTCCATCAAGTCTACATTGGCCCTCCTAAGAGCTTCCCACCCAGACCGAACCCTCAACCCTACCCCTATAACCCTGCATTTCCCAAGGCTAATCCACCTAACCTGTACATCCTTTGACACTATGGGTAATTTCCCTTGGCTAATCCAGCTAACCTGTACATCTTTGGTTTGTGGCAGGAAACTAGAGCACCCAGAGGAAACCCACGCAGACACGGGGAGAATGTGCAAAATATACATGGTCACCTGAGGCTGGAATCGAACCCAGGTCCCGGTGCTGTGAGGCAGCAGTACTAACCACTGACCTCGCTTTGCCACCCAAACATCACAATACAATGATCACTGTCTCCAAACTGACACTGAATCTACTTGGTGCACATCATTTCCAAGGGGAGGTGAAGGTAACATCCAAAGACCCAGGTGTTATTCTGGGATGTGATTTCAAATCCAGCAACGGCAAGTAGTGGTATTTGAATTTGATAAAAATCTGAACTTAAGAGTCTAATCACAACCATGAATACATTGTCACTTGTTGGAAAAATCCACCTGGCTCACTAATGTTCTTTAGGGAAGGAATCTACCATCCTTACCCGGTTTGGCCTACATGTGACTCCAGACCCACAGCAATGTGGTTGCCTCTTAACTGTCCTCTGGATAACTAGGGATAGATAATGGATACTGCCCAGTGAGGCCCACATCCCATGAGTAAATAAAATAAAACAAGGTCAACAGTGTGTTCTTTCTTTTTTGCAGTGGACGTATACTGCTGTCAAGTATTTTCCTGATCAACATTTGTCCCTCATTTCCCCAGCTCACATCCAGATAGATGAAGGCCCCCATTATAATTACTCTGTTATGTTTGTGCCTCTCTGCAACCTCCCTGCAGACTTGTTCCTCTGATCTTTTTTCACTAGTTGATGGTCCATAGAGAACATCGAACAACGTTTTACTTTTCGCTCCTTAACTCTGGCCAAATTAATTCTAGCCTGGAACACTTCAATACATCCTCTTTCTTTAGCACTGCAGCCCTGTCTATAACCAGTTCTGTCATCTGCCCTCCTTTTCTTAATTTCCTGTCTTTTGTAAACACCTTGGATCCTGGAATGTTTGCCACTCAATCCTGCCCTTTCTTGAGCTAGGTCTTTGTTACATCTACAACATCATATTTCAGAGCTGGGCCTAATTCCTCCATTGTATTAACTATACTCATGTGCTTTCACAAAACAGAACAATAACCTTGATTTGCAATTACTTTCTCCCTTACCCTGACTTCACCAATTGATCCATTTGATGTATCCAACCTCTCAACCAAGTCTTTGAGGAGTGTGATTCACTCTCTTGTCTCTCTGTGAGGATGGAGTGGACACAAATTCATTATAGACAGCTCAGAAAAGCATCACTTGATTTCTGGAATTCAGGGGTGGTACCTCACTTGGAAAGGTTGGTAGGCTGGGCTTATGTCTAGTGGAATTTATGACAGTGGGAACTGATGTTTATTGAAGCGTATAAATCCTCAGGAAGGATGCCATTGAGATAACAAGGTGTAGAGCTGGATGAACACTGCAGGCCAGGCAGCATCAGAGGAGCAGAAAAACTGATGTTTCGGGCCTGGACCCTTCTTCAGATGTTCTTTAATGGGGGAGATCAGAACAAACAGAAATAGTTTACAAATAAATGATTCCCTATTTAAAATTTAGCTAAGGAGATTTTTTTTTCTCTCATGAATGTTAGAAACTCTCTTCACCAGAGAGAGGTGGGGTGGAATCTTGCACTATATTAAGGTACGTGCAGCTGGATTCTTGGCATAAAAGGTTATCAGGGAAGGTGGGAACATTGAATTATGCTATCATCAGCTCAGCCATGATGTCACTGAATTGTGGAACAGGCCTAACGGTGCTCTTAATTCAAATGTTTGCATGTTCATATGTAAAAAGGAAATGCTTGTAACGTGGTCATAGAGAACTATGCTAAATAAAAGAATGGAGGGACAACAGCTGAATGGTATCATCACTAGGCTATTATTCTAGAATAAAACAAATGCTGGAGACACTCAGCAGATCTGGCAGCATCTGTGGAGAGAGAAACAAAGCTATTATTTCAAGTCTTATTCAACTCTTCTTCAGAATTTAGAATTTTGAAGAAAAGTCAAATTGGACCTGAAATATTAACTCTATTTCTCTCTCCACAGATGCTGCCAGAATTGCTGAGTTTCTCCAGCAATTTCTGTGCTTGTTTCAGATATCCCACATCTGCAGTTTTTTGCTTAAAATATTCCAGAGACCCATGTAAGGTTCTGGGGAAACAGGCTTCAATCCTGCCAGGGCAGATGATGGAATTTGAATTTATTTAAACAAAAATCTGCAGTTAAGATTCTAATGATGACTACAAAACCATTATCAATTGGAGGATTCAAGAGGGACATTGGATAATTATTTGGATAGGGATGATGTGCAGGTTAAAGGCAGGAGTTTGGTACTCGTGGACAGAACAAGTGGAGACATGATGAGCCAAAAGTCCTCCTTCTCAGTTCTGTAATCCTGAGAAGAAGTTTAGTGAACTTCAGTAAAATAAAACAAGGGACTGTGGATGCTGGAGAAGCTCAGCAGGTCTGTGGAGAGAGAAATAGAGTGAATGTTTTGAGCTCAGTCACCCCTCTTCAGAACAAAGACTATCTGGTTGGGAATGTTGTTGAATGCTGAATCAGTTCATTGGCGGTGATGGGGAAATTGCCCGAAGCCATAATGTATGTGGAAAAGGGGGGACATAAGCTGCTGACAGCCAGGTAAAGCAATACAAACCTTACCACATCACATTACACTGCAATATTTACTGCAAATGCTCCTTTCAAACAAATACTGTTTCTCTGGAACTGTTATCTCAGAGTTCTGTGCAAATAGAGACCACAAGCCTCTGTTGTTATAGATTCAGAGATTATAACAGTGCAGAAAGATATTAATTGCACAATAATTGAAGTTTAATATGTTATTGAATGGCAGACCAGACTCAAGGGGCTGAACAGCCTCATCCTGCTCCAGACATAATATGATATGCAATCACCCATTATAATCACTGGTTGGTGACATTTATATTGTGGAGTTATTTACATTGGATGAGTAATACTTTAGGTGCTATGGTAATGTTAGCTTTGCAGGGCGATGGTCATATTGTCTATTGTCATGTATAGTGTTGGTTAACAATTACGTGCAGGGCTCAGATTCAGAACACCTTTGTGATCAGTCTGTCATGTATCTATCCCTGCGTTAAAATCCTGTGATCATAACTATAATGCAAAGGCATAGTTCCATGTGCCCAATACTGCTTCCAAGTCACAGATATTTCTGAATCCAGGTTGCCCCCACCCCCGCCCTCAAGCCCCACTGACAAATGCACCGAAGAGTATCGAGGCAGAGCTAAGTTCAGCAGCATGCCATTTCTTGCAGTACAGCAGTATCAAGCTGCTATTTCTAGACTGAAAATAGCACAACTGGCAGAAGAGACGGTCTGCTAAGGAGTGTGTGGTTCAAATAGACCAAGTCGACCAGCATGCACACCAACTGAATAAAATGACGGACCATTATACACAGCCAGGAGCTCAATCCTCAATTAAACATGAATAGGGAACAATGCTGCACTGTCAGTGTAGGTGAGGTCACATTTAAATGGTTTCATAGTTAACTTTATCGAAAGCTCGGTTAATACATTAGCATGCAAATGGACTTACCTGGAGAATTAAGATTCTAATCAGATTAAAACTGCTTTAGAAAAAGGCTCCTCTAATGTTATTTCATACTGCTTGATCTGATTTGCATATTTTCTATTAAATTATTCCACATTTGTCTTTGTGTTTTTTCTATATTTGTTTGTGTCCCTTTGCAAAAACTTCAGTATTGTAAACTTGGCTTGTAAATTAGGACTTGCTATTCTTCTACAGAGGCTCACTTTTAGCACAATCTTTCTATCCTATCCCAAACAGAGTGTGCTAAGTGCTTTTCATTTCATCCACCATTTTGCAGAGTCCACTCACTAACATCTGTGATATTGTTAATTAATTCCCTTCCATGCTTGTCACTGAAACAATGTGACATAGCTTCTGAAATTACAATGCTCAAGATCTGTGCTGCAATATCTTTCTTTCTTCCTCCAAGCTATTCCTGAAAGTGTGTAAGCATTTCTCCAATGATGTGGGAAACTCAACAACTTACGTTCAAATGTCACAGCCCTAAGCAGCATTTTATTTTTAATTTGCTTTTACAATCAGTGTTAGGGGGCCAGAATTTCATATCCATCTTAGTTGCCCTTGAGAATGTGGTGAGGAGCTGCCCTCTGCTCAGACTGTCATCTGCAGTGGGAATCCATGTGCTGTACGTTGACCCACACTGCTGTTTGGGAGGGTATTCCAGGATTTTACCCAGCGATACTGAAGGAACAGCGATATATTGCTCAGTTAGGACGGTGAGTGGCTTGGAAGGAAACTTGCAGGTCGTGGTATTCCCATCTATCTGCTGTCTTTGTCCTTCTAGGTGGAAGTGATTGTGGGTTTGGAAGGTGCTATCCAAGGGACTTTGGTCAATTTCTGCGGTGCATCTTGCAGACAGTACACACTGCTGCCATTGTGTGGTGTTGGCCAAGACAATGAAGGTTTAAGGTGCTGGACAGGTCGCCAATTAAGTGGACAGCTTTGTCTTTGATGGTGTCAAGTTTCTTGAGTATTGTTAGAGCTGCACTCATCCAGACACGTGGGGAGTAATCCATCACACTCCTCATTTGTGTCTTGTAAATAGTAGACAGGCTTTGGGGAGACAGGCAGTGTTTTACTCTGCACATAATTCCCAGCTTTAACCTACTGTTGTAGCCATTGTATGTATATGGCTGCTCCAGTTAACTTTCTGGTCATTGGTAACCTCCAGGAAGTCAACAGTGGAGCAGGTAACTCCACTGAGTATCAGCGGGAGATGATTAGATTCTCTCTTGTTGGAGAAGCTCATCATCTGGCACTTGGAAGCTGTGAGCATCACTTGTGACTTATCAGCGCAAGCCTGAAGGTTGTCTGGGTCTTGCTACGCATAAAGAAGGACTGCGTCAGGATCTGAAATGAACAGAAAGAACGAGATCCCTCCACAAGCTGCTGACTTCAAGCAACAGGAGGACTTTGATCTGAACTTTCTTCTGAGAGAGAGGCAGCAACAGTTGGACTCCATCCCAAAGGGTCAGGGAGGAGGATGGGATGCAGATTGAGGGGCCAGAGAGGGTCAGGGAGGGGGAGAGGCGGCAGATCGAGGTGTCAGAGACAGGGAGAGGTTGCAGGTCAGGGGTCAAAGGGAGGAAGAATCTACAAAAACCAAAAGAATCAGGAAACAGAATGATTGGTGAGCAGGATGCACTTTAAATAGAAAGTTACATGTTACTTTTATAACTTCAATTTATTTTTAAAGTAATTTCATTTACAAATGGGGGAATTTAGCAGGTACATTATTTAATCTTACAGTTTATAATATGTTTATACTCTGGCAAGGAAATCCCTGTAAAATCTAACTGTGGCTTTAACTGTGGTTCACTTGGGAAATTATGTTTCACTTAAAGTTGTGATGTTCAGGAATGCAACTATTAAGCGAGGACTTCCTGAATTGAATATTGAGCAATAATTAGCAAACATCCCCACTTCTCACCTTATGATGGAGGGAGGGTTGTTTAAGAAGTAGATGAAGATGATTGAGCATGGGACACCACGTATTTATTGACTTTAGATGAATCTTCAACGCCATAATTCCAAAAAAAACTCATCTTCGAATTCCAAGACCTAGGACTCTGCTCCCCACTCTGTAACTGGATCATTGATTTCCTGACTTGCAGACTGCAATCAGTAAGGACAGGCAACGACACCTCCTTGATAATAATCCTCAACACCGGTGCCCCACAAGACTGTGTACTCAGCCTCTTACCATACTCATTATACACTCATGACTGTGTGGCCAAATTCAGCTCTAAGTCCATTTACAAATTTGTTGATGACACCACCATAGTGGGTTGGATCACAAACAATGAGACAGAGTACAGGAAGGAGATAGAGAGCTTAGTGGCATGGTGCAATGACAACAATCTCTCCCTCAATGTCAACAAAATGAAGCAGCTGGTCATTGACTTCAGGAATCAGAGCGAAGGATACATCCCTGTCCACATCAATGGTGCTAAGGTGGAGGTGGTCAAGAGCTTCAAGATCTTAGGAATATAACATCAACAATCTCTCCTGGTCCATACACATCAATGCTATCGTCAAGAAAGCACAACAACGTCTCTACTTCCTCAGAAGGTTAAGGAAATTCAGCATGTCCCACAATGACTCATTCCAATTTTTATAGATGCACCATAGAAACCATCTTATCTGGATGCATCACAGCTTCGTATGGTTAAACCATCTCTCTTTAATGGTAGAGACCAGCCTGATGGTCAAGTGAGAAAATGGCAACTTTACCCATAATTGTTTACATTCTGTTTCTTTCTTGTGAGAAACTTTAGGTAGATCTTTGAGCAAGACCATAATACAAATGATGGAAGGGTTGTTGTATGTGTACAGTAATAAGCTGATCACTGATGCTCAGTTCGGCTTCTGCCAGGGTCACTCAGCTCCTGACCCTATGACAGCATTGGTCCAAACCTACACAAAAGTGTAGTATCCATTGGTTTGATGAGATTGAATGACTGTCCTTGGCATGAAGGAAACATCTGGCTGTATGTGCCATCTAAGAGTATGACCAAAACTGAAGTCAGTGGAAACTGGGAGGAAATTCTCCATCCCTTGAAGTCACAATGACACAGTGGAAGATGGTTGTGGTTGTTACAGGTCAATCATCTCAGCTCCAGGACATCTCTGCAGGAGTTCCTCAGAGTTTGATTTAATTTGATTTATTATTATCACATGTACTGAAATAGAATGAAAAGTATTGAATTGCGTGCTAACCAGCCAAATCATGCCTTACATAAATATATCAGGGTAATAGAATAGAATGCAGAATATAGTGTTACAGCTACAGGGAAAGTGCAGAGAAAGATCAACTCTAATATATGAGAAGTCTATTCAAAAATCTGATATCAGTGGGAAAAAAAAAACTGTTCTTGAATCTGTTGGCATGTGTTTTCAAAATTTTGCCTATTCTACCCAATGGAAGTGGGTGGAAGAGAGTGTAACTCAGGGTGGGTGGGGTATTTTGATTATGTTGGCAGCTTTCCCAAGGTAGCGGAACGTATAGACAAAGTCAATGGAAGAAAGGCTGGTTTGTATGATCGACAGGGTTGCATTCCAAACTCTTTGTAATATCATGCAGTCTTGCAGTTGCTACACCAAGCTGTGATGCATCCAGACAAGATGCTTTCTATGGTGCATCTATAAAAATTGGAATGAGTCATTGTGCACATGCTGAATTTCCTTAGCCTTCTGAGGAAGTAGAGGTGTCGTTGTGCTTTCTTGACTATAGCATTGATGTGTATGTACCAGGAGAGATTTTTGGTGATATATTCCTCGGACCTTGAAGATCTCGACCAGCTCCAGCTCAGCACCATTGATGTGGACAGGGGAGGGGAGAGTGTGAGATGGTAGATCTTCATGGTTACTGCAGTCAATTTCACAAACTCAGGAAATTCCAAATTAATTCAAGGCAACAATGAAATGTAGCCATTGTTGTAACGTAAGAAACAAATTCACAAATTTGAGTGCAGCAAGCACCCATAAACACACAATGTGAAAGTTGCAGGATAATCTGTGTCAATGCCGCAGAAAAGCAATGAATATGCTGTGTAAATGTAACCCATTCTGTGCACAGATTCTTGAGATATGCTAATGATACATTAAGGTGTAGGCAAATACCAGCTCTTCATTTTTTTCTTCCTAAAGATCACTACCACAATGTAACAGTTACATTATTCAGTTATTCTGTGATAATTTTCCAACAATCTTCAGGGATTCTGCCTTCAAACATCTTGTATTTTCATGGCTGAGAACTAAGTAATTATCTTTTGTAAATTAAGTTTCTGTTGTAAGAAGAAAGCTTTTAAGGTATTTAAAAATCATTGTTCAAAAGTGTGTGCTTAGACTTTATTCTGAAAGGTTTTCCCAATTTTGTCAGACTGCACTACAATTTAGGAATTACAGGTGCAATATTACTTTTAAATCCACAAAGGTTTCCTTTTCTGCAAATTCAATTAGCAATATAATCACAATTAGAGATTTAAAGGTGGCAGTTGAAACACAAGTAAGAATGGGTAATTATCCAGTCATATTCTCAATTATTCCCTTAAACAATTTCTTCCCCTTTGGGATGCCTTCAATCCCACTGTAGACATGGTAAAATAAATGTGTGGTGTTGATAACAGTGCTGTGGCAAATTGCCAGTGGGCAGGTATATTAACTGCACCCTGCTGATTGAAAATGCAGGTAGCTTCTTTTGGGCTAGCTGTGGCTCTGTGAATAACATGCTCACCTCAAAGTCAATCATCACACCTGAGAGATTTCAGTGTGAATCAATCCAAAACTGATCCTTCAGTGCATTGTGAAATGCAGCAGATACATGGGAACACCGCCACCTGCAAGTTCCCTTCTAAACCGCTCACCATCTCCCTTGGAAATATATCACCGTTCCTTCACTGTCACTGAGTCATTCTGGAAATCCCTCCCTGAGAACATTGTGCATCAAGCCAGAGCAGTGACTCAACAAGTCAGCTCACCATCACCTATTCAAAGGGTAACTAGGGATGGGCAATAAAGGTTGACCCAGCCAGAGACATTAACAGCCTCTGTATCCTAACAGCAGCATGCAGGTTGTAGGTGTTCCTGAGCATCCAAATGAAATCCTGAAGAGCTGAAGTGGTTTGTGAGTTGGTCTGAGAGCAGACCTGATATTGTGTTGGGGCCGGTGTGTTTGCTGCAGACAACTTGCTGGAAAGAACAATGGGCAAGAGAGTGTCCATGGTGCATCCAAGAAGCTTGTGTTGAGGATTGAGTTGGATGAAGTCCTGGAGAAGCAAACAGCAAGCTGCTACTTCCAGGGAACTTTCCTGTGGGAAATTGTCACCATTTAATTTCTTGGCAAAGGCAAGAGAAAATTGGAAGCTGGAAAGAAATGAGGCAGATTGGCCAACAAATGAGATGTAAATACATGGAAATAAGTGCAGCACCACTCCTAAGTGAGATTCTGAATTCGCTATTTCAATCTTAAGGGGAAAATTAGAAATTCTTTTCTCAATGTCAAAGTTTTGTTTCTTCTTGGTGTATCTTTCCCCATTTCTGTCCTTTGCCCACAACGCTCAAGAGAGCAATGCTAATGTTAGTGCCCATGTTTATTGTCTGCACCATTCTATTGATGCCCATGAGTGAGGAGAGGAGTTCTTCTCTTGCTTTTGGAGTAAGCAGATAGATTTGTACCTGCTCCCTAAGATCCTAACAGTTACATCTGACCAAATATAGTTGTACACACTGCTACCATGCAAAAACATTTCTTGTTATCAAAGAACAGTGCCTCTTTTGCAGATTGTCTATGGTGGTGAAATGGAGGTGATAGCTTAGTGGTATTATCATTCCAGTGACCCAGGTAAAGTTCTATGGATTCAGGTTCAAGTCCCAAAGGGACACATGGTGAAATCTGAATTCGATACAAATCTAGAATTAAGAGCCTAATGATGACCATGAAACTGTTGCTACGTTTTGGAAAAGCTCATCAGGTTCACTAACCTTGGGAGAAAGGAAGTCTGTTGCCCTTACCTCATTCTTGCCTACTCGTGACTCCAAATCCACAGGAATCGGGTTCATTCTTGACTACTCACTGGGCATTGAGGGATGAACAATAAATGTTGGCCGAGCCAATGACTCCCATCTCCCATTAAAGAATGTTCTACCACTAATCACTAGAAAGAGCCCACATAACTGACAATTGGTAACATTGAACTATCTCAGACAGCTCTCCTTAGTGCTATTTCCTGGTAGAGGTGAAAAATACCACAAGGTGCCAACAATGGTTATCCAGTGAAAGGAAAGCCACTATCATCTTACCAGACCTGAGGCCGCTGTCTCTCAGGAGAGGTAGTGGTTTAACCTGAGGGTGACCATGCCTTAGACAAGGGGAGGGATTGAGAAGGAAAATCTTTCACAGTAAGCCCAAGCCATGTGGGAATTGACCCACACTGTTGGCATCACTCTGTGCTGCAAGCCAGCTGTCCAGCCAACTGAGCTATCCAGAAAATATCACACTCCGGCTCATGACCTTCTGCCTTGGTTTTGAACAGTGTTGTACCCTTCCTGAACAAGACCCTTTGGCAATTTGCAGACAGCTCTACATTCCTCCAGTTGCTGGCACTCTCCCTCTATCAACAGGACAAATGACTTCTTCAAAGAACTCCAATAAGTTGGTTAATCGTGATTTCCTTTCCTCAAAACCATGTTGTTGCTGATTGCTTTGTTCGTTTTTTTAAATGTCCTTCTATAACGCCTTTCAAAACAGCTTCGAATATTTTTCCTAAGTGGGCTATTGTTTCCTGGTTTCTGTCTTCCCCCTTTCTGAATAAATGAGTAATATTCATTAATTTGGAGCTTTGGAAAATTTAAACCAATGCATCAATTACCTCACTCTGAAATTCTTGAAGGAAGCCCACCAGGACCTGCCACTAATTCCAACAATTTGGTCAGGACCACTTCCCAGGTCCCTATCATTATCCTGATTGGCTCTCTCTCTCACTGCCATTTCCTGATTTACTGCTTTCTCTGGGATGTTAATTGTATCCTCAATTGTGATGACTGATGTAAAATACCTGCTCAATTCATCTGCGAGCTCCTTATTTTAAATTATTAATTCACAGTATCATTTTCTATAGGATTACAATTCATTCTGTTAACTTTTCAAGAAGTTATCATTCTACTCTTGGGCTTTCATTTTAGATTAATCCAAATTGTTAAAAGTAACTGTTCATACATCCACTCTTCGCCTAATTTTCACATTTGACCTCAAATGTAAGCTCTTCCTTTTTAAAGCTGTACACCATATTCCTTGAGATACTGATTTTTTGATGTTTTGTAAATATACTGTTATATAGAGATGGTGTTGAATGAAGAAGGTGAGTTTATCTCTCCTCTTCAGTTTAAGGAAGAATGAGCAACTAGCATTTATTTCAGTGCCAGCTAGTGTGAGCACTCTCATCTGAGACTGTAAGTTCTGGACTTTAATGCAGAAATTTAGGTTGACAATCCAATATTGCACTAAGGGATTGTTGCATTGTCAGAGCAGTAACTCTTCAAATACAGTCATCAGAAAAAGCTTTACCTGTTCTCTTACTTGGGCATTTTTTAAAAAATTAGTTCACAGGACGTGTGTGGTGCTGGCTAGATTAGTATTTATTGCCCATCCCTAATGGCCCAGAGGGCAGTTCAGAGTCAACCACATTGCTGTGGGTCTGGAGTCACATGTAGGCCAGACTAGGTAAGGATGGCAGTTTCCGTCCCTCAAGGATATTCATGAACCAGATGGGTTTTTTCCCACAACAATCAGCAATAGTTTCATGGTCATCATTCAGTCAGAACTCACACAACACCAGGTTATAGTCCAATAGGTTTATCTGAAATCACAAGCTTTCAGAGCGTTGCTCCTTCATCAGGTGATGAAGCACTCTGAAAGCTTGTGATTTCAAATAAACCTGTGGGTCTATAACCTGGTGTAGTGTGAGTTCTGACTTTGTCCACCCTCCTGTCCAACACCGGCACCTCCACATCATGGTCATTATTGGATTCTTAATTTCAGATTTTTTTAATTGAATTCAAATTCCGCAATGGTAGGATTCACACCCAGGTCACCAGAACATTACCTGGACCTCTCGATTAATAATTTTGCGATAACAACACGAGACCATTGCCTGCACTTAATGCCATTTTGTAGAGGATCTGGTGAGTAATATTTTCAATGTCCTGGCTACAATCACAAATCACAAAAAAGAAACAATTTGGTTATCATTGCATGGCAAATCATGGGGTCTCGCTGTGTGCAAATTATCCAGTATGTTTCCTGCATTGTAAAAGCGGCTACACTTCAACACTGTATCATGAACCTTTATTCTATTGATACTGTTGTCATACATGTTCTGATTCTCCTGCTTTAACTAAAGTTTAACTAAATGTATGTTGCTTTTACACAAGGACAGCTTGGCATAACTGGTCTGAGCAGCATTTTGCTTTTCTTATCCTGGAGGTCAGCAGGGACAATATTAATGCAGTAAAAAGTACAAATGAATCAAATACTAATTATCAGTGAACTTTAAGCCCAAGTTTAATCAATCAGCTTCTTGTGCCCTAAAGCAAGTTTCTGCTTCGATGCAATGAGTTGGCAGAATGGGTTGTAAAGAAATGATTTCACAAGAGGTTTCAGCTCATTCAGTTCAATGTGGTTTCAGCCTGGGACCAAGACTCGCATTGATCCAAGGTCAGCGTAAAGATAGAGGTTTCCTCTCTTCAGCGATTACATTAATTGGAGGTCCATTCTAACAATTCTGCTGTGCTAGAAAAATACCTTTAAGTTGGTTGTAAAGTTAATTGGTGAACCAAAGGCCAGGAACAGGGGTTGGGGCCAGACAGAATTCTGGCAGTGAGAAAACTCAAAACTACTAATTTTTTTCAGGGCCTGCTGAGTGTGATGGAGAGTGGAACATGGAAAGACCAAATTAGTGCACTTTTTTATTATTCATTTTATTTTCATTCACGGGATGAGGGTGTCGCTGACCAGAAAGCATCAATAGCCCATCCCCAATTGTTCAGAGTCAACCACATTGCTGTGGGTCTGGAGTCACATGTAGACCAGACCAGGTAAGGATGGCAGTTTCCTTCCCTAAAGGACATTGGTGAACCGAATGGGTCTTTCCGACAATCAACAATGGGTTTGTTGTCATCATTAGATTCTTAATTCCAGATATTTTATTGAATTCAAATTCCACCATCTGCCATGGAAGGGTTTGAACTCAAGTTCCCAGAACATCATCTGGGTCTCTAGGTTAACAGTTCAGCAATAATACCAACACAGAGTGGCCTGGTGTCTGAAGGCAGCACTTGTTGGGAAAAAGAAAACTGAAAGAGTGAATGATGGGGAGAGAACTGAGCATCAAGGAGTTGGGTGACGTTGATGGAAGCTTGACAGATCAGTTATTCAAAGGTAGGTCTCCATCGATAGGAAGCTCAGCGAGATCTGGGCTGAGGGCTAATGGGATTTATTGAGGGGGGCCCTTGTGAAGGACCAGCAATCTGTTCTGGACCTTCCATGTAGTTGCAACTGCCTAGAAGGCACAACAACACCTTGTATTCCTCAGGGGGCTAAGGAAATTTGGTACATCCATAAGGACCTTCACCAACTTTTTACAGATACATCACAGAATGCATCTGTGTACATCATGGCTTGGTACAGCAACTGTTGTGTCCAGGACCTTAAGAAACTACAGAAAGTTGCGTACACAGCCCAGACCATCACACAAGCCAACCTTCCATCCATGGACTCCACCTACACTTCTTGTTGTTGCTGTTTGCAGAAGGCTGAGTCGTCTTGGAAACCTTTCTCACTTTACACCTGAGGGATGGGAGTGCTCAGCGTGCAAGTTCCTCAATGCTGGCAGATGGTGAACTGGATAATTCCTTCTTCGCTTAGTTATTCCTGATTTCCTTTTACAATGATTGACACTTTCAGGAAGATTCAAGCCAGAGACCATACTGACATGTGATTTTGTTATAAAATTGTTTATATTGTGTGGGCCTTATTGGCTGGACCAGCATTCATTCCCAATATCACCCTGGTAATGCTCTCTTCCTACCTCTTCCGTCAGGCAGAAGACACAGAAGTTTAAACACACGCACCCAACAGAATCACAAACAGCTTCTTCCTCGCTGCTTTCAGAGTATTGAATGGCCCTCTCAAATTTCAAATCTAATGTTGATCTGGTTTCTGCACCTCCTGCGCAGCCATAGCCTTGTATGCCTCGGTCTGTCACAACACCCTATGGTCTGTATGTCCTTGTTTGTTATGACCTGCCTGCACTGCTCACAAAACAAAACTTTTCACTGTATCCAGGGACATGTGACTACAATAAATCAAATTAAATCAAATTGCGGAGCTTAAATGGAAAGAGATTGCGATAAAGCTGAGGAGAACACTGGGAGATCATCAAACCCTGGAGGTGGGAGTGGGTGGGGCAGAGGAGGGTATGTTGGGGACACATGGCAGGATACCCCATGAGGCACTGGAATCCTCATCTCTCTACCGCTGCTCTGTCTCATCATTAACACATTTTGAATCATAGCGTAACGCAGGCTTGATGCTGAGGGGTGACCACTTTGCGTAGCTGATAGCGAGTTCAGTCACAACTTTCCACACTTCAAGAAGAGCTTCATAGTGACCTTGCTTTGTTTTCCAGGCACTTGAGAGTTCAGAAAACAGACCCTGGCATGGGGAGACATTTTCCAGCCATTGTAGCTGGTTTGGCAGGATTTTGTCTGAATTCCTATTGAGGTGTTGTCAAGAAACAGAAACGAGCAATAGTTTGACTGTCCTCCTACTGAATCTGGGGAGCTCAGTGGAGATATTGCTGGTAGAATTTCTCGGTCTCTCCAATACAGGAGTGCGGTGAATACAAGCGTTCTGCATGTTCAGACTTTATTTGACGTACGAAGATGTTTGCTGTCAAATACTTAGTGCTACGGTTTGCAGAAAGTTGAGTCATGTTGGAAACTTTTCTCACTTTACACCTGAAGGATGGGAGTGCTCAGAGTGCAAGATCCTCAATGCTGGTAGATGGTGAACGGGATAATTCCTTCTTCGCTTAGTTATTCCTGAATTCCTTTTACAATGATTGACACGTTCAGGAAGATTCAAGCCAGAGACCATACTGCCATGTGAGTTTGTTCTAAAATTGTTTATGTTGTGTGGGCGTCATCGGCTGGACCAGCCTTCACTCTCAATCCCTAGTTGCCCTTCAGAAGTTGGTGATGAGCTAGCTTCCTGAACTGCTGCAGTTGAGACTCCCACAATGTGGCGGGAGAGTCCATAATAATCTTTAGTTATACTTGGGAAGTTAAAGTCACCATAGTTTCAGGCTGCTTTGGTAGAGAGAGAGAGAGACGAATGCTGGTTGTTTAACCTGAAGATCACCATACCTTTGGCGAGGGGAAGGACATTCCAACATGACTACCTCAGCCTATGAAGGAGTTGAGCCCATGCTGTTGCTGTTACTCTACATCGCAAACCAGCCATCCAACCAACTGAGCTAACTGACCCCACTATTTAACTATTCCACCTGGCAACTAAATAGCAAATAATTAAAATGCAAAAATAGCACATGAATTGTGTGACTCATGTGTTCCTGGGTGATGTCTTTAAAATAATGGTTTAAAAATGCCTTGTTGATAAGCTGTTGATAGGCAAACAGTTTTGCCTGAGTCACTGTTGCTCTGCACAGAGCTTTTTCTTGAATTTAAAAAATTAGCCTGTAGAGATAAGCAGTTCACATATGGTCAGCCCTGTCCCCTTTCCAGTTCCTACTCATCAAGGTGACAGGAATCAATCAACCTTATCTCCCTTGACTTTGTTATGTTAGAGAAAAAACAGCAAGACAAATTTTATGACTCAAGCTATAGCCGTTGGATTGATAATGATTACAAGACCGTATAAGTACAGGTTCTAACAAAAAGCCAGCAGCAGAGGGAAAGCTTATAGAAGGGAAGAGAATAACTGTCAGGATCTGTTAGTGGATTTCTCCATGGTTACCATCGCAACAAAGGGATGCTCATCTGAAGTCAATGACTCTCCCCAGTAATTCATGCATGTGTTGTGTTTACAAAAATGGGATTTATCACAGTATGGATTTCCATTTATTCAAAGTGATATGGCAATAATAGACCTGCTCCCTAGGATAACAAGGGAATGCTGTCAGATCCCGGTGGTCCACAAAAAACCCGGAATGGCTGGCTCTCAGCCAATGGGCTACTCTGTGTGGTTCTCCCAGACCTTTGGGAATACTCTGTCTTAAACAAAACCAGCTGATATTTTCAATTTGTTGGCACGTGTACCTAAATACAGTGAAAAGTTTTGTTTTGCGCACAGTACAGGCAGGTTATAACATACAAGGACATACAGACCATGGGGTGTTTAGGCAGAGCGAGGCATACAAAGTTATGGCTGCGCAGAAGGTGTATGAAAGCAAGGTCAACGTTGATTTGAAATTTGAGAGGCCCATTCAGCAGTCTAATAACAGCAGGGAAGAAGCTGTTCCTGACTCTGTTGATGCATGTGTTCAAGCTTCTGTATCTTCTGCCTGATGGAAGATGTTGGAAGAGAGCATTACCAGAGTGGGAGGAGTCTTTAATGATGTTGACTGCCTTTCTGCGGCAATGAGAAGTGTAGCTGGAGACAGTGGAAGGGAGGTTGGCTTGTGTGATGATCTGGGCTGTGTTGACAACTTTCTGCAGTTTCTTATAGTCCTGGGTGGAGCAGTTGCCATGATGGACCCAGATGGAATGTGTTCTATGGTGCATCTGCTAAAGTCGATGAGGCACATGCCAAATTTATTTTTACACTACAGTACTGTATCACCCCGTGCATAGAGTACAATTTTTAGAGTTTTACCTGGCTTATAATATTTTCAGCCTTCACTACTGAACTGTAAGCTTTGCTTATCATCAGTAAGTGCTGAAGCCGATTGTTTATCCCACTGTCTAATGCTGGATATTTTCAAATCTATTCTTGCATTCACACGGTCATAAGCAATATTTCCCCTTCATTCACAGTCACTCGCTTGTTAAAAACATTAAGCAATAGGCACCCTGATGTTATCAAATCATTCTAAAACACAGGTTATGACCTCAACAAGACTGTTACCACTATTGCTTGCGCAGCATAATCACTGTGTTTTTTCCTTGTTTGATCACTTTAAATAATGAAGAAGCTTGTCATCACCCCTAAGATATCGTAATAGTAATTATTGCACTATACTGTAACTGTAAACATTGGAGCTAACAGAGATATACAGACCGTGTCAACCATTCCAATCCTCCTGTTAAAATACTTTAGTTGCCATTAACATGTTACTTGAGGTGTGAGTTTTCACACATACACATTTTCACTCCAATGTAAAAAGAATGAATGCCAGAAAGTGTGAGATGGAATAAGGGTTTCAGTCCAGTTATGACGTTGCATCCACAGACGACATTTATGTGTCCAAATATAGTTGCACCTTATTATGAACACTATTGTTTCATTTAATATCTACAAACAGAAAATTCTTAGCATGGAGCAGCTTATCTCAGTCAGTTAATTTGTATAAGAGGCAGGACTGAAGATTCTGGAGAAACTCAACAGGTCTGGCAGCGTTTATGGAGAGATAAACACAGTTAACATTTGTGTCAGTTCCAAAGAAGGTATATTTGACTCAACATGTTAACTTTGTTTCTCCAGCATTCTCTGTTTTTTATTTCAGATTTCCAGCATCAGCAGTATTTTGCTTTTTTTTTGAGTGCTTCAGAGGGTGGGCCCTCTGCTATGTTAAAGAGCTCAGTTGGCTGGAAGGCTGGTTTATGATGCAGAGTAATACCAGTGCGTGTTCAATTCCTGTACTGGCTGAGGTTACCATGAAAGACATCTTCCTCAACCTCTTTCCTTTTCTTGAGGTGTGGTGACCGTCAGCTTATCATAGAATCCCTACAGTGTGGAAACAGGCCCTTCGGCCCAACCAGTCCACACCGACCCTCGGAGCATCCCGCCCAGACCCATCCCCCTATTAACCTATAACCCACCTAACCTACACATCCCTGAACATTACAGGCAATTTAGCATGGTCAATCCACCTAGCCTGCACATCTTTGGACTGTGGGAGGACACCGGAGCACCCGGAGGAAACCCACGCAGACACGGAGAGAATGTGCAAACTCCACACAGACAGTCGCCCGAGGGTGGGATCAAACCCAATTCCCTGGCGCTGTGAGGCTGCAGTGCTAACCACTGAGCCACCATGCCGTCACTACAGTTAAGCCACTGCAAATTGACTGTCCCTAATAAGAGAGCAGTTATCTGTGAGATAGAATCTCTAACCTGGACAACTTACATACACCAACCTCCACCACGCCCCTCAGTTCTATCTCTGCTGACTCAGAGAAACAACAATGGATGAAATGTTCTCCTTCTCCACTGTAACTGTTCTGTGGTTCTGTGATGATATTTCCCTAACCTTAGCTGAGCAGCAATCAGCTGGTTTGTTAATGCACCATCAATCACCTGAGTCTAAGTATATACAAACTCAAATCTCATCTCCATTCTATCTGCCTCTCCAGTATCAACTGTTTTTCACATGGATTACATTCCACACCTTCATATACTTAGTACAAAAGACAATCATGTATCTTCTAATTTTTGGTCTGGAATGGTGAATTTAACTCTTTTCTTTCGACAGTTGTCCACTCAAGTTTAAATCCAACAGCTATCTAAGACTCGAACCATTACTAACAATCGTGTTTCACAGTGTCCTCAATCATGAGAATCATGTTTGGATTTAATTGCAAGTTGGCAATAATTGATGAAATAAAAAATCCTGCTCAAAGAGCTTTAATGAGCCATCTAAAAAGTGTCAACATTTTTAGCCAAAACAACAATGCTATTGGAAATCACCATGTGTCTTTTGTAAAGTTCAGCTACAAAACCTGCATTTATATAGTGCCTTTGATGTAGAACAAGAATCCCAAAGGGCGGCTGAGTGGTTAGCACTGTTGCCTCACAGCGCCAGGGACCCAGGTCGATTCCAACTTCAAACGACTGTCTGTGTGGAGTTTGCACATTCTCCCCGTGTCTGTGTCAGTTTCCTTCAGGTGCTCTGGTTTCTTCCCACAGTCTAAAGATGTGCAGGTTAAGTGATTGACCATACTAAATTATACATAGTATCTAAGGATGTGCAGGCTAGGTGGATTAACCATGGGAAATGCAAGGTTACAGGGAAATATGGGGTGGGTCTAGGCAGGATACTCTTCAGAGTGTCAGTGTGGACATGATGGACTGAATGGCCTGCTTCCACACTGTAGGGATTCAATGATCTTACCAGAATGTCATCACCAAAATTTGATACTTAATGCATGTAACGAGTTATCAGGACAAGTGACCAAAAGAAAAATGATTGAAGAGTTCTTTTGAGTATCTTATAGGACGGAGAGTGGGGTACAGTTTATGTAATCACTGAATTGTAATAGATCAGTCGGAAGATATTTGGCCCATCGCATTTGCACCAGCTCTCTGAATTAACATCATGACTCAATGCCACTCTCCCAGCCTTTCCTCCTAACATGATGCATTGTTTCTGTTTAAATGAATATCCAGTACTCACTGGATACCTTGGTTGAATCTACCATCACCATGTTTCCAGACAGCACATTTCAGATCCATAGTAATAATTTTCTCATATATTGCACTTACTTCATTTTCAAATCTGTGCCCTCTTGTTCTTGATCCTTCCAGGAATGGGAGCAATTTTTCCTCTCTTATTCTCTCCAGAATTCTTATCAATTCAAACATTTCAATCAAATCTCCTGTTAGTCTTCTCTTCTGTGAGAAAATTAATCCCGACCTCTCCAATTTATCTTGATTCCTGAAGTTTCCCAGCCCAGGTGCAGTTCTTGTCAACCACGTCTGCACTGCAAAACAACCTTTCAAAAATGTGATGCCCAGAACTGTACAAAATACCTCTTGATGAGGTCCAAAGAGTGACTTATATAAATCCATTGTAACTTCCATGATCTTGTATTCTCAGCCACTTCTAAGAACACCAATGGTACTGTGTGCTTTGTTCATCATATTATGTACCTGTTCTGCTATCCTTAATGACTTGTGCTCACAGACACTCAGGTCTCCCTGATCCTGCACACATGCTAGAAAAGAAGGAAGGGTACTAGTCTGTCTCTGCATGTTGTTTAAAATCGAAATGTATCACCTCACACTTCAAATAAAAACAAAATCTTCTGGAGGCTGGAAATCCAGAACAAGCCAAGAATTGTGGAGAATTATAGAATATAGTAGGCCATTCAGGCCCTCGAGCCTGATCTTCCATTCGGTATAATCAGGGCTGATCATCCAACTCAGTCCCTTGTTCACACTTTCTCCCCATAACCTTTGATCCCTTTAGCCCATGAACCTACATCTACCTCCTTTTTGAAAACATTCAATGACCAAGGGATAAGTGTGACCCACTCTGTCCCTTTATTCACTTGTGAGATGTAGGTTTCTCTGACTGGGCCAGCATTCTTTGCCCATCCCTAATTGCCGTTGAAAGTCTTGCCAGACCATTTCAGAACACAGCTGAGCGTCAACCACATCAGGGAGTCACACATCGGCCAAACCAGTAAATGATGGCAGATTTCCTTCCCTGAAAGATCATTAGTGAACCATTGGAATTCAGAACAATCAACAATGGTTTTGTGGTCATCATTTTACTTTTTTTTCAAATCAATCACATTTCAAATACTTTCTATTCAATCTCTCCAGCTGCTGAGTGGGATCTGAGCGGCTGTCCCTGGAATAATTCCTGGGTCTCCAGGATATCTAGACCAATGACATCACTGCTAAGCCATTGTCTCCCCTGTTGTCCATAGTCAGTACACAGGGCTCCACTCAGCAGAGAAAGAAAAAAATAGAGTTAATGTTTTGTGTCCAGTATGTGTCATCTCCTGTTCTAGAGAAGAGTCATATCAGGCTCGAAATATTAACTCTGTTTCTCTCTCCATAGATACTGCCAAACGTGCTGAGTTTCTTTGGAATTTCAGAGGGTCAGTGTGGACTCATTGGGCCAAAGGGCCTGTTTCCACACTGTAGGGATTCTATGATTGTATGATTGTATTTGTTTCTCCTCATTCTTCTCTTGATTGAAGTGATGGAATTGCAGATACAATAAGACTATAAAACTCAGGAGCAGAATAATGTCATTTGTCCCATCAAGTCTGCTGTGCCATTCGATCATGGTTGATATGTTTGTCAACTCCAGTCTCCTGTCTTCTCTCCCTAAAGTTGATCCCCTTCTAATCAAGAATCTATCCATTTCTTTTTCTCTTAAATACAATCAATGACTGGCCTCCACAGACTTCTATGGCAATGAGTTCCACAGAGTCACCACCCCCTGGCTGAAAAAAAAAATCCTCATCATTACAGTTCAAAAGGGTTGACATAAGAACATAAGAACATAAGAACATAAGAACTAGGAGCAGGAGTAGGCCGTCTGGCCCTTCGAGCCTGCTCCGCCATTCAATAAGATCATGGCTGATCCTTTCGTGGACTCAGATCCACTTACCCATGTTCTCACCATATCCCTTAATTCCTTTATTGTTCAAAAAAATCTACCTTTTTTTAAAAAACATTTACTGAAGTAGCGTCAACTACTTCACTGGGCAAGGAATTCCATAGATGAATTTCATAGACCCCTCACTCTGAGCGTATGCCCTTGGATCCTAGTTTCTCCTACTAGTGGAAACATCTTCTCCTTACCCACTCTATCCAGGCCTCTGTAAGTCCTGAGAGTATTCTGTAAGTTTCAATCAGATCTCCTCTCATCTTGCAAAACTCCATTAAGTACAAACCTAGAGTCCTCTACGGCTTCTGATATGACAAGCCCTTCATCATCAGGATCATTCTTATGAACTTCCTTTGCACCCCCCTTCAAGGCCAGCACTTCCTTCATTAGAAACGGGGCCCTATGCCACTTTGCTCCTATGTCTTATGGTCTTAATGTATCTGCAATTCCCTGACAATATACAAAATGCGGTCTAACCAGAACCTTATACAGACTCAGGAGTACATTACTGCTGTTGTATTCTAGTCCTCTCAATGTCCGAGACACCTGAAGGCACGGCCGCCAATGGCTGGACAATAAAGATTGAGTTTGAGTAAAGCCTCAGTCGGAGGAATGCACAGATCTCTGGGCAGTAGATGTAGTTTACCAGAGAAGGTTACAGAGATAGAGAGAGGCTCAGTCTCTGTTTCTGCCAGTTAACGACATGAAGGTGAGTGGGTGCAGCCACATTTCCTCTCTGTAGGAACGAGCCAGACTAGATCAGAAAACAATTTCTGTTGGGAATTCATATCAGCCAAGTAACATGCTGCTCTGACAGCACCTTGGAAGAAGTTTACACCTTCGTCCAGGAAGACACTTCAAAAGCAATGAGCTGAGGAACATGAAAAGAAAATTATCAAAATGAAAAGCGCTCAATAATACAGCGATTTCAGCTCACTGGTTTCACATTGATAGTAATCTTATTGATTGTAGATTTTTTTTAAAAATAATGACTTTTCTGCATTCATTGCTCTCTTTTACAGTCAATTAAAAATACAATCTTATACAGTGTGCTGCAAATTAAAGCACATTCGCTTGTTAAATTGTGACAGGCACAAGGTTCAGTCTGAGACAGGAAGTCATTGACTTGACTGCAGTTCAAATCCCATTTCAACTGGAGTGGATTTTAAAAAAAACTTGTAATTCAAAAATGAATGGGTACGAGCCAGCCAAATATGCAAATGCATTTCTATTTAAAAACATTGCCCAGGCTGGTAGCACTTACATGCGTATTTCTGATAACTGTGTATCACTCAAACATGCCAATAATTCCAGGACACCAAATGCATCATCATAGGCTACAATATCTCTCACTTTCTAGTACTTACATTACAAGTGATGGAAATGCCTTTCCCAGGAGAGGCCAGGCTTCAGTGTAAAATGCTCGCTTTACTGTCAGTCCTTACGCTCTGATGTGGTTGGCAGCAAGTTATAATTTTCAGATATTGAAGCACCTGAACCATTGTACTGTCGCAGCCAAGTCTCAAACTTGAATGTAATGCATTATGTATAATGCATGCATCAGACAGAAAGTAACAGTTGTAAAAATATAGACATTTGACACTTGCTTTTTAACCAAGTTCCCAAATAGAATCATACATTACTGCGCACATAGCATTCCAATCTATTAAATAGCATTTGACTCAGTCCCGGTGCATAAAAATCCTGGAGTGCATAAATCTGATGCAGAGACCCATTTCTGAAGAAGGGTCTAGGCCCGAAACATCAGCCTTCCTGCTCCTCTGATGCTGCTTGGCCTGCTGTGTTTATCCAACTCTACACCTTGTTATCTCAGAGATAAAATACGCCCGATTATTCATGTTTACCTGAAAGGTGCTTTGTGTAACATCAGTCTAGGGTCAATTAGGAATCTTTTTACAGCTCTTGTGCTTTGTCCCACTTAAAAAGTAGTTTATGCCTCTATTCTTCCTGTCAAAGTGCACAGCCTCATACTTTCCCACATTGTATTCCATCTGCCACTTTTTCGCTTAATCTCCAAGTCTGTCCAATTCCTTCTGCAGCGTCCCTACTTCCTCAACACCACCTGTCTCTCAACCTATCTTTGTGGGTCAGCTGCAAACGTTGCAATAATGCCCTCAGTTCCTTGTCCAGGTCTTTTTTTTTATTGATTTGTGGTGTGGATGTCACTGGCTGGCCAGCATTTACTGCCCGTCCCTAGTTGCCCCTTAAGAATTTGGTGGTCAGTTGGCTTCTTGAACCGCTGCAGTATACCAGCTGTGTGTTGACCCACGATGCCATTAGGGAGGGAATTCCAGGATTTGACCCAAGGGCAGTGAAAGAATGGCAATATATTTCCAGATCAGGATGGTGAGTGGCTCAGTGGGGATCTTGCAGCTGGCGGTGTTCCCAGTATTTGCTGGCCGTGCCCTTTACATGGAAGTGGTGGTGTGTTTGGAATATGCTATCTGAGGAATTTTGGTGAATTTCTGCCACGCATCTTCGAGGTAATATACATTGAGTGTTGATTGTGGAGGGGGTGGATGTTTGTGAATATGGTAACAATCGAGCAGGCTGGATGGTGTCAAGCTTCTTGAGTGTTGTTGGGGCTGCACTTATCCAGGCAAGTGGGGAGTATTCCATTCCAGTCCTGACTTGTAACTTTTAGATGGAAGAAAGGTTTTTGGGAGTCAGCAGGTGAGTTACTTGCCGCAGTATTCCTAGTCTCTGACCTCCTCTTGTTGCCACTGTGTTTACATTGTGAGTCTGGTTGAGTTTCTGGTCAATGGTAACCCGCAGGATGTTGATAGTAGATAATTAGATTGACTCTTATTGGTGATGGTCATAGCCTGGCATTTGTGTGGCGCGAATGTTACTTGCCACTTGTCAGCCCAAGCCTGGATATTGTCCAGATCTTGTTGCATTTGAACATGGACTGCTTCAGTATCTGAGGAGTCACAAATGGTGCTGAACATTGTACAATCTGGACATACCTGGGCAATTTTCCACATTGTTGGGTAGGTACCCATGTTGTAACTGTACTGAAACAGCTAGGCCAGGAGTGTGGCAAGTTCTGGAGCACAAGTCTTCAGTACTATTGCCGGGACGTTGTTACGGCCCATAGCCTTTGCAGTATCCAGTCCCTCCAATCGTTTCTTGATATCACGCGGAGTGAATCGAATTGGCTGAAGACTGGTATCAGTAATGCTGGGGACCACTGGAGGAGGCCGAGATGGATCATCCACTCGGTATTTTTGGCTGAAGATTGCTGCGAATGCTTCAGCCTTATCTTTTGCACTGATGTGCTGGGCTCTTCCATCATTGAGGATGGGGATATTTGTGGAGCCTCCTCCTCCAGCGAGTTGTTTATTTTTCCACCTCTATTCACAACTGGATGTGGCAGGACTGCAGAGCTTAGACCTGAGCTGCTGGCTGTGGAATCGCTTAGCTGTGTCTATCACTCTCTGCTTTTACTGTTTGGTGTGCAAGTAGTCCTGTTTGGTGATTCATCAGGTTGACTCTTCATCTTCAGATATGCCTGGTGCTGCTCCTGGCATGCCCTCCTGCACTCTCCATTGAACCAGGGTTGATCCCCTGGCTTGATGGTAATGGTTAAGTGGGGGATATGCCGGGCCATGAGGTTACAGATTGTGCTGGAGTACAATTCTGCTGCTGTTGATGGCCCACAGCGCCGCATGGATGCCCAGTCTTGAGTTGCTAGATCTGTGCGAAATCTGTCCCATTTAGCACAGTGATAGTGCCATACAACACGACGGAGGCTATTCTCAATGTGAAGGCAGGACTTCATCTCCACAAGGAATGTACAATGGTGGCTCTTACCGATACTGTCATGGACAGATGTAACTGCAGCTGGCAGATTAGTAAGGATGAGGTCAAGTCTGTTTTTCCCTCTTGTTCGTTCCCTCACCCCCTGCCGCAGACCCAGTCTAGCAGCTATGTCCTTTAGGACCCGACCTGCTCGATCTGTTGTACTGCTGCTGAGCCGTTCTTTGTGATGGGCATTGAACTCTCCCACCCAGAGTACATTTTGTGCCTTTGCCACTCTCAGTGCTTCCTCTAAGTGTTGTTCAGCTTGGAAGAGTACTGAGTCTTCAATCAAGGGAGGACGGTATGTGATAACCAACAAGAGGTTTCCTTGCCCATGTTTAACCTGAAGCCATGAGACTTCATGAGATCTGAGTCAACGTTGAGGACTCCCAGAGCAACTCCTTCCTGACTGTATACCATTGTGCCAAAATCTCTGCTGGGCCTGTCCTGCCATTGGGACAGGCCATATCCAGGGATGGCGATGGTGGTGTCTGGGACATTATCTGTAAGGTATGATTCTATGATTATGACTATGTCAGGCTGTTGCTTGAACCCTCATCTTCGAGCATGCCTGGTGCTGCTCCTGGCATGCCTTCCTGCACTCTCCATTGAACCAGGTTTGATCCCTTGGTTTGATGGGAAGCGTTGAGTGGGTGATATGCCAGGTCATTTGGTTATAGATTGTGCTGGAGTACAATTCTGCTGCTGTTGATGGCCCAGCTCTCCTAATTTTGGCACTAACCCCCAGATGTTAGTGAGGAGGACTTTGCAGGGTCGACAGGGCTGTTTCTGCCATTGCCTTTTCCGGTGCTGAGGTCAATGCCAGGTGATCCATCTGGTTTCATTTCTTTGGGACTTTGTAGCGTTTGGTACAACTGAATGGTTTGCTAAGCCATTTCAGAGGGCAATTGAGAGTCAACCACATTGCTGTGGGTCTGGAGTCACATGTAGGCCAGACCAGGCTGACGGTTTTCCTTCCCTGAAGGACATTAATGAATCAGATGGGTTTTTCTGACAATTGACAATGGTCATCAGTAGATTTTTAATTCTAGATTTTGAAACAAAAAAGAACTCAAATTCCACCATCTGCTGTGGTGGGATTCGAACTTGAATATCCAGAATATGAATAGTTGTGGTCCCAACACTGACCCCATGAGTCCCTGGCTGCCATCCTTGCTCTCTGCCCTCTGCCAGCTAACCAATCCTCTATTCATGCCAGTACCATGCCCCTAACACCATGGCTTCTTATCTTATTTAACAACCTCCTGTGCAATACTTTGTTATCCAAATAGTTCATGTCCCACTGACCCTCCTTTGTCTGACTTGCTTGTTAACTCCTGAAAGAATTCTAGCAGATTGATCAGCCTGACCTCCCTTTAAAAAGCTGTGCTGAGTCAGCCCTATTTAACCACAACCTATTTAACTCCACAATCCTATCCTTCATAATCGACCCTAAAATCTTGCCAATGACCAAGGTTGGGCTAACCGGCCTATAGATTTCTGTCTTCTGCCTCACTACCTTCTTAAACAGGGCTGTTATAATGGTCATTTTCCAGCACTCTGGAACTCGCCCTGACTTCAATTATTCCTGACAGATCACCACTGATACATCTGACAATCTCCTCTGAGCTGGAGTTCCTCAAGTAGCCAACACTTGCTACGGATGAGGTCATCATGAACCACAATGGGATCAACTTGGTCCCACATCATGCAATTGCAACACACCACCTGGCCTGGTATCTCTATTTTAATTACTTCATTCTTAATTTGACTTTTAAAGCATTATAGTTTTTTTTTTACTTTGTAGTCTGTAAATATTTCCTTCGTTTACCATCAATCTAAAAGTAAGCTATAATACATAGTCAAATTATTCACTATCACCAACGAATGAACTTACAGATTACCTGTCATGTCACTCTTTTGTGCTGGGCTACTGATTTTGGCTTCAATTTATCCTGTTTGAAAAAAAACACTTACACGCTATGAGCCAAAAATAAATGCAAGCAAACGCACCTCCTCCCCTCTGCACTGAATTCCTACACTGCCTCCAAATTCCCTAAACTATATATTTGCTCGAGCTGTGTCTGACTCTGGACGCAGCCTCTCCTTCTTGACTGTGCAAAGCCTGCCCTTTGTTTTTTTTTAAAAATGTGATCTTGCTGTGCACAACTGCGGCAGCCATATTCTAACATTGTAACAGTGTCCACACTTCAAAAGCACCTGAAGTGAAGCATTTTGTGATATTCTGAGGTCACAGGCTTGATATAATTGCAAGTTTCTCTCTTTGTTTTCCCTTGCCTTTATCTCTGTCTTTGTCATAATGTCTCTCCTCTCTTTTATTCAGTGCTATGTTTTCCACTTTTTTATATTTTCTGTCTTCCAACTTCTATTTCCTTTGTGTTTTGTTGTGGTTCAGGATTCCACTGTGAACAGTCAGTTTTTAATACACACCCTTCCTCTATCTAGATTTTATTGTCGGCATAGCACTTAATTGGTCCTGCTTCAGTTAAAACATTGACAATAATGATTGTCATGTTAAGTATTCATATAAACATATCACCAGTGGTAATTCCAGGATTATACTCTTAAAATCACCAATTAAATATTAATTGTAATCAATTCAAATCATACTGCTCATCTAATTAGTTAGATGAGAGCAAGGAATGCCTTTCCATTTCATCAAAAAATGTGTCAATGAGCTCCAATTGCTTCCCTCCGGTTCTCTCCTGCTAATTTTTATTCCTGACTCAATTTGTTCATCTCTCTTTTTACTGTCATATCTCCTTAAAGATTACCCTGATCCCCTATTCTCCAATACAGCTCCCTGCAGCTGCCTCTCTTCCTTAGTCCCTGTTGCAATCTGCCATCTGTCACTCATTTATCAATGCTTTCCCATCACGTCCTGTCGTTAAAAACATTCCCTCCCATATCTCTGCTGTCTTAGCCTGAAATATTGAAAAAATGCCTCCAGTCTGTGTGGCCCCCTATCTCTGGGCTTTTCTTTTCTTCTATATAGCTGCATCAGATTTTTGTTAAGGCTCGACAGTGAAGAAGGCTACCTCAGAGGACAACAGGATCTTGATCAGATGGGCCGATGGGTCAAAGAGTGGCAGATAGTATTTAATTTAGATAAATGTAAGGTGTTGCATTTTGGAAAGGCAGATCAGGGCAGGACTTATACACTTAACGGTAATGTCCTGGGTAGTGATGCTGAACAAAGAGACCTTGGAATGTAGGTTCATAGTTTCTTGAAAGTGGAGTCACAAGTAGATGGGATAGTGAAGAAGGCATTTGGTTTACTTGCCTTTATTGGTCAGTGCATTGAGCATAGGAGCTGGGAAGTCATGTTGCAGCTGTACAGGACATTGGTTCGGCCACTATTGGAATACCGTGTGCAATTCTGTTCTCCTTCCTGTAGGAAGGATATAGTGAAACTTGAAAGGGTTCAGAAAAGATTTACAAGGATGTTGTCAGGGTTGGAGGCTTTGAGCTTTAGGGAGAGGCTGAATAGGCTGGGGCTATTTTCTCTGGAGCATCAGAGACTGAGGGGTGACC
>NC_063343.1:69684573-69696335 GCF_021869965.1 Rhincodon typus
GAAGGGTCTAGGCCCGAAACGTCAGCTTTCCTGCTCCTCTGATGCTGCTTGGCCTGCTGTGTTCATCCAGCTCTACACCTTGTTATCTCAGATTCTCCAGCATCTGCAGTTCCTACTATCTCTGAAACAATTTTAAACTACCTATTCTAATCCCAGTTTCCAGCACTTGGCCCATTGCTTTGCATGCATTGGCATCACTCTGCCTCTTTGTATCTTTGTCTTTCGTGTTACTTCTCTCTCTTGCTCTCTCTCTCTCTGTCTCTCTCTTTCTCAGTAATTGTATCTAACTGTAACTCTGTCTGCCTGTCTCTCTTTGTCTCTATTGCATTGTACCTGTCTATCTTCCTCTGGGTTACACTGTCTCTTTGTTTGTGAATTGTATCTTTCTCTAACTTTTTCATGATCTGTCTGCATCACCCAGTCTCTCTCTCTATCTCTGTTTATAATTCAGTATTTTTCTTTCTGTTTCTGCCATTCTCTATACCTGTCTCTCTTTGGCATTTTTTTCCGTCTATACGTCTGCACGCTGTATCGTAAATTTCTGCCTTGGTTTGTCACTGTATATCTCCTTCTCTGTCATTCTGTACACCACCCTGCCCCATGATGTTCGTCTGCTTGTCTCCATTTGTCTATCACTTTCTATCTCTCTATCTGTGCTCTTCACCGTTTCTCTGTTTACCTCTGTCACTTTGTGTGTGTCACTCTATTTCCATTACTCTGCCTCCCTCTATCACTGTTATGCTTACTCTCACTCTGTCTCTGTTACTATTTTAAACAAAAAGCAGAAAGTCCTGGAGGAACTCAGCAGGTCTGGAAGTATTCTTGGAGAGAGAAGCAGAGTTAATGCCTTGCGTCCACGATCCTTGAAGAAGGGTCATACATGACCTGAGTTGCTAGCTTGGCCTTCTCCTCCACAGGGGCTGCCAAATCCTCTGAGCCTCTCAGTACTCGGTAAATACTTTGCGTCAATCTGCACAATGCTCCACTATGGAAAAGGATGGTGCAGGTATAAACATCGGAATGGAAGACTGAAATGATGCAACAAAATTACCATAGATAGTGAGAGTGAAGTGATTGTAGGAGGTTTATTTGCCTCAGAAGTGGATAAATTTGCAGAATCAGATATCATGTATTCCAGGCAATTGAGGGAGGCGCTGTCAGGGACCCTGGCAGTAATTTTCAAATGCTCTCTGGCCACAGGACTGGAGGGCTGCTAATGTTATCCATTCTAAAAAGGGCAGGGAGAGATAGGTCAGGAAATGGCACACCAGCCAGTCTAACCTCAGTGGTGGAGAGGTTATTAGAAAGAGCTCTGAGAGACAGAATATATCTGCACTTGGAGAGACATTGATTAACTCAAGATAGCATGGTTTGATAAAGGAAGATAGTGTTTGCCAAATTTGATCTAAAGTTTTGAGGAGGTAATCAGAAGTGTTTAAGCTTTTGATCAGCTCCCTCCTGGCTGACTGGCCATGAAAGTAAGAGGCCATTGCAGAGAGTGATGGTAGAGCGATGTTTCTGTGACTGGAAGGCCTCACTGGTGGCGCACTTGCTGGTTGTGGCGTGAATTAATGATTTGGGATTTAAATATAGGGCCAATGATGTTCACAGATGACACAGAAATTGGTTGGGTGGTAAATAATGAGGTTAGCTGTGAACTGTAGGAGGATATCAATGGACTGGTCAGGTGGGCACAGCAGTGACAAATGGAATTCAACTCACAAAATGTGAGGTAATGCAGAAAGGCTGAAAATGCAGGGGATTACAGCATGGCCAGCAGGACCTTGGAATGTACTGAAGATCAGAGTAATCCTGGTGTGCGTACACATCGATCCCTGAAGTTGGCAGGGCAGGTACAAAAAGTGGTTAAGAAGCCATACAGGCTGGTTGGCTTCATTAGGCAAAGCATAGAGGAGAACAGCAAAGATGTTATGCCGGAACTATATAGAACACTGCTAGGTCATGACTAGAGAAGCAGTTCCAGTCACTATATTATCGGAAAGATATGATTCCACTAGAGTGGGCGCAGAGGATGCTGCTTGGGCTGGAGGGTCTGAGCTATGAGGAAAGATTGGATAGGCAGGTTTGTTTTCTTCGGAGCAGGGAAGGCTGAGAGGAGCCCTCATTGAGGTACGTAAAATTATGTGGGATATAAGATGGTTTGGAAGGCACATTTCCCCATTAGAGGACAGGTCAAGAACTGGGCAGACGGGAGTGGGGGGAGTGGAAATAGATTTAAGAAGAGATAGAAGGCTAGGAAGGAAGTTGCAAAGATTTATTTTCATGCAGAGGCCGTTGAGAGTCTGGAGCTCACTGCCTGAAAGGGGGTTGAATTGGAAACTCTCGACACATTGAAGCAATATTTAGATATTGACCTGTGTTTCCATAGCCACCAGCACTATGGACAAAGGATGGGAAAAGAGATCAGTGTAATCAGACCCTTAGAGACCAGCATGGGCATGTTGGGCCAAATATCCTACTACTGTGCTAAAAACATTGATGATTGATTTGACTTTTTAGCATTGTGTCCCTTACGGTGCTATAACATTCAATTTAATTAATTTGTTTTATTTATTTCAACTGAATTTAAAAGGGAACCCCTCGACATATACACAGTTACACAATAGTCAAAGGAAGGGTGAAGCAGAAGAGGAACCTAAAAGAAAATCTGATTGTGGTGACGTGGGGCAATGCTTAAGAGTCACAAGTAAACCAGAACAGATAGCAGGTTTCCGAATATGGTACTTTCATGGTCACAATTACTGACCAGCTCTAGGGTGCTTTTTTCTTCTCTTTTTCTTCATATTCAGATGCGCCCTTACAAGCAACTGAATGGATTTTTCTCCCATCACCAAATCACCCATGGTATTCTTTTTCATCTACTAATCACCATCATTAAATCAGCTGTGTTTTCCAATCAGTTAATTTAGATGCAAAGCCCGTTAAGGTCAAGACAGACCATCAAAGATGTGGGAGAGGTAAGGAGGGAATTGAATCAAAATAGAGTTAGAAAGGGTAGAATTACAGATCAGATGATACATTGAATATAATCAGCTGTCACAGTGGGAACTGAACAGATAGCTACAGATTATCAGCTTGGTGTCCGTAATGCAGTGATATTACCACCACAAATCACCATTTTCCCCCCACCAGCTATAACTGTGGTGTGATGTTGTGTATAAGAGCATCCACAATGCCTGCTAATAATAAGCTTGTTAGCAAAATTAGAGCTCCTGAAATTAAGGAGTCAGTGACAACATGATTGCAAAATAGGCAAACAGCCAGAAAGGAATGAGTGGTGGCGTACAATTGTTTTTCAAACTGGACAGTCATGTCTAAAGAATCATACTAAAAACTGTTGTTCCTTTTGTATTAACGAGAATGATTTGGGCCCACTATAAATTGTAGCATTTTAAAGTTTGCAGATGCAATGAAGCCAAAATAAAAATGCAGTTTAGAGGTTTATAAAATCATGAGGGACATAGATGAGGTGAATATCCCAGGTCCTTTCCATACGGTAGGGGAACTCAAAACTGGAGGGCATAGGTTTAAGGTGAGAGGGGAAAGATTTAAAAGACACCTGAGGGGCAACTTTTTCATGCAGAGGGTGGGGCATATATGGAATGTACTGCCAGAGGAAGTGGTATATGCAGATACAGTTACAACATTTAAAAGACTTTTAGACAGGTACATGAATAGGAAAGGTTTAGGAGGATATGGGCCAAACGCAGGCAAATGGGACTAGTCTAGTTCAGGAAACCTGGCTGGCATGGGCAAGTTGGTCTGAAGGGTCTGTTTCTGTGCAGTTTGACTCAAAGAGGAGAGTAACAGTATTCAGAAAGACTCCAACAGACCTGTGCAATCCACAGATGTTTGGCAGATGAAATTTAGTGCAGGGAAGTATTTGCCATGATAAATTCTATCTGAAAATATGAAAAGCAATATGAGCAAGCAGCACAAATTTTAAGAATGAGAGCAGGATCAGACCAATCTTGGGGTGTGCATACACAAATATTACAAGGGAGCAGGGCAGGATGAGAAGGCTGCTATAAAAAATGGTAAAGGGTACCAGATCTTTGGCTTTATTGCAGTAACATGGAACTAATGCAAACCTGTAGATGGAGCCATTTATACTGATGTTGGTGGAGTGAGGAGCAAGATGCCTAAACTCGCCTGTAAAAGCGCTTTTTGTTATTATTACAGAGCTTGATTTTCTCCTCTTCATTTCTATTCTGTTTGCTGTGTTTACATGCAAATGTGATCTGCATACTTGTTGAAAGCTTACAATTATCTGTCAATCACTTCTATCATTGTTTCCCAATAGACAGAGGTGAAAAGCTGATGCTCTCTCCCTTCCTGATTGATACGCTGAACAGGACAGCAATGCCAGCAGTCTTCTTGTCAATATAACTGTTTATATGCGATTCTTACAGCTACAAGCTGAACCTCAGTTCCTTCTCCAATGTGACTGTCCTCCAAAATGAGAACAATTGAAGTTCTCAATGCTGCTAACAGAGTGATGTTGGGACGATGATGGAGGCGTGATCAGTGTTGAAATGGTGTAAATTGCTCCTTCTTCCTTTACAGTTCAGATCAAGCCTACCATTGATTGTGCAGAGTATTAGTATGTCCGTTCTGAAGAAACATTACTGGACCTGAAACGTTAACCCTGCTTGTCACTCAACAGATGGTACAGACCTGCTGAGTTTGTCCGGCAACATCTGTTTTTGTTGCAAATAGGTTGCCTTCCTTCCAGTGGGGATATGGTGGTGTCGTGGAAATGTCACAGGATTAGTAATCCAGAACACCAGGCCAACGTCCTGAGTGACAACTTGAGTTCAAATCCACTTCGAATCCAGTAAAGACCTGTAAGAATGAGCTGCCTAATGATAACAGTTGATTGTTGTGAAAGACCATCAGGTTCACTAATGTCCTAGAGAGAAGGAAGTCTGCTGCGCATACCTGGTCTGTCTACATGTGACTCCCCTCCCACAGAGAGATGGATGACACTTAACCGCCAGAGAGTTACATCACAGCAAGAGGCCCATTGGCCTATTGCGGCGGTGCTGGTAGACACGTAACTGTTCTAAACCCATTTCTCAGCACTTGGCCCACAGCTTTGTGTGCTTTGGCATTGTAAGTTCACGTCTAAATACTTTTTCAATCTTATAAGGATTTCAATTTATACCACACTGAAAGGCCAGATTCCCACCACCCTCCTTCTGGGCAATTAGGGATGGGCAATAAATTAAGGATATGCTGGCCTGGCCAGTGAGACAATCATACAAACAACATTTGCATCTACAATATGTGATCTAACAAAATGCACAGGGCTTCATACAGAGCTGTATCTGTATTAAACAGATTAAAAAGAAGCAACAAGTAAACCATCATTGGAACAACATGAAACAAAGGCTACGCACTAAGGGGATACTACACAGCTGAAATAAAAAAGAGAACATGGTAGAGATGCTCAATAGGTGTACAGAGTTAATTCTTCACTTCAATTCTGTCAAAACTGAGATGTCACAGATTTGAAGTTAACATCAGAGCAGGAACACAGGATGAGTTGGTGTAGCGTGCAAGGGAACAGAAAGGGAAGGTCTATAAGAGTAGTTCTAACCATAACCCTAGAACTAAACTTAACCCTAACTCTAACCCTAACCCTAATCCTAACCTTAATCCTAACCCTAACATAGAACTGTACAGCACAGTACAGGCCCTTCGGCCCACCATGTTGTGCCGAAATTTTACCCTAAACCTAAGATCTATCTAACCTCCACCCCTACCTTATCCTATCATTCAAATGCGCATCTAATAGCAGCTTAAATGACCCCAACGAGGCTGACTCCACTACCCTCTCTGGCAATGCATTCCACGCTCCTACCAGTCTCTGAGTAAAGAACCTACCTCTGACATCTCCCCTATATCTACCTTCACTCACTTTAAAACTATGCCCCCTCGTAATAGCTACCTCCACCCTAGGAAAAAGTCTCTGGCTGTCTACTCTATCTATACCTCTGATCATTTTGTACACCTCTATCAAGTCACCTTTCATCTTTCGCTGTTCTAAAGAGAAAAGTCCTAGCTCTCTCAACATTTCCTCGTAAGACCTTCCCCCATTCCAGGCAACATCCTGGTAAATTTCCTCTGCACCTTTTCCAACGTTTCCACATCTTTCCTGTAATGAGGCGACCAGAACTGGTCACAATACTCCAGATGTGGCCAAACCAGACTTTTGTATAGCTGGAGCATAACTTCACAGCTCTTGAACTCAATCCCTCTATTAACGAAAGCTAACACACCATATGCCTTCTTAACAACTCTATCCACTTGGGTTGTGGGGGTGGGGGGAGACTTCCGGTTGGGATGGATGGAACCCTAACCCTAATCCTAACCCTAATCCTAACCCTAACCCGGCCAAACATGAGAGAAAGAAAACAGAAAGCACTAAGATTTACAGGGTGAAAGTGACTAATTAAAATGCCATTCGAGAGAAGATCAGAACCTCTTGAAGATGGGCATTCCTGGATGAGAAATGGCAATGCAGCAAACATTTGCACAGCTGCAAAATGCTGCAGTTGCGAGAAATTTGAATTTAAATATTTGTATTGGCTGGTTTCTCACTTGCAATTTGCACTGGAGTACTTTGACGACAATACTTATCCTGCATTCCCAGTGTATGTTAAACAAAGCAAGCACAGCAAATGTTTGAGAAACTCAGCAAATCTTGCAGCCTTTTTGGAGAGAAACAGTGTTAATATTTTGAGTCTGGTGGCCCTTCAGAAGTTATAGTAGTTAGGAGAAGGTGGTATACAGACAGAAGGCAGGTGGTCAATATGTGTGTATGGGGGGAGAGGGAGTGGATAAGCAGAGATAGAGCCCAGAGAGAGAGAGAAAAGAAAAGTTAGGCAAACAAAGGGATGCACAATGGTAAGCCAGGGAGAAAAAAACAGCTGATAATGGGGACAATAAGTAAGTGAAAGCAAATTGGCTGTGCTGAAAGCAGCGGATGCCAAAACAAGGCCTTGAGCATTGGGGCTGGGTAAAGGACATGAAAGGAAGTGTTCAGGCCCTAAAATGATTGAACTCGATATTGAGTCCTGAGTCAGTAGGGACCCCAAGCGGAAAATGAGATGCTGTTCTCCCAGCTTGCACTGTGCCTTACTGGAGAATTGCAGCAAGTCTGAGACAGAGATGTTGGCCAGGGATCACAGTGGTGTGTTGAAGTGGCAGGCAACTGGAAGTTCAGGGTCACTTTTACAGACAGAATGTAGATGGTCTGCAAAGCGTTTGCATAGTCTCTGCTTCGTCTCCCCAATGTGGAGGGGACCACACAGCGAGCAGACTAGATTGAGTGAAGTGCGGGTAAATTGCTGCTTCACTTGGAAGGTGTACCTGGGGCCTTGGATAGTGAGGATGGAGGAGGTAAACAGCCAGGTATTACACCTTCTGCAATTGCATGGGGACCTACCATAGGCTCCTTCCATTCAGAGTTGGAACTGGGAGTACAGGAAGAATTCCCTGAAGCATCTATTGTAGTTTTTCTAAATCCATGACCTCTGACATCTAGAAGGACAACAGCAGCAGATATATGGGAACACCACCACCTGCAAGTTCCCCTCCAAGAAACTCACCATCTCGACTTGTAAACGTATCACTGGTCTTCAGTGTCGCAGAAAATCTTGGAACTGCTTTCTTAAAAGTACTGTGAGTAATGAGGTATTCTACAATGGTTCAATGAATTCAATTAATATGTCCCACCACAATGTTTTCAAGGACAACGAGGAAAGGCCAGTGGTGCTTGCACCACGATACCCTAAGACTGTAAGATATAAGAGCAGAAATAGGCCATTTGGCCCATTGAATCTGCTCCCCCATTTCGATCATGGTTGATGTGTTTCTCAACTCCGTTCTCCTGCCATCTTCCCGTAACTTTTGAACTCCTTGCTAATCAAAACCCAATCTATGTTTGTCTTAAATACATTCAGTGATGGGCCTCTCAGCCTTCTGCAGCAATGAGTTCCACAAATTCGTCACCTTCTGGCTAAAGAAATTCCTCCTCATCTCAGTTCGAAAGGGTCGTCCTTTCACTCTGAGACCTCGGGTCATAGTCTTTCCTCCTAGTGGAAAAATTTTCTCCATGTTCACATCCACCATTTTCTGCAATTATTCAGAGAGTAATTAGACAGGCGAGGCTACAACTGGAGTATTCTATGCAATTTTGGTCTCGTTATCTGAAGAAGGATGTTCTTGCAATTGAGGGAGTGCAACAAAGATTTCCCAAATTGATTCCTAGAATGGCAAGACTGCCGTATGAGGACAGATTTAGCTGATTAGGATTGTATACACTGGAGTTGAGAAGAATGAAGGGAATACTATTAGACACCTATAATATTCTAACAGGGTTACACAAATTAAATGCAGGAAGGATGCTTCCAATGGTGGGGATGTCTAGGACCAGAGGCCATGGTGTAAGAATAAAGGATAAACCTTTTATGACTGAGAGGAGGAGAAATTTCTTCACTCAGAGAGTGATGAGCCAATGGAAACCCTTACCACAGAAAGCGGGTGAGGCCAAAACATTGTAAGTTTTTGAAAAGAGGAAAATTCTAGCACTTTGGCTGAAAGGATCAAGAGATATAGGGAAAAGGATTAGGGTATTGAGCTCGATGGTCAGCCATGATCATACTGAATAACAGAACAATCTTGAGGGGTCAAAAATCCTCCTTCTGCTCCAATCTCTATGACCAAATAAAAAAGAAGCTTTCTGTTGTGTTACTTGGAGTAGTGCACTCAAAAAGAAGAATGGATCAATATTTATCTGAGAAAAGTCATCTGAAAATTGCCACCTGTGTGAATACAATAACTGAAGCTTTCAATTTGGTTATTTTTTGGTGCTGTCTTGATGCAATCATTCAACAGACATATTTTCCCTTTATTTTCAACTTCTTTTTTCTTTATTCATTCATGGGCTGAGGGCATTGCTGGCCAGGCAGCATTTATTATCCATCCCTAATTGCCCAGAGGACAGTTAAGAGTCAACCACATTGCTGTGGGTCTGGAGTCACATGTAGGCCAGACCAGGTAAGGGTGGCAGTTTCCTTCCCTAAAGGACATTAGTGAACCAGATGGATTTTTCCTGACAATTGACAATGGATTCATGGTCATCATTAGATTCTTAATTCCGGATATTTATTGAATTCAAATTCCACCATCTGCCATGGCAGGATTCGAACCCAGGTCCCCAGAACATTATCTGGGTCTCTGGATTAGCTCATTTAGCCTTAGCTCACTTTTCTCATTATCTCTTTTGAAAGTCTTCCAGCTGCCACTACAGCATCTGTCAAAACTGTAACCTCTTTCACTGACGAGGACAAGGGCAGCAAATATGTCAGCAAAATAACATCACCAACAAGGTCTCCTGCAAGCTACTCACCACGCTGACTTGGAAATATATCTCTGGTCCTTCAGTGTTGGCACAAAATCCTAGAATTCCCTCTCTATCTCCTCTGGGGTCTACATACAGCACTTGGGTAGGGAGAAATAGTTTCAAAGTCATGGGAGATTGGCACCAGTCCTAGGCTGGGAGGGCACTGTTCTGATGGGACAGGCTCCACCTGAATCACGCTGGGACCATCCTGGTGAATTGCAAAACTAGGGCTGTGGATAGCGCTTTAAACAAAATAATAGGGGTGGCGGGGGAGTTCAGATGCATGGAAAATTAAAGTTAAAAGTGGAGGAGGTCTCAACAAAGATTATTAAAGTTTTCAGAACAATTGATAGGACAAAGAGTATGGAAAGGGTCAGGAATCTAACTTCAGGCAGAGCAAATATGGGGACAACTTTGAGAAGAGGGACAGTCAATGTTATAGTGAAGATGTTGTACTTAAACGCATGCAGTACATGAACCAGCTTGTAGTGCAGATTGAAACTGACAGGTCCGATGTTGTGGGTATCACAGAAGTGTGGCTGCAAGGGGATTAATGCCCAAGGATACACATCCTATCGAAAGGACAGGCAGTTAAGCAGAGAGAGTGGGGATGCCTTGTTTGGAAAAAAATGAAATTAAATCAAAAGCAAGAGCCAGAAAATGTAGAAATGTAGAATCTGTGTGGGTAGAATTGAGAAACCGCAAAGGGACAAAGACCTGATGACAGTTATGTACAGGCCTTCCAGCAGTTGTCAGGGTGTGGGGAAGAATCTGGGAGAATCATGTAAGAACTTAGACAAAGTCTTTCTTGATATCATAAACAGCTCATTTCATTTTCAAACAGAGTTCCTGGTATTGAGACAGGATGCTCACGATGGGGATTATTGCTTATTGATTGACTTGTTAACTGCAAAGTTGGTCATCGTCATAGAGTTGTACAGCACGGAGGCAGGCCCTTCAGCCCAAACTGGTCTATGCTGAACAAAATCTCGATCCATGTTAACCCCATTTCCCTGCACTTGGCCCATATCCTTCTAAATCTTTCCTAATCATGTATTCGTCCAAATGCCTTTTAAATGCTGTTGATGGTCCTCATGAATAAACACTCTCCTATTCTTCCACCCGGTTTGGGAAAACAAGACACTGAGAATTTCCGACATGAAAGTCAGAGCAGGTACCTGCTGATGCCACATGCTCCTCTGGATATCCATCTCTGACACCCGGCACCAACATCTCAGAGTTTGCTCCATGGGAACTGGCCACATTTCGTTTTTAATCCTCGTTTTCTCCTGGAATAAGAGAAAGGAAGGGACTGAGTGAAATGAAATTGGTTAGCACACTTGGCAGTGCTGGTGCTGGTGGGGAAAGTTGGTAGTGTGTCCTGATTGAGTGAGTAGGCCAAGCAGAGGGCTTGTCGAGTTAATGGTGTCGGGTTTCAAGCGCAGCGAGAGCACGTGGGGACTGAAGTTGCAATAATGAGAATGGTAGAGCATGGGTCTTGGTAGGAGATGTGTGCATTGGCAGAGATAGAGCAAGTGTGAGGTATCAGAGGGAAGATGGTGGCACTTACCTTGGCAAAGCAGACAGCATCATTGGCCATTGTCCTGCAGTGTTGGGCATTCTCCAGAGGGATGGTACTGCACTGACCCGGGGGCAACCTTGGACCAAGATGGTATGGGGAAGAGGACAATCCTCATCTCTAACCTACCCCCCATCCTCCACGATCTCTACAACCCTGTCTGCAAAGCAGGGTGCCCAATCTCTCATCTTTTTTAAAACAATCATTCAGGAAATGAGAGCATTGATTGCTAGGCCTGCATTTATTGCCCAAAGGGCAATTAAGAGTTAACCACATCACTGTGGGCCTGGAGTCACATTGTAGGCCAGACCAGGTAAGGGTGTCTGTTTCCTTCCTAAAGGACAATAGTGAACTGGCTGGGTTTTTACAGCAATTGGTAATGGATTGATGGTCATCATTAGATACAATTCCAGATTTGTACTTCTTGCCATGGCAGGATTCAAACCCGGGTCAACAGAGCATTGCTTGGGTCTCTGGTTTAACAGTACAGAGATAATACCACTAAGCCATTGCCTCCCCCATATTGAGGTCAAATGTCAAGAACCATACAGGGCAGCTTGGGACTGACAGTGCCAATGGGGTACCCAATGACCTTTTAAAGATGGTGCAGATCTGCAGCGGTGCTAAATATTTCCAGCTACAGTGAGGGGCAGGCATTGGATGATTGTGTTACTGTGGGGAGTTGAGTTTGGTTAGATACAGTGAGAAAACATTACAACATAAGGTTAGAGGACATGATGTTGCAAATAA
>NC_063343.1:69696835-69715674 GCF_021869965.1 Rhincodon typus
CAGTTCAAGAAGGCAGCTTCTCACGGGCAACTAGGGATGGGGAATAAATGTAACCCAGCCTGTGACAACCACATCCCTTTAATGAATACATTTTAAAAATTCCAGCTGGTATTTCTCAAATACATTGAAATATAGAGCAAAATGAAGAGCAAAGATGTCCTACTGCTGCCTTGTTTCTCTGTAGAAATGGTGGGGAGCTGAGATTGATTCTTGAGAGCAGACAAAGCTAAAGGGAGAGATCATAAACACCCAAAATTATGCAGGGTTTTATAGAGAGAAATTATTCCTACCAGTAGGACTTTTGATAATGATAGCTTGGGTTTATCATGATTGGCAAAGGAGACAAGAGAATTTGTGTCAAAATGATTGATGGGAATGAAATAGAAATTCATCGCAGTGATGGAAATTTATCCCCAAATCTCTTTGACTCCCTTATCCTGAAGTCTAATTCAAAATGGAATAACTTTACGTAGCTGCAGAGCTGTTGAGACAAAGGTGGTGGGGAATGTATGTCAGTGGTGGTTGAAACAGGAGGGCAGATTGCTTGTAGTTTGGAAGCAGGAGTGGTAAGATGACAGAATGAATGATGGTGCAAATGGGTTAAGGAAGGAGGCTTCAGGGAGGTCTTTTACGATGATAGAGGACTGCTGGAACACTGGGAGACCAGCACTGAAAATTCAGACCTGTATGCATGATCCACCAGGCATGCACATCTATGTATGCATGATCAACCATGTGCAGTCAGGCATGTATGCATGATCAATTGGACTTCCAGATATGCAACTTGGAGAAAGTAAGTACTGCAGATGCTGGAAGCTGGAGTGAATAAATGTGGAGCTGGAAAAGCACAGCAGGTTAGACAGCATCGGAGGAGCAGGAAAGTCAATGTTTCGGGTTGAAACCCTTCGTCAGGACTGGCGAGGGGAAGGGGAGCCAAGAAATAAATAGAGGGAGGAGGGTGGGGTTGGGGGCTGGGTAGGCAGGATGGAGGTAGGTGGATGTAGGTAGGGGGTTATTGTGCCTGTTCAGTGGGAAGAGTGGAGCGGAAATGTGAGTAGGAAGATGGACAGGTTGGGGGTGGTTCATTCACGTGTGGGCGCAGTGGAATGAAGGTGAGCCCCTTTGCTGAGGACTGACCATTCAGCCTCAGTGAGGGGGGAGGGCTGGGGAAATGGTGAATACCCAGCAAGTCCTGGAGCTGGGGGACATTTATTGACTCTTTCAGATATGCAAAATCAGACATGTATAATCAGGCAGGTATGTAAATAAAATCAGGCTTGTACACTCAACATGTTTACATCTAAAGCTGTGCTAACAACATGGCAAGTTTATATATTTTAATTGCCTGCATTAATTAAACTCATTTGGAGTTTGATGAGTCCATGCTGCATGCACATATATTGGTTAAATGACATTTTTCACTGCCACAAAACACTGTTAATATTTCATAAAAATCAAGAATTTTCCACTTACTGCATTGTGTGGTGTAATTGTATGTGATCCCTTCTGCTTAAAGTAATCTGTCCCAAGACATTCTTTCTGCAGAGTGATAAGACTCACTTGAACCCATCTTCACCCACTCTCCCAAACTCATGCCAATTTTCACACAAGATATACATTAGCATCAGCATCAATATGATGAGAAATTGTAGGCTTACAAAATGATAATCCTGTTTCTGGTAAAGTGCTCAATGCTAAATGAAACAAAATTTTTATGACACAAAAGGAAGAAAAGGATTGAAATTATATAGTATAGTTAGGAAGTGATATTTGGAGTAACATCATCCACTCTTGCCCCTTCTAAATTACAAATATACACTCAGAACATTCAATCCCAACATTCTCCTGTGTTGAAATCAATGTGCATTTTAACAGGAAGACTTGTATTTTCACAGACAATGAAGAACATCTGAGGTGCTGTACACTGCTGTAATGTGGGAGAAAAGGCAAATTGTTTGTGCATAGCTAGCCCCAAGAGAGATAATGACCATATAGATTTAGGGATAAATCTCTGACATCATCACTGGGGACATCATTCACTGATTCTTCATCAAAACAGAATTACGGGATCCTTTAAGCATACAAGAGAACATTCGGAGCCATGGTTTTATATTTCATCCTCAGGACTGGCAAGGGACAAGTGGGAGGAGGTTCTGTCGAGCTGGGCTTTGCTGTATGGGAGCCCGTCTGTGGTATCCAATGAGGAAGCCACGCTCCTGAGGCTACAGGGAGCCCTCTGGGCCTTATTGGGTGGTCTCCATCCATGTGGTGAAGGGCCATCCATATTACTGCATGTCAATATCATGGTGAAAGGGCTCCAAGGCCCTCAAATGACCTCGAGGAAGGAAATCCTCAACCTTCTTCACCATTTAGAAACTCCATCACCATCTCTCTTCAACCAGCAGCATCGCCAATATTCCAAACAGCAGCAGGGGCCCTCCCGAATTCTGTCCATTATGCTCTGTATGTGTGTATCTGCCTGTGTGCATGTGTATCTGTGCATATGTGTATATGTGTATGTGTAGCTGTGAGAGTATGTGCGTCTGTGACTGCATTTGTATGTGTCTGCAGACGTGTATCTGTCTGTGTGTGTGTACTTTTGTGTTTGTATGCCTGTGTTTATTTGTATCTGCCTGTGTAAAAGTGTGTTTGACCATATATGCATTTGTACATGTGTGTATATGCATTTGTTAATGTGTCTTCATGGTGCATGCGCGTGCATGAGTGTGTGCATGTGTGTGCGCGTGTGTGTGTGTGCGCGTGTGTGTGTGTGTGTGTTACCCAGAGAGAAGCAGGCTGGATATAGTAGGAAGGTGGAACAAACTTGCCTTCTACAAGTCTCAATTGCATTCCCATAATTCCCATCCGTGGTTTGCTTCAAAATGGGGGCTCGGCAAAGAGACCTACATCTTCATAGATGTCTTACTATCTAACAATGACATATCGCTTCAGTTGTTCATAGTTATAACATAGTGTGACTCTCAAATTCATCTTTCCACATACTCTAAACAACCTGAATTCACCACAGTTTCACTTGCTAGCCTCTCACAGCATCACAATCTCAATGTAATTTGCCACCACATCTCATTCAAAATGAACAACTTCTCTAATGTGCACCTTGTTGAAGTTACTGCTAGATGATGTTCTCGAATGTTCATGAAAGTCCTTTTTTTTGCACCATATCAAAGCTACAACAGACACTAAGATAACATTTTAATGAAAGCCTCTCACGGCATATATTTTCCACTTAGTACAGGATTAGACACTAAATAATTAATACCCAACTATTAATAATAAACTAAATCCTTGCTACATTTTTCATTTGACTCAGTGTGAAGAAAGGCAGGATGCCATCTCTCTGCATTCTTAATAACATAAGATTGTGTTATAGATCAAGCAGAGCATCCTATAAGGATAAATAAATTAATTTTTTTTTATAACTCCTTCATCAACATGCACCTATATAAACATTTTTAAAATTGTCTCTAAGGGACCATTCATCTACATTTACACTAAATATTCATTGGTGGTTTTAGTTGTATACAGAACATAATTTGGAATATGACTTTATTCGTCACATCAGCGTTATAATGTCCCTAACCCAATTGGGGGTCAGTTAACATAGAAACATAGCAGATATGAGCAGGCGGAGGCCATTCAGCCCTTTGAGCCTGCTCTGCCATTCTTCACGATCATGCCTGATCATCCAACTCAACAGCCTAATCCTTCTTTGTCCCCATAACCTTTGATCCCATTCACCCCAACTGCCATATCTAGCCGCCTCTTGAATATTTTAAAGCTTTGGCCACAACTACTTCCTGTGGTAATGAAATCCACAGGCTCACCACTCTTTGGGTGAAGAAATGTCTCCTCATCTCCGTCCTAAATGATCTCCCCTGAATCCTCAGACTGTGACCCCTGGTTCTGGACACACCCACCATCGGGAACATCCTCCCTGTATCTACCTTGTCCAGTCCTGTTAGAATTTTATAAGTGTCTATGAGATCCCCCCTTATTCGTTTAACTCAGTTGGCTGGTTTGTAATGTACTTTCATGCCTAACAGCAAAAGTTCATATTCCTACATTGACTAAGGTTATCCTGAAAGTCCCTGCTGTTCAACCTCTCCCCTCCCCTGGAGGCATGGTGGTCCTCAGGTTAAAATACCACCAATTTTCTCTCTCAGGACAGCCCTATGGTCCAGTAGGACTGTAATGGCTTTAGCCAGTAATTATTCTTGGTCTGTACAAAGACCTCCTCCATAAAGGTACAGTACGCTCTTTCACTGTCGCTGGGTCAAAATACTGGAATTCCCTCCCTAAGGGCATTGTGGGTCAACGGATTGCAGCTGTACAAGAAGGCAGCTCACTACCACATTGTCAAGGGCAACTAGGGATGGGCAATGAATACTGACCTACCCAATGATGCCCACCTTCCACGAGTGAATACAAAAAATATTTCCATATTTCTCACAACTATAACAAAATTCTTATTTCTCTTTGATGGATATTCTTACTTTTTTGAGATGCTGTGTCTTGTTCTCTCAAATCAGATTCTTACTTCACCCATTGTCAAGTGCATCAACAGAAAAACTCAACCTCCTCTTTCATGATACACACTTCATTCCCTCTCAACAACTCTCAATCTTCTACAAAGTTCAAGCTCAACAGTTCTCCCATTTCTCAGGGATGTCTTCCAGCATTCCTGCTGTAGGCCTGCTGCAATGTCCCAGTGAAGCGCAAAGCAAACTCAAGCAGCAATATCTCATATTTTACTGGGGCACCTAACAGCCTCGAGGGTCTCAACACTAAATCCACAACTTCACAAACTGACCACACTGTGTCTGTTCTCCATTTCTTGTTCCATCGTCTCTCCACACACCCTCCTCCAGGGCTCCAGTGTTGTGTTTGTGTCTTGTTTAACTTGCACTTCAGACAAAGGACTAACTCTAATAAAAACTGAAAGAACTGCAGACATTGTAAATCAGGAACAAAAACAAAGTTGCTGGAAAAGCTCAGCAGGTCTGGCAGCATCTGTGAAGGAAAAAGCAGAGTTAACGTTTTGGGTCCGGTGTCCCTTCTTCAGAATGATTGTTATTGTTGTTGTTGTTGAAAGGACTAACTCTGTTTCTCGCACCTTCATTTACATCCCTTTTTCATGTCCTGTTTTCTTCCTTCAATATTAACTATTGTTTTGTTCTATGTACCAGGTCTCTACACCATCCGTCCTCCTGCTCCTCCTCCCCCTTCGTCAAATCTGTAAAAAGAGGATTTTTTTTCCAATACCTTTCAGTTCTGAAGAAGAGTCATATAGAACTCAAAACGTTAACTCTGCTTCTATCTCCACAGATGCTGCCAGACCTGCTGAGTTTCTCCAGCAACTTCTGTGTTTGTTTTGATCATGAGACTGTGGCCTGATTGGAAACTCTCTCATCTCTAGCCTTTAAACTTTCATATTTGCTCTCCGTAAGAATTTTTCTTACGTCTCCACATTGACACTGTGAGAATATTGTCCCTTTGAACTTATTTCTTCCTTCTTCTTCCTTCACTTTGTTAGTTGAAAGAATGCTCATTTCCTCTATCAACAAACAAAAGGTTAAGAAGCTAGGGCAGGACCTTCTGCCCTCTCTCATGGCCGTGTTTGGAGGAGGCAGTGAGTGGAAAGATGATCAGCTGTAGCATTTCCTGTCACAATCTGCCTGTACTTCTCATAAACAATGTTTTTCACTGTACTCCGGTACACATGACAATCGATTAATCAATCAATCAATCCATGAATCAATCATAATCATGGCCACATCTGCAAACTGGTCTATGATCTGTAGGTTTAAATGGCTGGTTTAGGACCCCACCCCACCCTTTTCAAAATAAAGATGTACACTTGTGATGTCAACGCACATAGGGCTGTGGGCCAAGTGTTGTTAGAATAGTTAGGTGGTAGTTTTTCTCTGCACAGACTCGATGGGCCAAAGGGGCTTTTTCTGTGCTCTTGGAACAGGGCAGGGGTGAGGGGGATTGAGCCATGGAAGATGCATATCTACCCCACCAGTGCCAAATTCAACGTCCACCTGCCTTCATGCACAGCCCAACCAGGGCCTAAGGTTTCCATCTTAGCTTGAACCATTTCTTCCTTCTTATTTTTAATCTACACAAATTCCATTTCCCAATGTCACAAAGACTGCAGCAAAGTCATAAAGATGCCGAAACATCAAAAACATCCCTCATTACTGCCTCAGAAAGTGCAAAATTCAGAGCTGTCAGAAGAATATTTTAACAAACGCAATAAAATAATACAAGACTTGAAGATTTCTTGTTCCAGCTGCCTCTCAACATATCAAGCAAGTCAAGTCAAATGTGAAAACCTTGAAGTGTTGCCTGTTCACTTTTGGAAGATCAATCCCACCTCAGTGAACATTCTTTTCTTTTGTCTTTTTTAACAACTTCCTGACATCATCATGCCAGTTATTAAAGTGAGAAATTGTTGTGTGAATTCATTATCTCATTTGGATTTCAAACTATTTTATAAGCAGGTTGAATAATAGAAAGTTGTCCCATGTGAGACGTTTCATCACTCCAAATGTGCTGAACACAGAGACCTAAGATAGGGGAGGCACTCTCTTTCCAGATGATACTGAAGGGAAGCTCTAGTTATCTCCAACAGCAATCCCATCGCCTGCTCTCCCACAGCCTGGATCACAGCACCACAGGCTGCATTATGTATGAGCTCCACATCAGTTGGAGGGGACTGTGCAATGGTGTCACGAGCTATGGTCAGAGTGGGCAGGCCCTGTCCCCTGATAACCAGCCTCAAAAGACACCTGAACCCTCAAACACACGGAGTACGTGAGAGTGCTCCAGGATGTAGGGATTGTGGAAACGGCCAGGGTAGTGGGCACACACCTAATGGAAGTGGTAACAATGATCACAGAAATCAAAGATGTTATTAAACTGGGAAAGGTGCAAAAAAGATTCACAAGGATGTAACCGAGGCTGGAGGGTTGGGTTATAAGGAGGGGCTGGGTCCTTTTTTTCACTGGAGTGTCAGAAGTTGACGAGTGACCTTATAGAGGCTTATAAAATCATGAAGGACATAGATAAGGTGAATAGCAAAGGTTTTTTCCCCATGGTAGGGCAGTCCAAAACTAGGGGGCATATGTTTAAGGTGAGAATGGAAAAAGTTTAAAGGGACCTGAGGGGCAACAGTTTTACGCAGAGGATGGTGCTTGTATGGAATGAGCTGCCAGACGAAGCGGTAGAAGTGGGTACAATTACAACATTTAAAAGGCATTTGGACAGGTACACAGCTAGGAAACATTTAGAGGGAAATGGGCCAAACACAGACAAATGGGATTAGTTCAGTTTATGAAACCTGGTTGGCATGGATGAGTTGGACTGAGGAGTTTATTTCCATGCTGTATGGCTCTATCACCTCGACGTTGGAACCTCTTTCTGTTAATGAATGTGACAGTGTTGTGATACGGCCCTCTCAGTGCTACGCATCTACAGTTGATGGTACCCCGCCCCTGGGGAAACCAGCACTGTTCCTGAATCCTACTGCTTTGGCTGCAGCACTAAGCTCCTCCCAAGGGAGCCAAATGAACTGCTTGGAACAGTCACCATCATGATGTTTTTTTTTCCTCATAGAATCCCTACATTGAGGAAACAGGACCTTCGGCCCAATAAGTCCACACCGACCCTCAGAGCATCCCACCCAGACTCAACCCCTTATAACTCACCTAATATACACATCCCCGAACACTATGGGACATTTAGCATGGCCAATCCACCCTAACCTGCACATCTTTGGACTGTGGGAGGAAACCCACGCAGACACGGGGAGAATGTGCAAACTCCACCCAGACAGTTCTCCGAGGGTGGAATTGAACCCGGGTCCCTGGTGCTATGAGGCAGCAGTGCTAACCACTGAGCCACTGCGCTACCCAAACAAAGTCACCCAGTGTAGGGCTCGCAAACACAACTCTGAGATTAAGAGTGTCATGCTCTACTGGTTGAGCTAACTGGGTGTGACTGAGACGTCCCACACAGATCACCCTCCAGAAGAAGCAAGTCACACAGAAGCTCGATGGCATTGGAGATGAGTCTGGGTTCCCGGCAACATCTGCATTCGGTGGCGCCGATTAATGGAGGTAGAGTAGAGTTTGGGCCCAGTACTAGACCCGGCAGCAATAGCAGTGGCAGCAACTGTGAGGTGGGTCTGAAGCAGACTCATGGTGGCAGTGGAGTCAAGTTTGGGCCAATGTGGTACCTGACAGCATCGGTGGCATCTGCATTGGCGAGGTTCAGTGAGGACTCATAGTGGTGAGGACATCGGTGGAGGTGAGTTGCGTTGAAGAGTGGTGACTTTCATTCTAGCAGCAGATCACTCTCAGAAGGGGACTCGTGCCTGGCCACGTGGCTCATAGCCCATCACAGGGCACTTAACAAGAAGGACTATAAAGTTGAACACGTTTTCTTTATTTGTTCATTTTTTTGTTGTTGTATTCTATGTTTTGGTTTTTTTGTGTTTTAAAATGGCACTAGAGTGTGGCGACACTATACAACACTTTTCATTGCATTTTGTAACAAAATAACATGACAATAAATAAATCAAATCTTCAAATATTCAATAAATGCTGTCCCAGCCAGTGGTGCCCATTGTCCTGTGAACCAATTAGAAAAACTTTTCCGCTTTCTTTTAATTGCTCATGGTCATGAGAAATTAACCCTTAACAATGAACCCTTAATTATCTGATTTGAAGATATCATTTATGAGTCCAGTTGTACAAACCCTTGCTAGGTTCAGCCATATATTCTCAATCTTCACAGAGATTCCCCTTCATAATTCCTGTGAAACCTGCTCCCATCGTGCTGGGAGAAAGTGGTACTGTCACAGTAATTTCACTGGTGCACATCTGGAGCCCAAGTTAATGTTCTGGGGATGTGTAACAATGCTGCTTGTGGAATTTTTACTCCACAAATCAAGTCTGAAAATTGATAGTCTCAATAATCGTCACCATGAAACCTCTCATCGATTGTTGGAAAGATTCTGCTGGTTCCTTAACATGCTGTAGGGAAGGAAATGCCCATCCTCATCCGACTTCATCACTCCCTCTGCCCCAGCAGGGCATGTTTCTAAATTCATGGCAGTTTCCTGTTACCTCTGCTACCTCACAACTCGGTGTGAGCAGAATCAATGAGTAGTAGAGTCATACAGCACGGAAAAAGATCCTTCAGTACAACCAGTCCATGCTGACCATAATCCCAAACTAAACTATTCTCACCTGCCTGCATTTGGCCAATATTCCTCGAAAAGAACTCCAGAGGTAAATCTAGAAATAAGCCTGAATCACTGGAGCAGCTGCAAGATCCACGCTGCTCTCAGTTTAACATTTTAGAATATTTTTTGTGTTTGAACATTTCAGGAGGAGGAAGAAGAAGGTGTCGGACATTAATTTTTCTATAGTCACTCAAAAGGTATTTGGAACTACCAACACCTCCAGTTGTTTTTTATCTCCAACTGTCCCTTGTGAAAGTGATGATGAGACATTTTTCTTGAACTTCCTGCAGTCCTTGGGGTCTTCTGCCAGGAAGATAATAAGCAAATAAATGAGGTGGAACTTGATGGAAGAAGCAACACTTCTCAAATTGCTTCCAATCAATGATCAGAGTGACAAGTGCACTCAAAATTGTACCTATTTTGAGAAATTTGATTTCCCTCAGATTCCTGCTTCTCTCATTTGCATATTGCCACTATAAGAACATTGTGTTCTGTGAAAGGGTCACTTGACCCAAAACATTAACTCCGCTTTCTCTCCCGAGATGCTGCCAGAACTTCTGAGTCTTCCAGCAATTTCTGTTTTTGTTTCTGATTTACAGCATCCGCAGTTCTCTCAGTTTTTATAAGAACATTGGAAATAGGAGCAGGAATGGGCCATTCAGTCCTTTAAGCATTTCCTGCTATTCTGTAAATTTGTGTTCTACAACATCATAGCTATCTGCCCCTCACTCCTTTTTCAGCTTAGCCCTCAACGCCTTGATTTTTCGCAAATGTATCAACCTCTATCTACAATCTCACTATCACATCCACTGTCCCTGACAGAAGAAATGTGAACAACTATGTCATAAAGTTGAAACCCAAATTACTTGTGAAATTCAATCACAAAGCACATGATTTTTTGAATATTTAAGTCTCGAGGTTAAGGAGTGTTTTATTATTGGAGGAACCAAGTCATAAAGTTTAAGAGCAATGATCTGAAGAAGTATCATTCATTAAGCAAATTAACCTCAAACAACCGAGTCCCTTTAATGGCTAATTTAAAAATTACTTATTGCCCTTAATGTAGCATACTTTTAGTTCAGAGAGGAGGAATTCAAGGTGGCTGTCATTCAATGGGGCAACAATCACAAAGGACAATATCTTAGAGGGAAAACAAATAATCTTGAGATGTGGTCGTCACTGGTAAGACTGAAATTTATCGTACTCTCCTGGTATCTCTCAGAGCTGAAAGGTTTGTTCAGCCGCTTTAAAGGACTGTTATTGGAATGAGACTGGAGTAACCTGTGGGCCAGACTAGGTAAGGGCAGCACATTTCTTACCCTGTAGAATATTAGAGAATATTTGAGTATGCCAGCTTCTTTAAATAAAAACCAAAGGAACTGCGGACGCTGTAAATCAGGAACAAAAATAAAGTTGCTGGAAAAGCTCAGCAGGTCTGGCAGCATCTGTGAAGCAAAAAAACAGAGTTAACGTTTCGGGTCTGGTGACCCTTCTTCAGAATTCTTGAAACGTTAACTCTTTTTTTCCAGCAACTTTGTTTTTACACCAGCTTCTTTGCTCCCTTGATTTGATTAATACCAGCTTCCTATCACCATATGCATTTGCGTACTGGAGTCAAATTTTCTGACTTCCATGGGATTTGACCTGCTAACGAACACTCTATGAGTTCAAATCCTGTGGTGGTTGGAAAATTAGACGACAGTGTAGTGGTGTCAATGTTTTTATGTTCTATTTGTGGGAGCTTACCGTGTGCAAAATGGCTGTTACATTTCCTTACATTACAACTGTGATGACACATATGTAGATAATTCTTGCATCTTCTGGAGTTTTCAAAAGACCCAATATAAATATGGGTCTCTACTCAGGACCAGAATTACCTGGACAAAGCTCCAAGTCATGTCCATTGTCCAAAGGAAGTCAATAGAGGAAGAAGGAGAATCTGTCTTCAATGGTTGGTGATCTGCTTGCGTAGATTTATCTCAATGGTCAAAAGGAATCAGAGATGATTTGAGAACCAAGCTTTTTTTTTACACATCAAGCAGTTATGTATCAAAACAGATATTGCTAGAAAAGCACAGCAGGTCTAGCAGCAACTGTGAAGAGAAATCAGAGTTAACGTTTCGGGTCTGGTGACCCTTCCTCAGAACTCTTAGAGCTGTTTTGTTTCATGGGTCAGTGTGATACGATCTAAGTGCTGCCCCATCACATGACATTTACCACAAAGGCTGCATTCTTGTTAAGACAGGTGTCTTGAAGTTTGTTAACAACACAGATTGCTTAGATTGTTAGAAAAGCACAGACTTACATCGAAACATTCAAACTAAGAACCATGAGTCAGTGCTTTGAGCCTGCTCCACCATCCAATATGATCTTACAATCTCAGTATCTCACTCCTGCTTTCTCCCCACACCCCTTCAACCCTTTAGCTGCAAGGGCAATATCCAACTTCCTCTCGAATATATCTAATGAACTGGCCCAAAAAGCTTCCTGTGGAAGAGAATGTCACAGGTTCACAACTCTCTGAGTGAAGAAATTCTTCCTCATCTCAATCCTGAACGTCTTACCCCTCATTCTTAGACTGTGAGCCTTAATTCTGGACTTCCCCAACATCGGGAACATTCTTCCTGCATCTAGCGTGTCCAGTCCATTCAGGATTTTATAGGTTTTATGAGATCCTCCTCCTCATTCTTCTAAATTTCAGTGAATTCAAGGCCAGTTGATCCAGCCTTTCTTCATATGTCAATCCTGCCATCCCAGGAATCAGTCTGTTGAACCTTCCCTGGACTCCCTCAATATTAAGAATGGCCCATCTCAGACTAGGAGACCAAATGAATGTATGTTCCACATATTACATAGTCTGGGTTCAGTGCTTCCTGATGTTATTGTACATTACATACACAGAACTGACTGAACTGACCCCCATTGCACTGAGAGCTCGACAGGGGGACATCTTTATACTGGAACATTATAAAGCTGTCCTTCAAGAACACTGCTCTGTTTATTCAGGAACCTATGTAATAACACAATGCAGACTGAGTAAACACATGAAGGGGAAATAATTACATGCTTCCAGGGATAGAGCAGGAGAGTGGGACTAATTACATAATTTTACCAAAGAGAGACTACAAATATGATGGGCCAAACAGCCTCCTTTGACGCTATCATTCAATGATCCATGAAAAGTGATCGCTTTTACAAATGACCTGTAGTAATAATCTAAAAGTATCACTTTACTGTCAATTCACAGTTATGATGACTCTGTTCTGTAAACAGTTATGATACAATGACCATTATTAAGGTTGTGGCATTTTTTTATAGCGAGTCAATTATCAACAAAGAATACAAAAATTTGTTTGAATTTTGAACTGATTAAACTTTGTTGATTAGCTTGAGACTGGCAATTTTTGCAAACAGTCAGTGTGTCAATCAGAATCTACAGCATTAATCAAACAAGTTTAGAATGCCTGTCCACAACATTGAAATGTACTGAATAGAGTGAACCAACACAATTGAAGTCCAGCTATCTATCAACACTCAGTGTTTATTCTGCTGTTGGCTAACTCCATAAAGGTGTTCACATCTCGCTCCAAATGGCTAATGTGCTGAAACCTCAATAAAATTGCAATAGATGTCACAACAAGATGTAGCTTTCATCCTGTATCCATTTTATTGAGGAAGACTCATCAGAAACTGGGTCCTTGAAGAAAATGACTTATCCTTTCGGGCATCAGTGGTAATTCTGCTGCCCATAGAATTAATGCTTTGTCGTTGCAAGTCAACAAGAGTAACTTTGAGGTGGAAACTAATAGACAGTGGCTGCAAACTTTGATCATAAAATGTAGGAGCAGAGGAGGCTGCTCAACCCATCAAAATCCACTTCACAATTCACAGAAATCATGAGGAGCCAACTCCTCTTTGTCATGGATATATAATCCTTCTAATGCCCATCCCCTATCAGGATAGTCTCCACTTCCTCCACAACAGAGGTCCTCAACTGTCTCCATCCACCATCAGCCTCCTCCACCTGGTCGAGCCCGTACTCACTCTGAGCAACTTCTCCTTCAACTCCTCTCATTCTGTTCAGGTCAAAGGAATGGCCATGGATATCTGCATAGGCCTCAGTTATGCCTGTGTCTTTGTGGAGTACGTGGAACATTCCTACTCTAGCCTCCATCCAACTCTTTCTCCAGCATATCAATGATATCATCGGTGCTGCTTCCCTCTCTCACCCGGAATTGGAAAAATGTATCAATTTTGCTTCTAATTTCCACCCTGCTCTCACCTTCACCTGCTACATTTCTGACTCCTCCCTTACATTCCTTGACATCTCCAGTTCCATTTCTGTGGCAATTGGTCCTCTACAAATCCACTGACTTCCACAGTTACCTAAATTATACATCCTCAGCCCCTGCTTCCTGTAAAGATTCTATTGCATTCTACCCTAGTTCCTCCAACTCCTTCACTTTTTTTCCGATGATTCAACCTTCCATGTGGTCAGGCGGTGGCGGGGGGAGAGTCAGAAATGCCCATCCTTTTCCTCGACTGAGGATTCTCCAACACTGTGGTTGACATGGTGCTGAACTGTGTCCGACCCGTCTCCCACTCTTCAGCCCTCAACCCCTCTCTTCCCTCCTACAACTGCAATAGGGATCACTCCTGGTCTTCACTTCCTACCCCACAAGTATCCACATCCAAAAGATCATTAGGTGCTATTTCTGCCACCTCCAATAGGATGCCACCACCTGACACATATTCCCCTCTCCTCGAAGGGACCATTCCTTGGTCCACGCGTCCTCCACTTCCAACACCTCCCCACAACGCTTTCACATTCAATCTCAGAATCTGACTGTCCAAGGCTCCAGATATCGCTTCCAGGTGAAGCAATAATTTGCTTGCACTTCACTCAATCTAATCTATTGTATCCGCTGCTCACAATGCTCTTTCCTGTACATTGAGAGACGAAACACAGACTGGGTGACTGCTTTGAAGAATATCTATATTCAGTTGGCAAAAATGACCCCAAGCTTCCAATTGCCTACCATTTCAACACATCACCATGCTCCCTGGCCAACATCTCTGAATCCAGCTTGCTGGACCGGTGCTCAATGGAAACTGGAAGGACAGCATCTCATCTTCTGCCTGGAGGTCTTGCAGCCTTCAGCGTTCAACATTGAGTTCAACAATTTAAGAGCACGAACACCCCCCTCCATGTTCATTAGCCACCCCAACATGTCCAGGTCCTATTCTGTAGTTGCTCCCATCAGCACCAATCCATTTTTAAGAATTCACAATTTCCATTAACAGCCATTCAGTACTTGCTTATTCCCCAGCTTACCATCAGCTGTCCCTTTGTCTGCTTTCCCTTTTTCTCTCTCCATGGACACCACCCGATCCATTGAATTTCTCCAGTATTTTTTGTCTTGAGAGACTATGTTCTGTGTAGAGTCATAGAGTCATAGTGCACAGTCCAATCAGTCCATCCCAACCATAATTCCAAACTAAACTACTCCCACCACCCTGCAGTTGGCCCATATCCCTCCAAACATTTCTTATTCATGTACTTACCCAAACGTTTTTAAACATTGTAACTGTGTGTGCATCCATCATTTCCTCTGAAAATTCATTGCACACACAAACCACTCTAGATTTAAAAAAGATTTCCCCTCAAGTCTTTTTGAAGCCTTCCTTCTCTCACCCTAAAAATAAGCCCCCAAGTTTTGAAATCCCCCATTTTAGGGAACAGACACTTGCCATTCACTTTATCTGTACCCTTCATGATTTTATAAATTCGATAATGTCACCCCTCAACCTCCTACACTCCAGTGAACAAAGTCCCAGCCTATCCAGCTTCTCCTTATAACTTAAATCCTCCATTTCCAGAAACATCCTGGTAAACCTTTTCTGAACCCTCTCCATCTTAATAATCTCTTTCCAATAACAGGGCAATCAGGGCTGGACACAGTACTCCAGAGAGAGCCTCACCAATGTCCTGTATAACCTCAACATGACGTCCCAACTCCTATACTCAATGGTCTGAGCAATGAAGGCAAGCTTGCTAAATGTCTTTTTAACCATCCTGTTTACATGTGAAGCAAACTTCAAAGAATTATGTACCTGAACCCTTAAGTCTCTCTGTTCTATAACACTACCCAAGTCTGTACTTTTAATTGTACAAGTCCTGTTCTTGTTTATTTTACTAATATGCAATACCTCACATTTATTCAAATTATGCTCCATCTACCATTCCTCGGCCTATTGACCGAATTGGTCCTGATCTCTTTGTAACCTCAGATAACCTTCCTCACTGTCACATAAATGGTGCAAAAACATATTGATAGGTTGATTGAGTAGGCAACGGTGAAGTAAATGGAGTATAATGTAGAAAAATGTGAAGTTGTCATTTCTGACAAGAAGAATTTTTTGTAAGAGGATTTTTAGCTAAATTGTGAGAGATTCCAGAACTCTGAGGTTGCCAGGATATGCTCATGACTGAATTGTAAGGTTAATGTGAAGGTACAGCCAGTCAGTAGGAAAGCCAATAGAATATTCCCATTTATTGTGAGGGGAATTGAATACAAAAGTAGAGAGTTTATGCTTCAGTTATATAGGGTGCTGGTAACACTGAGCCTGAAATACTATGCACAGTTTTGGTCATGTTTATTTTACAGGATCTAATTGTGTTAGAGACAGTTCAGAGAAGGTGTTCTAGCTTAATACCTGAAAGGATAAGGTTGTTTTATTAGAAAAGGCTGGACAGAATAGTCTTGTCTCTACTGTAGTTTAGAAGAGTAAGAGATGACTTGATTGAAACATATAAAATCCTGAAGGTTATTAACAAGGTAGAGGTGGAGAAGATCTTTGCTCTTATGGGAGAATCTAGAACTAGCAGTCTCCAATTAAACATCAGGGGTTGCCCCTTTTAAACAAATTAATCAAAATAAAAACAGGAAGAAATGTGGATGCTGTAAATCAGAAACAAGAACAAAGTTTCTGGAAAAGCTCAGCAGGTCTGGCAGCATCTGTGAAGAGAAATCAGAGTTAAGGTTATGGGTCTGGTGACCCTTCATCAGAACAAAATGTTGTCTCTCAGGGTTGTGAGGCTCTGGAACTCTGTGCATGAAAATGTGTTTCAAGCAGAATCTTGGAATATTTCTAGGTCAAATGTAGGTACATTCTTGATAAGCAAGGGGCTGAGAATTTCTTTCACAAATGTAAAGCTGAGGTTACAACTAGGTCAGCCATGAATTTTACTGAATAGCAGAGCAGGCTAAGGGCTGAATGGCCTTTTCCTGCTTCATATGTTCACATCAAATTGTTGAAGGTATCTTAAGCCCCTAACTTTCAGCTTCAGAGGAGGAAAGTGCTTTGAACTGAGCAACTGCTGATATTTCATATCCACAACCTAATGAGGCCATGCTATATGCAATAGAGGTGAATACAGTTATATTACTGACTCGTTGTCTGAGGTCAGAACTCAGAACTAAAATAAACTAATTCCTCAGAGATGCAGGAAGAATTAAAATGCAAATTAATAAAGATATATTTTCCATAACTAGAGGATACGGTTCTAAAAATGTTGGAGGAGCAGAGAAATTTTGTTTGAAATAGCAGCAGTGTGTACAACGTACAAGATGCACAGCAGAAATTTCCCAAAGATCCCTAGGCAGCACCTTTGAAACCCTCGCCCACTTTCATCTCGAAGGACTAAAGCAGCAGACATGTTGGAACACCGCCACCTCCATGGTCCCCTATGAGCCACTCACCATCTTGATTGGAAACACATTGTCATTTCACCGTTGCTGGGTCAAAATCCCGTAATTCTCTCCCTAAGGCCGTTGTGGGTCTACCTATAGCACAGTGACTGCAGCAGTTCAAGGAGGCAGCTCACCACCACCTTCTCAAAGGCATCTAGGGATGGGCAATAAGGCCTGGCCAACCACAGCCAGGGTTCGCGAGTGAATAAAAGAATAAGTGCAGGTGGTAGCGCAAACTGAGAAAGTGGTTAAAAATGGTATGACATCAGGATGTATGAATAATTTTCTGAAGAACGGTCTAGGCCCAAAACGTCAGCCTTCCTGCACCTCTGATGCTGCTTGGCCTGCTGTGTTCATCCAGCTCTACACCCTGTTATCTCTGCTCTTCTATCTCTTTGGGCTCTATCCTCATCTATTGTTTACTCCTTAACCCCTCCCCCCACTCTAACTTCTGCATAAAACCAACATTTTCCTAGCTACAGTCAGTTCTGCAGAAGGGTAAGTGGACCTGAAAAATTAACTCTGATGGCTTTCCACAGATGTTACCAGACCTACTGAGCTTTCTGTGTTTGTTTCTGATTTCCAGCACCCGCAGTTCTTTTGGCAACCACCTAGAAACTGATATCCAATTCAAGCCCACCGACTCCCACAACTACCTGGAATACACCTCCGCTCACCCACCTTCCTGCAAAAATGCCATCCCCTATTCCCAATTCCTTCGCCTCCACCACATCTGCACTCGAGATGAGGCATTCCACTCCCGGACATCCCAGATGTCCTCATTTTTCAAGGACCGCAACTTCCCCTCCACAGTGGTCGAAAACGCCCTCGACTGCATCTCTTGCGTTTCCCGCAACTCATGCCTCACACCCCGTCGTCCTCACCTACCACCCCACCAACCTCCGAATCCAACGCATCATCCTCTGGCACTTCAGCCATCTGTAATCTGACCCCACCACCAAAGACATTTTTCCCTCCCCACCCTTATCTGCTTTCTGGAGGGACAACTCTCTCCGTGACTCCCTTGTCCGCTCCACACTCCCCTCCAGCCCCACCACACCTGGCACTTTTCCCTGCAACCGCAGGAAGGGCTACACCTGCCCCTACACCTCCCCCCTCACCCCCATCCCAGGCCCCAAGAAGACTTTCCACATCAAGCAGATGTTCACCTGCACATCTGCCAATGTGGTATACTGCATCCGCTGTTCCCGTTGTGGCCTCCTCTACATCGGGGAAACCAAGCGGAGGCTTGGAGACCGCTTTGTGGAGCATCTACGCTCAGTTCGCACTAAACAACTGCACCTCCCAGTTGCGAACCACTTCAACTCCCCCTCCCATTCCTCAGACGACATGTCCATCCTGGGCCTCCTGCAGTGCCACAACGATGCCACCCGAAGGTTGCAGGAACAGCAACTCATATTCCGCTTGGGAACCCTGCAGCCCAATGGTATCAATGTGGATTTCACAAGTTTCAAAATCTCCCCTCCCCCACCGCATCCCAAAACCAGTCCAGCTCGTCCCCGCCTCCCTAACCTGTCCGTCCTTTCTACCACCTATCACTCCTCCCACCTCAACCCCCACCCCCACCTCCTACCCACCAGCCTAATCCCCGCCTCCTTGACCTGTCGGTCTTCCCTTGACTGACCAACTCCCACCCTAACTCCCCACCTACACTCACCTTTACTGGCTCCATCCCCGCCTCCTTGACCGGTCTGTTTCCTCTCCACCTATCTTCTCCTCTATCCATCTTCTATCCGCCTCCCACTCTCTCCCTATTTATTTCAGAACCCCCTTCCCCTCCCCCTTTTCTG
>NC_063343.1:69716074-69732205 GCF_021869965.1 Rhincodon typus
ACCCCCATCCCAGGCCCCAAGAAGACTTTCCACATCAAGCAGATGTTCACCTGCACATCTGCTAATGTGGTATACTGCATCCGCTGTTCCCGTTGTGGCCTCCTCTACATCGGGGAAACCAAGCGGAGGCTTGGAGACCGCTTTGTGGAGCATCTACGCTCAGTTCGCACTAAACAACTGCACCTCCCAGTTGCGAACCACTTCAACTCCCCCTCCCATTCCTCAGACGACATGTCCATCCTGGGCCTCCTGCAGTGCCACAACGATGCCACCCGAAGGTTGCAGGAACAGCAACTCATATTCCGCTTGGGAACCCTGCAGCCCAATGGTATCAATGTGGATTTCACAAGTTTCAAAATCTCCCCTCCCCCACCGCATCCCAAAACCAGTCCAGCTCGTCCCCGCCTCCCTAACCTGTCCGTCCTTTCTACCACCTATCACTCCTCCCACCTCAACCCCCACCCCCACCTCCTACCCACCAGCCTAATCCCCGCCTCCTTGACCTGTCGGTCTTCCCTTGACTGACCAACTCCCACCCTAACTCCCCACCTACACTCACCTTTACTGGCTCCATCCCCGCCTCCTTGACCGGTCTGTTTCCTCTCCACCTATCTTCTCCTCTATCCATCTTCTATCCGCCTCCCACTCTCTCCCTATTTATTTCAGAACCCCCTTCCCCTCCCCCTTTTCTGAAGAAGGGTTTCGGCCCGAAACGTCAGCCTTCCTGCTCCTCTGATGCTGCTTGGCCTGCTGTGTTCATCCAGCTCTACACCTTGTTATCTCAGTTCTTTTGTGTTTTTTTTATTTAATGTAAAATGACCTTCACATTCTTGGAGCGCAAACTTAAATATGTCAAGGCTCTTGTTGTTGATTGTGAGTTACCGCTGCCAGTAATCTGAACTGGGAATTGCAAATGAGTTAACGTTGTGTTCTCAATAGGCTTGTTTTGTTGAATTCTACTTGTTCAGATTTCAGATGAGAAGTAGGCAGTTGAGGAATATAGCACAAAGTGACTGGTTTCTGTAAATTAAAACAGCACCATCAGGGAACAAAAACATATAATGGAAACAAATCTGGACAGACAAGTCAGAATATTTCCGGTTACTGCTTTTATTAAACTTGTTCGGATTGTTCACATCAAAACGTATCTTGGCTAACATCGTTTCTGTGTATTCTGATTTCTCCTCAGACATCTCAGCTCCATACAATGCTCCTTCGATCTCTGGATATGAATAAGTGGAATTCTTTTCAGAGGTCATTTGAACTTCATACATTTAAGTTATCTTTGCTGTTAAATCTGCTTTAGCAGAAATAATGTCCAATAAAGGTTTTAAGACAACTGTGAACATCAGTGAAGTGCACACTTGACAGCTTGTGTTTGTAGAAAGGCAGTCAGTAACCTTAGTAGTAATGTCGCTCTCACACTGAAATGAATGTGTGGAAGCAGTTGATTTAAGTACAACTTCATTATCTGCTTCAACTTCCTTCCCTACCATGGGTGAGAAATTAAATTATGGGATGTCATGCAGTATTTAAAACGTCCACAGATTTGTTCTTTTGTTCATTTTTAGTCTTCATTTTCAATTTGTTCTGATTTGAAACCTTCTCACTAAAAAACGAGGTGGCTGTGGATTCCAGAGGATTGCTCATTCAGAAGGGGAGATGAATGAGCTTTACAAAAAGAAAACAGGTGGTATTTCTGTGGGAGAAGAGTCAGAAGGTGGGAGTGTTGGGTATTGGCTCAAGGTGGGAGTTTTCAACACAATGGACTCCTTTTCTTGCTGCATGTTTCCATGCTTCAGGTCAATCACCAAATGTTGGTCAAGATGTTCCCGCGAGCTGATTTTTTGTCACATCTTTGTCGACAAAGCTGTTAAAATCCCGCCACCTGATTGCAGCTAGAATTCCAGCAGGTTTATGGAAGTGGAAGAGAGAAAATCCTCAATCACTAATTTGACATTGCCCCTGTTCTTCAGAGAAGTGTTTCTTATCACAGTTAAAGAGGGTCACTTAGTTCAGTTAGCTGGATGGCTGGTTTGCGGATTGGTGCTAACATCATGGGCTCAAATCGCACACTGGCTGAGGCTATCACAAAGGTCATGACAGTCATTGTACAGTTTCACCTATTGGTTCCCAAACGGATTTCAGGAAAGGGAATCTCTCGTCCTTACGTTGCTTGACCTACATGTGATTCCAGACCCACAGCAATGTGATAGACTCTTAACTGCCCTCGGCTTAGGATGCCAGAGTTCTGACTGCCAAAGTGAATCTTCTTTGCTCAAGGAAGGCACTCAAATGAGAGGAGGACAAAGAAAATGTTTCAAAGACTCCCTGAAGGCTTCAGTCAAGAAATGTAATGTGGATGTCCACACATGGGAGACCCTGGTTCAGAAGATGCTAACTTGGAGGAAGCTCTTGTGTGAAAGGACACAATTCTTTGAGAATACCCACAAGAAAGAGGAAGTAGGGAAAAAGGTATGGAGAAAGGAATACCAGGGATCCCAAGGCCAAGGACTAATCACACCTCCTGGAAACACCTGCCAAATGTATGGTGAGAGATGTGGCTCTAGGATTAGGCTCATCAGTGACACAAGGACCCACAGGGCCCTTGAGTAGTGACGCAGAAGTTCCTTGGGGAGTAATTGTTCTTGTTGATAAGGGATGATAGTTAGGGGAGAGCAGCAAACACTGGCCCCTGCCAGAGATATCTGTGAAGGAGTAAATAAAAACACAACAGGTATCTACTTCCTTCTTGAAAGTGACGAACGGTTTCCCTCTGTGTCGCAGGATTCTCTCCAAGCAAACCTTGTAGGGGACACAATTACCTGACAACTTGTTGGGTCAAAGGGCCTGTTTCCACACTGTAGGAATTCTATGATGTCTCTATGATCTATGATGTTCTATGGGGATAATTTATTTTATTTTACTTGTGAAGGCATTCTTCCAGGGTCCAGAGCAGGATTAAACTGGGTCGCAAGTGATGCAAAAAGCAGCTGGTGCAGCTGACCAGGCCATCAACTTCCCTTTGTTTTGGCAACTGGCACCAGTGAACCAGCCATGCTCACTGACTCTGTAACTGTTGAGGTTTATAAACATCGCAGGAGCTGGCAGAAATTTGAAGATTGGACAAATCCTGGGTGGTAAGTCTTTAAGTGCAATCTGTTCACTTGTGTGGTTGACTTGTGCCAGTGGCTTAACACAGTTAAAGTAATTAGTTGTCATATGGCCCTCAGAGACTGGAACATGTTTATTTGCACGTTAAAATATTGTGGTCACTTGAAATCTGCACACAGAACGGAAAATGTTGGGAATCCTCAGCACATCTGGCAGAATTGAAGGAAAGAATCAGAGTTAATGGCACGAGCTGTATATGTTGAGACTCCGATATCTCAATGACAGGGCCTCTGGCTGCACCAAATGGCATTGGAATCTTTCTCATCATTTTAACACATCCTACAGTTTCCTCATTGGCCAGTAATTAGTCCCAGGTAATTTTTATTACCCTACAATTGAAGATGATGAGAAGACTACTAATGCAGCTGACTCTATCACAGCACTCCATCTCTGAACCTCAACAGTTTCAATGGAGAGGTGTCAACCTGGTGAAGCTACCAGCATTGCTTACACTCCAAGCAGCAAAAACATCGAGTCTCAGGCAGAGTTGTGTGATTCAACAAGTGGATCAGATCTAAGCTCTGCAGTCCTGCCACATCCAGTCGTGAATGGTGGTGAACAATTAAACAACTCACTGGAGGAGGAGGCTCCACAAATATCCCCATCCTCAATGATGGAAGCAAAATGTGAGGCTGAAACAGTCGCAACAATATTCAGCTGGAAATGTCAAGTGCGTGATCCATCTTGGCCTCCTCTGGAGGTCTCGAATATCACAGATGTGAGTCTTCAGCCAAATTGATTCACACCACATGATGTCAACAAATGATGGAAGGGACTAGATACTGCAAAGTTTCGGGGTCCTGACACTATTCCAGCAATAGTACTGAAGACTTGTGCTCCAGAATTTGCTGTACCCCGATCAAGATATTCCAGTACAGTTACAACACTGGCATCTACCCAACAATTTGGATAATTGCCCAGATATGTCCTGTACATAAAAAGCAGGACAAATTCAACTCGGCCAATTACTGCCCCATCAGTTACTCTCGACCATCAGTAAAATGATGGAAGGTGTCATTAACAGTGCTATCAAACAGAACCCGCTCGGCAATAACCTGCTCAGTGACGCCCAGTTTGGGTTCCACCAGGGCCACTAGCTCCTGATCTCATTCCAGCCTTGGTTCAAATATGGACAAAAGAGCTGAATTCCAGAAGGAAAGTGAGAGTGACAATCCTTGACATTTGACAGTGTGGTATCAAGGAGACCTAGCAAAACTGGAATCAGTGGGTATCGGGGGCAAAGTCTCTGGTGGTTAGAGACATACCTGACACATAGGAAGACAGTTGTGGCTGTTGGAAGTCAATCATGTCAGGTCCAGGTCATCTCTGCAGGAGCTCCTCAGGGTAGTGTCCTCAGCTCAACCACCTTCAGCTGCTTCATCAGTGACCTCCATTGCATTGTGAGGCCAAAAGTGGAATGTTCGTTAATCATTGCAGAACGGTCAATACCATTTGAACTTTTCAGATACTGGAGCAGTCCATGTCCAAATGTAACAAGACCTTGACAATACCAAGCTTTGGGGTGACAATGGCAACAACATTTGCACCACACAAGTGCCAGGGTATGGTCATCTCCAATCAGAGGCAATCAAACCACCAACCCTTGACATTCAATAGTTTGAACATCACTAAATGCTGCACTATCAACATCCATGGGATTAGTATTGATCAGAGACTCAACTGGATTCTCCCTATAAATACAATGGCTACAACGGCAGGTCAGAGACAAGGAATACAACATTGAGTAACTCACCTCCCGACTCCCCACATCCTGTCCACCATCTGCAAGGCACAAGTCAGGAGTGTGATGGAATACTCCCCACTTGCCTGGATATTTACAGCTCCAACTACACTCAAGAAGCTTGACACCACCCAGAACAAAGCAGCCCTCTTGATTGGCATCACATCCATATACATCCACTCCCTCCACCACTGATGCTCAGTCGCATCGCTGTGTACTTTGTACAAGATGCGCAGCAGAAATTCACCAAATCTCCTTTGAGAACACCTTCCAAACCAATGACCACTCCCGTCCAGAAGGACAAGGGAAGCAGATACATGGGAACACCACCACCTGCAAGTTTCCATCCAAGCCACTCACCACCTGACTTGGAAATACGTCACTATTCCTTCATTGTCATTGGGTCAAAATCCTAAAATTCCCTCCCTAAGGGCATTGTTGGTCAATCTACATCACATGGACCGCAGCAGTTTATGAAGGCGGCTTACCACCACCTTCACAAGGGCAACCAGGGATGTACAATAAATGCAGGTCTGGCCAGTGATGCCCAGATCGCATGAGAGAATATAAATAATAGAACATAGATTTTAATAGAAGCCCTTCAGAATGTTGACTCTGTCATAATATTCTGCTTTCATTGAGCAGCAGGAAAAAGGAGGTAAGTATGTTGAGATTTACTAACATGGTGCACTAATGTAAATGCAACAATCCTTAGAGAAGTGTGAGATCAGTCACATGAGATATTAGATTAATGCAAAATAATTGACAGTCCAGCCAGTTTGTTTATGGAGAAAAGGAAGACTGCCGAACACTGATGAAAAATACGTGTTTCTAAAGATGCGAATGAAAAATGTAACCCCATCAGAATAGTATAATCATGCAGCACAGCAAGAGGTAATAGCCATTTGAAGGAACTATGTAATTATTTCCACTGCCCTGCTCCATCCCCAGAGCCTCTCAGGTTTTTTTTCATTTCAAGTATTATCCAGTATTTTTTTCTTTTCAGAATTGTTATGGAATCTGTGAAAAGAAAATGCATGTCACGTCATTACAGCTCTCAACTTCAAAACATCTCTTTGGTTCTCTTCTCAATTATCTCTAAGTTCTGTCCTTAGGGATACCGTTGACCTTCCTACAGCTTCTCTCAACATCAAAATTCCACATAACTTTGAACCTCACCATTAAATTTCCCCTTAACCTTCTCTGCTTGAAAGGGGACAAATTTGCTGCCTCCATATAATTTATGCCTCTCCTCATTGCTATCAATCTTGTGCATCTTCTTAAGCTTTCCAAGTCTCCAAACATTCAGGGAAAGTGGCAGTGTTTTGGTCATGTCTAGTTATTCAGAGCTCCGGGTAAATCTTCTCGTGACATGGGTTCAAAATACATCATGGAAGATATTGTAATTGAATTCAATAAAATCTAAAATTTCTATAAAAACTAGCTATTGGATAACATGTTGTCACTGTCAATTGTCATTTAAAAAAATCTGGTTTCACTAATTTTCTTGAGAGAAGGAACTCTACCATTCTTAACTGACCTAGTCCTTTTTTATTCAATTGTGGGACATGGGTATCATTTATTGCCCATTCCTAGTTGCCCTAAGAAGGTGGTGATGAGCTGCCTTCTTGAACCACTGCAGTCCATGCACCGTAGGTAGACCCACAATGCCTTTAGGGAGGAAGTTTCAGGATTTTGACCCAGCGGTACTGAAGGAACGGCAATATATTTCCACATCAGGCTGGTGATTGGCTTGGAGGGGAATTTGCAGGTGGCGGTGTTCCCATGTACCTGCTGTCTTTGTTCTTTGAGCTGAAAGTGGTTGTGGGCTTGGAAGACACTGTCTGAGGATCTTTGATGAATTTCTGCAGTGCGTCTTGTAGATAGTACACACTGCTGCTACTGAGCATCGGTGGTGGAGGAAGTGGTTGTTTACTGACATGACTTTGGGCAGTCAGTGAGTTATTCAGTACAGTGTTCCTTGCTTCCAGCCTGCCATTACAGCCCCTGTATTTTTATGGCAAGTCCAGCTGAATTTATGGTCAATGATAGCATCCACCAAAGTATGTTGATAGTGGGAGATTCGGTGATGGTAATGTCATTGAATGTCAAGAGTCGGTCATTAGATTGTCTCTTATTGCAGATAGTCATTGCCTAGCACTTATGTGGTGGAAATGTTACTTTTCACTGGCCAGCCCAAGCCTATGTGTTGTCCAGGTCTTGTTACATTTGAACATGGACTGCTTCAGTATCTGAGGAGTCGTGAATGGTGCTGAACATTGTGCAATCATCAATGGACATCCCCACTTCTGACCTTATGATGGAGGGGAGGTCATTAACAAAGCAATTGAAGGTGGTTGGGCCTGGACATTATAAAACCATAAGATATAGGAGCGGAAAGAGACCATTCAACCCATCAAGTATACTCCTCCATTTGATCATGGCTGATATGTTTCTTATTGTCATTCTCCTGTCTTCTTCCATAGTCCTTACAATTTCCTTACTAATCAAGAACCTATCTGTCTAAATACACTCAAAGACTTGGCCTCCACAGCTGTCTGTGGAAATGTGTTCCACAGATTCACCACCATCTGGCTGAAGAAATTCCTTCTCATCTCAGTTTTAAATGGTAGTGTCCTTGGGTCCTAGTTTCTTCTACTAGTGGAAATATTTTCTCTGAATCTACTCGATCCTGGCCTCTCAGTATTCTGTAAGTTTCAATCAAATCAGATACCGCTCCCCCCACGCGCCAGCCCCCACCCCCAACCTCATCTTCTTAAACTCCACTGAGTACAAACAGAATCCTCAACCACTCCTCATATGACTACCCCTTCACCTCTGGGATCATTCTTGTAAACCTCTTCTGGAATCCCTTCAATGCCAACACATCTTTCCTTAGATATAGGTCACAAAATTGCTCACAATATTCCCAATGCATCTGACCAGTGCCTTATACAGCCTCAGCAGTACATCCCTGCTCTTGTATTCTTGTCCCCTTGAAATGAAGGCTGGCATTGCAATTGCCTTCCTAACTGCCAACTGAACCTGCATGTAACCTTAAAAGAGAACCCTGAACTAATATCCCCAAGTCCCTTTGTGCTTCAGATTTCCAAAGACTTTGCCTATTTAGAAAAATGTCTACAACTCTGTTAGAATTATACTCATACAACACGGAAACAGACCCTTCGGTCCAACTCGTCCACGACAACCAAATTTCCCAACTTAAATTGGTCCTACTTGCCTGCATTTGGCCCATATCCCTCTAAACCTTTCCTCTTCATGGACCTCTCCAAACGTCTTTTAAATTTTATCACTGTACCTGCATACATCATTTCGTTTGGCAGTTCATTCAACATACAAGCCACCCTCTCTGTGGAAATGATACCCCTCAGGCCCTTTTTAAATCTTTCTCATCTCACCTTAAAAATATGCCCTCCATTTTTGAACTCCCCTACCCCAGGGAAAAGACCCTTGCTATTCAGCTTATTAATGCCGTAATGATTTCATATACTTCTATAAGGTCACCCCTTAGCCTCTTATGCTCCAGTGAAAAAATGACCCAACCTATCTTTATAATTCAAACCTTCCATTCCCAGCAACATCCTGGTAAATCTTTTCTGCACTCTTTCAATCTCAATAATATCCTTCCTAAAGCAGAGGGACCAGAACTGCACACAGTACTTCGAAAGTGGGCTCACCAATGTCCTGTACAACCACAACATGACCTCCCAACTCCTATACTCAATGGTCTGAGCAATGAAGGTAAGCATGCAAAATGTCTTCTCAACCACCCTGTCTATCTGGGCACAATTTTCAAAGAATTGTATACTTGACCCTTAGGTCTTTCTGTTCAACAACACTACCCAGAGCCCTAACATTAACTGTATGAATCTTGCCCTTGTTCATCTTATCAAAATAAATTGTACTTATCCAAATTAATCTCCGTCTACCACTCTTTGGCTCATTGGCCCAATTGATCAAGTTCATTTGTAATCTTAGATTACCTTCTTCAATGTCCACAATACCACCAATTTTGGTGTCATCCTCAAACTCACTAACCATGCTTCCTAAATTCTCGTCCAAATCATTTGCATAAATGACAAGCTATAGTGAACCCAGCACCGATCCCTGCAGAACACCAATAATCACAGGCCTCCAGTCCATAAAACAACCCTCCAGCACCATTTCTGTCTCCTACAGTCAAGCCAATTTTGTATCCAGTTGACAAGCTCTCCCTGAATCCTATTTGATCTAACTTAACCAACTTGTCTACCATGTGGGTATCTTGTCAAATGCTTTACTGAAGTCAATGTATACAATTTCTACTACTCTGCCCTCATCTAACTTCTTGGTCATATGTTCTGACCAAACAGCATAGTCTCACACTTTTCCACATTGTATTCCATCTGTCACTTCTTTGCCCACTCACCTAGTCTCTCCAAGTCCTTCCGCAGTCTCCTCATTTTTTCAATACCACCGGTCCCTCCACCTATTTTTGTGTCACTGACAAACTTAACAACCATGCCCTCAATTACTTCATCAAGATCGTTAATATATTACATGAATTGTTGTGGTCCCAGCACGGATGTCTGTGTAGAACTCCACTAGTCACCAGCAGCCATCCTGAAAAAGATCCCTTTACCCCAACTCTGTGTTGTCTCCCAGTCAGCCAATCCTCTATCCATGCCAGAGGATCCTTGTACTGCCCTGAGGACTACCTACAGAGATGTTCTGGAGCTGAGATGACTGACCTCTGCCAACCACGACCATTTTCCTATAATTCAGTTCTGACTCTGACCAGTGATTGCCCCCTGGTTCCCATTGATTCCAGTTTTGCTAGAGCTCCTTGATATCAGACTCTGTCAAATGCAGCCTTGATGTCAAGGGCAGTCACTTTGCATGTCACAGCAATGTCATTTTTCACTGCTCTCTAAGAAGTAAATGCCCAAGTTCCCAGAAAGAGATGGAGTCTTCAACAAATCTTCCTACCATCAATATTAAGCTACTATTATTGCCCACAAGAAATACATTGGTTGGACATTTTTTGATGCTATAACAGATGTGTTAGGTTGAATTAAAAGTATTGGAGAATTGCATTAAAAGCTTCAAAAATGTATTCACAAGTTAAAAGCTGACTGAATAATAAAGACAACATTGTGGGCAAAACTGAGGGCTCAGTCCCACAAAACATTATCAAGTTGAAGGTAATTATGATGGGCCAAGTGGTCTCTTTTGGTGTTGTAAGACACATAGGCAAAGGAGGTTCCAACACCATCTCTGGTGTGCAATGTATTATCGAAGGTCTGAAAATGGCTTTGAAATAGGTAACACTATTGGTTCAACACGATTGTCATTCCCCCTGAAACAAGGATGGCTTCTGTTAGGCGTTTCTGTTGTGTGAGTGTCCTCAGGGTGACCGTCCTTTTATATTAGAGAAGGGAAAAAGATCCACCAGAGTTAATGGATCTACTCACAGTCCAATAGCTTCTAGCTGAAAGCAGGGTGAAGGCATTTGCGGTCACAGATGGTCATTTAGGAGAAAGATGAATGATATTGAGTTTGAAATGTTCACTTTGCTTCTCTCTCCACGGATGTTGCCAGACCTGTTGAGTTTCTCCAGAGCTTTCTGTACTTATTTCTGGTCAGTAACCCTATGGGTAACCATTGTCTGTTCAAACAAATGACATGAGCTGAATAACTGAACCATTCCAGAAACATGGTTTCAAGCAAATCAAACTGAATACTCAGGGATAAACTAAATATTCAATTTTGAAAGGACAGGCATGAAGGGAAGGAAAGTGGGGTAGCTTTGTCAATACCAGGTTGAATAATTATGATAACGAGAAATAATCTGAGATCAGATGCCATAGAATTCAAAAGGGTGATGATAAGAAATAGCAAGGGAATGAAGACCTTAGTGGGAGAAGTCCATTTGCCCTGTAACAGTAGTTGTTCTTTAGGACAGGGAATAAATCAGGAAGTAATGAGTGCCTGTAAAAATGGGAGTACATTAATCGTGGCTGATTTTAATCTCCTTATAGATTGGGAAAATCAAGTTGGCACAGTTGGCTTCAAGGAAACTTTACGGAGTGTTTTTGAAATAATTTAATAGAATATAGAAAAGTACAGCTCAAAAACAAGCCCTTCAGCCCACCATATCTCTGTTGACCCTTCTGCCTGTACATGGTCTATATCCCTCTATTTTCTGCTTGTTCATGAGTCTGTCTAAAAGCCTCTTAAACTTTGCTATAGTATCTGCTTCCACCCATTCTTCTGGCAGTGTGTTCCAGGTACCTAAAACCTTCTGTGTAAAAACAGCTTTCCTCACACATCTCCTTTAAACCTTCCCTCTCTCACCTTAAACCTATGCTCCCAGCATTTGTCATTTCCACCCTTGGAAAAAGATTCTGACTATCCACCCTATCTAAGCTCCTCAATTTTATATACTTTGATCGTGTCGCTCCTTAGCTTTCAATGCTCTCATGAAAACAATCCAAGTTTGTCCAACCTCTCATTATTGCTAACACACTCCATTCCAGGCAACATTCTGGTAAACCTCTTTTGTACTCTCGCCAAAGCCTCCACATCCTTCCTATAGTGTGGCAACCAGAACTGCACACAATACTCCAAATGTGGCCAAACTAAAGTCTTGTACAGCTAAAATATGACTTGCCAACTTTTATACACAATATCTTAATTGATAAGGGTGTGCAAGTCATGTGCCTTCTTTAGCTCCTTATCCACTTGTGTTGACACATCCAGGGAGCTATGGACTAGGACCCCAAGATCCATCTGTATATCAATGCTTCTCAGGGTGCTTCCATTTTGCAGTATTCTTTCCTCTTGCATTTGACTTCCTAAAATGCATCACCTCACACATTGTCTGGATTAAACTCCATTTGTTTTTTCTCCACCCAACTTTCCAGCTGGTCTATATCCTGCTGCATCCTTTGACAACCTTCCGTGCCACCCACAATAAAACCAACTTTCATGTCATCTGCAAGCTTACTAATCAGAGCACTGACATTTTCATTGAAATTATTTATATTCTGAGAAGCATCTGTTGTGTATCCAACCAGGGATCAAGGTATTTTTGATCTTGTAATGTGTAATGAGACAGTATAATAACTGATCTCAGAGTAAAAGATTCCGTGGAGAACGTTGATCCTAACATGGTAGAAACAAAATCAGAAATTGCTAGAAATATTCAGCACATCTGGGAGCCTCTGTGGAGAGAAAGCAGACTTAATGTTTTGGGTCCAGTATCTCTTCTTCAGGATATAACATGGTAAAATTTAGCATTCAGTTTTTGAGAGTGACAAATTTGGATTGGAAACAACTTAAATATGGAATGAGGGCAGTTTTCACTGGAATACATTAGGAAAGATTTAATCAGGAAAGAGAATTGATGAGCAATGGTTTCTCTAGTTGTATTGCTTGTAAGGGCATCATTTGATGCCCATCATTAACTGTCGATGAACTGATTGGATCTCTAGGACAATTAATAGTTCACCACGTTGCTGGTTTTCAGATCACACGTAGTCCAGACCAGGTAAAGACTGCAGTTTCCTTCCCTAAAGGGCATAAGCAAACTAGATGGGTTTTTACAACAGTCAGTAGTGGTCACCTTTGGGTTTTTTGTTTGTTAATTCCAAATTTGACTAATTTCATCATCTGCCGTATGGATTGTGAATTTCAAACCCCTTTTTATCAGCCTTCAATCACTTGATTAATTGTCGATATGATCAATAATTTATACCTGAGTTCTGCCTCACTGAATTAAGGGCAAGGAGACTGAATAAAGGATGAGATGGAAAGTCAAGCCTATCAATCTTCTCCCTTTCATCAATCTGACAAGACAGTGCCCATATAGTTTGTTATTTGCTGGCGGATCAGTGTTAAAAACTACCATGTCTGAACTCTGTACTTTCCACTTCAGTCGAGAACAGCTCTACCTGATTGAAAGACCCTCCAGAGACTTTGAAGCCTGAAAAGGTTGGAGGTGCTGGTTGGTGAGTGAGATCAAAACTAGCAATATTTCATCAGCTACATTGAAATGCTTCGTTCTCTTGGATATTGATAAAGATTCAAAGAAAGCAGAGCCTTTCTCCTGCAAAAGCAATATCTAAAAAATAAATAAGCTTAGTTATTTTTCAAGAAGAAAGTAAGAATGTTTTGGCTGGGACTGAATGCTCGTGTACTGTGCTGGGAAATTGATTGTAATTGCATATGTTTAACAGAGTAACACAACACAAGGAATGATGTATTGAACTATTATCTTTTTGGATAAATGCCTTTAGACCTGGATGCGTCCATACTGTTTGAATGAATGAAAGCATCTGGGTAAGCACTTAAAATGCCAGGGTATAGGAGACTATGGACCAAGTGCAGGTAAATGGGAATAATGTTGTTTGGTGTTTGTTGATTGGCACAGACACAGTGGGCCGAAGGGCCTGTTTTCATATTGTGTAAGTCTATGTCAGGGGAATTGACCTAAAAGTCTTACCTTTCAATCAACATGCATCACACTCAGTCGTTCAGTGTCATAGACAAGGGGTATCCATTCTACAGTGTATAACTTTTAACTAAATTACATGATTGTAAGGATGAACTTTGTCCCATTTTCAGTGAATGGATATTCTCTGTTCAATTTTTTTTAACAATATTTTTTGTACAGCGTGTGGATCTTACTGCCAAGGTCAGCACTTGTCAACCATTTCATTTTACTTTTGGGTTGATTGCCTCTCTGGACCATTTCAGAGTATTGTTAAGAGGCAACTACATTGCTGTGGATCTGGTGGCACACATAGTCCAGGCTAGGTAAAGATGGCAGACTTCCTTCCCTGCCCAGTAAAACAGTCAAGGCTACCTCGTTGAATGCCTTTAAAGCAAAAGTAGATAGATGTTGGAACAGTAAAGGAATTAAGTGTCACGGTGAGCAAGTGGCTAAGTTGAGTTGAGTCAATGAAACGATCAGCCATGATCTTATTGAATGGTGGAGAAATTGTTGAGGTTGGTTGGCTCGCTGAGCTGGTTTCTTGTTTTGCAGACGTTTCGTTACCAAGCTGGGTAACATCCTCAGTGCAGCCTCCAACAACCGCTCACCCGAACTAAAGTCCCACTCCCTGTCACGGACAGATCAATGTCATCTACAAAATCCCCTGCAGAGACTGTGAGAAACACTACGTTGGACAAACAGGAAAGAAACTAACAACAAGGCTACGCGAACACCAACTGGCTACAAAAAGGCACGACCAATACTCACTCATCTCAATCCACATGGACAAGGAGAACCACGACTTTGACTGGGACAACACCAAGATCCTGGGGCAGGCTAGGCAGAGACAAGCACGAGAATTCCTAGAAGCCTGGCAGTCCACGAAGCAGGCTATTAATAAACACATTGAACTCAACCCCATACACATTCCACTACGGAGGAAACCCGGAAGTGAGGCAATCCATCGCAACGGACCCCAGAGTTTAAAAACTAGGTGGGAAAACACACCGACGCTTCATTGGAGGCTGCACTGAAGATGTTACCAAGCATGGTAATGAAACATCTGCGAAGCAAGAAACCAGCTCGGCGAAACAACCAACCTCAGCACCCACTACCCGAGCTACAAATCTACTCCAAAACCTTAATGGTGGAGAAAGCTCGAGGGGCCAGATGCTACTCCTGCTCCTATTTCATATGAGCCTTTCTCCTGACAATGGTTATATGTTGCTATTAGAATGACTTTTAATTCAAAATTTTCATTGCATTCACAGTTCATGATAGCCCCCTAACATTAGCCTCAGCTGATGGATTACTAGTCCAGTGATATTACTACTACACCAACACTGCCCCTTTATAGATGATGCAAAAATGCTAGGAAGAAAACGATGTTAGTGCACATAAGATCTAATCATAACAAACATATTTGGAACAAATATTATCAATATTTCACCAATTCTAACATCACCTCAGAATTTATCCATGGTTTACATTATGTAAATTTATCAACCGTGCTTGTCTGCCATTATCGACTTATTGACCTTGTGGTCCCTACTTTTTTAAGCAACAATAGGATAATTCTGTTTTAAATAAGATTCTTTGCAACTATTTTTTAAGCATTTTGTGGTTTGACAGAATTATAACTCTGATTGTAATAAGTGGAAATTTAAGCTAAATATTTGCAAAAGTCTCACTAAACCATGAACTCTGCGGAAGGCTATTGCATAAATCTATCCTAATGCACACAGCCAATTCAAGTGGAATGAAATAGGGAGAAAAAAGACCATGAATAAAATACTTATAGATAGTAAGAGCTACCGATGCTGGAGCCAGAGATAACACACTGTGGAACTGGAGGAACACAGCAGGCCAGGCAGCATCAGAGGAGCAGGAAAGTTGATGTTTCAGGCCAGGACCCTTCTTGAGAAAATAAATACCTGTATTTTATAACAAAGGCTCCATATTTAATAATTTTTGTTGACTTGAGTTTTAACGATTGTGTATACCTGGATTTTTTTTTAAAGAGCTTGATGAAAGGATATTGAGACATTATTTTTAACAAGGCATTTCTTAGATGTCACACGTTTTGTGGCAACTGTTTGTTTACTGGAGACCTCTGTCTGAGTTCATAGTGTCGGACTGATGTATCTATTTAGAAATAGTTTGAATTTGTAGTTCACTAGCCTGCTGAAGGAAATGAGTTTCCAATGTATCTTCCTGTTTCTGGAAAAGAATCCTTGTGTGTGTGTGCGTGTGTGTGTCTGTCTGTGTGTGTGTGTGTGTGTGTGTGTGTGCGTCTGTGTGTGTGCATGCGTGTACATGTGCGTATTTATAGAAGTAAACACTTTTATTTACTTGTTATGGTCTGCGTGTGTTAAGCAATTTTTGCAACTTGAGCAAACGTTGTTTTATGATAACTCAATAATTTTGTATTTATTGAAGAAACCTGGTTGATGAATCTTTTTATTCTGATTCTATAATGGAACATAGAACATAGAACATAGAACATTACAGCGCAGTACAGGCCCTTCAGCCCTCGATGTTGCGCTGACCTGTGAAACCAATCTGAAGCCCATCTAACCTACACTATTCCATTATCATCCATAAGTTTATCCAATGACCATTTAAATGCCCTTAAAGTGGGCGAGTCTACTATTTTTGCAGGCAGGGCATTTCACGCCCTTACTACTCTCTGAGTAAAGAACCTACCTCTGACATCTGT
>NC_063343.1:69732605-69750739 GCF_021869965.1 Rhincodon typus
CCTGACAGGTACATACTTATCAAGGACACGCAGTAGCTGTTCCTTGAGAAAGCATTTGATTGGTTGCATTGGGAAGTGTGTAAAGCAATTAAATTGACCAAAGGAGCAGGAGTAGGCCATTCAGTCCATCAGGTCTGCTCTGCCATCTCATAGAACAGAATCTCATAGAATCCCTACAGTGTGGAAACAGGCCCTTCAGCCCAACAAGTCCACACTGATTCTTGGACCATCCCACCCAGACCCATCCCCCTATAACCCACCTAAGCTACACATCCCTGAAGACTACGGGCAATTTAACATGGCCAATCCACCTAACCTGCACATCTTTGGACCGTGGGAGGAATCTCGAGCACCCGGAGGAAACCCACGCAGACACAGGGAGAATGTACAAACTCCACACAGACAGTGACCTGAGGGTGGAATTGAACCCAGGGCCCTGGCGCTGTGAGGCAGCAGTGCTAACCACCGAGCCACCGTGCCACCCTATCTAATAAGGTCACAGGACCAGATGGCTCTCAACTCCACTTTCTTGCCTGTTCCCCATAACCCTTGATTCTTTCACTGATGAAAAACACTCTCAACCTTGAAAGTACTCAATGATCCAGCCTCAGCATCCCTCTGCAGAAAATAATTCCACAGATTTGTTGATGAATGGATGTTATGATCTACAGAGGCACGGGGCCTGGAGTGCTCTCCTCAAAACTCACTATTAACAATTTATAACACCTTTCATCAATACTCAACATTTCAAAGTGCTTAGCAACCAAATGAAGCACTTTACCACAGTGGCATCACTGCTAATGTTGGAAATGCAGTGGGTAATTAATGCACAGCAAGCTTCCATGAACATCAAAGCAATAATAACCAGGCGGTCTGTGTGCTGTGGTGGTGATTGAGGGATTAATATAGGCCAGACGGCTGGTCTTCTTTGAAATAATGCCATGGGATTATTTCCAACTGGAAAGGAGGATCGGTCCTCAGCTTAATCCTTCATCCATAAAAACAACATGCCCAGTAATATAGCACTCCCTCAGTGGCTGACTAGAAAATCAATGCTAATCTTGATCTCAGTTGATGGATTGGGACTCAGACCTGGAACCTTCTGACTTGGGGTGACACAATGGCTCAGTAGTTGCCATTGCTCCTACACGGCGCCAAGGACCCGGGTTTGTTTCCATCCTAAGGTGACCGTCTGTGTGGAGTTTGCACATTTTCCCTGTGTCTGCATGGGTTTCCTCCTATTGTCCAAAGATGTGCAGGTTACAGTTGGATTGGACATGGGAAATGCAGGGGAATAGGGTAGTGGGGACATGTCTGGCTAGGATGTCCTTTGGAGGGTCGGCGTGGACTTGATTTGCCGAATGGCCTGCTTCCACACTGTAGGGATTCGATGACCCTTAAAAGAGTTTATTTCACATTGAAAGAAAGTTGACACTGAGACAAGAAAGAGATGTCACCAGGGTTTAATGGAAAGTGATGGATGAAGTCTCAAGTAAAAAATAAACACTGCTATGTTTGAATGACCATTATCTGTTGTCATTCCCAATTCTTGACTCCTGAAGTAAGTTAACTCCCTTAGAGGAAGGATAAAAATACTTGTATTTAAAGAAAAATTCTAGGTTGAGGAGCTCAAAGAAGGCTTAATTCTATTTCATCTGTAAACAAGATTTGTTATCATTTAATTTAAAATTATTAGGAAATACTGCAAACAATATTTGGAATAAAGGACACTTGTTAAGAAAAATGTTAAAAAGCAATAGTATTCATCTAATCAGGGTGAAAAAAATTGAAACAATGTAAGGGTTTATTAAAAACGGAGGTTTCAGAGGGAAAAAGATTATTATGCAGCCAAAATTATTCTTAAAGTCACAGTAACAGTCACTTTTTAAAAAAAATTAAAATGGTTTAAATCACAGAAAAATAGAAGCCAAAAGGATATGTTGTCTATATGGACTTTAGTAAAGCATTTGATAAGGCACCTCATGGCAGGCTGGTATTGTGGGTACAGTCTCATCAGATCTGGGGTGTGTTGGCTAGATGGATACAAAACTGGCCTGGTTATAGAAAACAGAGGTTATGGTGAAAGGGCGCTTTTCAGAATGGAGATCAGCAAAGGTGCTGGAACTGTCTTTGCTTGTAAGATCTGGAGGAAAATGTAGGTGGTCTGATTAGTACGTTTGCAGATGATACCAAAACTGGTGGAGTTGCAGATAGTGAAGAGGATTGTCAAAGGATATAACAAGATATAGATAGATTGTAGATTTGGGCAGAGAATCGGGAGATGGAGTTTAATCCAGACAAATGTGAGGTTGTACATTTTGGAAAATCAAATTCAAGTGTGAATTACACAATAAATCGCAGAATCTTCAGATACATTGACATACGGAGGGATCCAGATGAACAGGTCCACAGATCCCTGAAAGTGACAACGCAGGTAGATAAGGTGGTCAAGAAGGCACACAGCTCGCTTGCTTTCATTGATTGGGCATCGAATATAAAAGTTTGCAAAGTATGTTACAGCTGTACAAAACTTTAGTTAGGCCATGTTTGGAATCTTACATGCAGTTCTGATTGCCACACTACCAAAAGGATATAGATGCTTTGGAGACAGTGCAGAGAAGGTTAACCAGCATGTTGCCTGGTCTAGGAGGTTTTAGTTATGAGGAGAGGTTGAATAAATTTGGATTGTTTTCACTGGAAGTATGGAGGCTAAGGGACGAATTGATCAAGGTCTACAAAATTATGAGAGGCACATAGGTGGGATGGGTAATCAGAGATTTTTTTTCCCAGGGTGGAAAGGTCAACTGCAAGAGGGCACAGGTTCAAGGTAAGAGGGAAAAGTTTAGGGGAGAAGTGCAGAGAAAATTTTTTCACACGGAGAGTGGTGGATGCCTGGAATGTACTGCCAGTAGAGGTGTTGGAAGCAGGCACATTAGCAATGTTTAAGGTGTATCTTGGTAGACATATGAAAGGAAGGTGAATGGAGGGATAGAAACTGCATATGAGCAACTAGTAACGGGTGTAAATAAGGATTAGGAATCGGTGCAGGCTTGGTGGGCCGAAAGGCCTGTTTCTGGGTTGTATTGTGTTGTAAAGTTACATTTGTACTTTTAAAAGGACACACATACCCCAAAGAAGAAGAAAAAATGGTGCAGATTAACAAATTATTTTCAATCTTGTGGGAAAACCAAAATACAGTCTTCCTTCATTTTGGAGCATTTCAACATTGTCTCAAATGCTTTAAATGCTTAATATTTAAGCATGTATAGAAGGATAATTCTGAAACACTCTGACGTTTTTAATCTGTATTTTCAATATGTTTTTAAATACTAGATAATTTGAATAAAAATTGTGAAAAGAAAAACAAGATTGTTATTAAATATCTTCATTAAAAACAGCAGTTCTTCGTAATGACAAAACTTTATTAGCAATTCATCTTCATTATCCAGCAATTTTAAAAAAAATTATGCTGAACCAACAACTGACCACTTTCCAGGTTCCCTTGGGTACACATATTTTCTCATCTGCCATGGATCCTACTGTCCTTCTTGGAGGTGAGAGATCGTAAGATGACAAGTGTTCTATAGCTGTACATTAAAAGCTGCCTCTTCTCATAAAAACAATGTGGAATAAATATTATACCGTGTGGTTGTTTAGGAGATGCATATGGGGTGGTAGTAGGAGGGGCAGGTGGCAAACAAATTCAGGGAGTTAGGTTTATAGAAGATACAACAAAATGAAGGACTTGCATTTCTCAAGCATTTCATATCTAAGTTATACAAAAGCTCTTTGCAGTCATTAACGTGCTTTTGAATTGTAATCACCACTGTGATGTCAGAATTATGGTACCAAGATCTCAAAAACATCAATTTAATAATGACCAGAGAAATATAGCAAAATTAAAAATCCCGAATGGAAAATATTGTTAAAGACAAGAGTAGTATATAATTGCATTTTCTAACCTTTAAATGGTGGAAATGTCACAGGCAAGAAGCCAAAAGTAAGGGAGTCATCTATTCTGCTGAAAAGGTCACAAATAGCGTTAAGAAACATAACTGGAAACAATAGATATCAATGAGGGAACTCTCCACTGGCTGGAGTCATACCTGTTGCAGAGGAAGATGGTCGTGGTTGTTGGAGGTCAGTCATCTCTGCAGGAGTTCTTCAGGGTAGTGTCCGAGGCCCAACCACCTTCAACTGCCTCATTAATGACCTTCTCTCCATCACAATGTCAGAAGTGGAGGTGATCACTGATGATTGCACAATGTTCAATGCCATTTGTGACTCCTCAGAAACTGAAACAGCCCACGTCCAAAAGCAATAAGACCTGGACAGTGTCAAGACTTGGGCTGACATGGGGAAACTAACATTTGTGCTAGGCAAGTGCCAAACATTTAGCACCTCTGACAAGAGACAAACTAAACATCGCTCCTCAACATTCAATGACACCACCATTACTGAATACCCCACTATCAACATCCTAGAGATTACCATTGACCAGAAATTCAACTGGACTAGCCATATCAATACTGTGGCTACAAGAGTAGGTCAGAGACTAGGAATTCTGTGGCTAGTAACTGACAATATGACTACTCAAAGCCAGTTCACCAGCTATAAGACACAAGTCAGGAGTGTGACAGAATGCTCCCCACATCCCTGGATGAGTGCAATACTCAAGAAGCTTGACACCATTCAGGACAAAGAAGCTGCTTAATTGGCACCACAATTGCAAGCATCCACTCCCTCCACCACTAACACTCAGTAGCAGTAGTGTGTACTACCTTCAACATACACTGCAGAAATTCACCAAAGATCTTCAGACAGTATTTTTCAAAGAAGGTCAAGGACAGCTGTAACATAGGAACACCAAAGTTTCGCTCACCATCCTGATTTGGAAATATATTGCTGTTCCTTTGCAGTCATTGGGTCAACATCCTGGAACTCCTCTCTACCAGCATTGTGGATCTATCTACAGACTGCAGCAGTTCAAGAAGACAGTTCTCCACCACCTTCTCATGGGCAACTAGGAAATCAGCAATAAATGCTGGCACAGACAGCGACACCTACATCCTGTCAATAAAAAGTAAATAAAAACATGTCACTTTTCTCCTTTGTCATGTTGATGAGAGATAAATATGTGTCAGTATCAGTCCACGGTCATGTAGTGCTAGCTTTGTTGAACAAGAACATGGACTGTTTCAGTATCTGAGGAGTTGTGAACAGTGCTGAACATTTTGTGGCGTTATCAGTGAGCAATCCCACATTTTGGCGGAAGGTTATTGATGAAGCAGCCAAAGCTGATACCTGCCCTGGGGATCTCCAAAAATATTGTTCCTGAACTGAGAGGATTGACTTCCAACAGCCACGACCATCATCCTTTGTACCATACTTATTGATCTTGACATTTTCTAGTCTTATCTCCGAAGATAACACAGAGATGGTATTTTGCACCTGCACATAATAAATTGGGAACGTTGTTTAAATCATTAAAAGAATTCATCTCTGTATCTAACTCAATCTGTGTGATGCAGTGCCACTGTTGTGTTTGGATAGTGCTTGCATGTAACGTGGAGTGCATAACATAAATTAATTGAATATAAAATTTAGATGAGTGTTTGACATTTTATGTTTTGAATGATAAATCTTCAACCTCATTCATGGCTCTGAAAGTGTGGAAGAGAATTATTTAGCAACCTTTTGACAAATCTCTCAATATTTGATGGATTTCCATTTTTTAATCCTACCTGATGTCAGATGCTTTTGTGTGATTTAAAAGATGATTCATCTTTTCAAGATAAAACAACAAATAACCAATTTGATGTTTCCATTGAGCTCAAATGCCAAAGCTAAACAGAATAATTTTATTAAATCTAAATTGAATGACAGCAGGCAAGTGAAGAACTGATGACAAGGAGACAGAAAGTAAGTTGGCATTCTGGTAAATATCTACAATGTCACTTGTGTTTGCTTCAAAATCAAAGTTTCTTTTTATTTTGTGCAATGCAAGAGTCACTTTTCTGAGGGCAGGTCACTAGATTCAGAATGCTAACTCTGTTTCTCTCCCCACAGAAGCTGCCAGACCCGCTGAGTTTCTCCAGCACTTTCTGTTTCTGGTTCAAAAGCAACATTTGTTGCCCATCCCTAATTAAACCCTTGTCTTGTTGTACCATTTTCAGAGGGTCATTAAGAGTCAACCACATTGCTTTGGGTCTGGAGTCACACGTCGGCTAGACCAGGTAAGGAGGGTGGATTCCATTCCTTGAAAGTGAACCAGATGAGGTTTTCCTCAAAAAAAAGTCACTGACAGCTTCATTGCCACCTTCACTAAAAGTGGCTTAATCAACTTGTTCAGAGATGTCATCACACACCTCTGGAGCAGGTGGGACTTGAACCCAACCTCCTTGTGAGGACACTAAAACTACACCACAAGAACCCCCAGAATGGTCACTTTTGATTCCAGGCATATTAGTTGAATTCAGTTATTTATATTCAATTCATGGCATAATTTGAGCATGTGTCTTCAAGGAATTTGCTAAGTCCCTACATTATGCATCCTGTTAACTCGTACCTGTCCTTTCAACCTTACTCATGCATAACAATGAAGGTGAACCTCTTCCATAGCATGAGACTGGACTTTTCTCCAGTCGAAGTGTAGTCAACTAGTTTTAATTGTACTAAAAAGAAACCAATTACAGCTAACTCTGAGAAAAAAAAATAAGGATATGGCATGAAGCATGGGATATTTGTGCAGTAAATTGGGCCCTAAAGCACACACATTCATTCTCACACACACACACACACACACACGCACTCATATTCGCACACACAGAGACACTATCGTACAAACATAACATGCACACACACTCACACAGACACACACACAGTAGTTCACACAGGCATACATAGATACACAGACACACACAACATATACATATACACAAATATGCACACACACAAACACAATAGTTCAAAGCTAAAAGATGATAGCTTGAAAAAAGAGAAAAAAAAAGTGCATAGTCTAAATTCCTTTGGGGGTTTATTTGCAATGAGGTTTTTAACCTGATACCATGATTGGTTAGACACACAATTATGAGGAGAATAGCTAAGATAGATAGGAAGAAACGTTTCTCCTTAGCACAGGTATCAATAACGGAAGGTTTAGATTTTAAGTCGGGGCAGGGGGATTAGAGGATTGGAAGAAGATTTTGTTCACACAGAGAATAGTCGATGTCTGCCTGAAAATGTGGTAGAGGTGGAAAACATCACAATGTTTAAAAAGTATTTGGATGAGCACTTGAAATGACATAGCATAAAAAGTTGTACAAGGGATGGAAAATTGGATTAGAGTTGATGAATACTTGATGACTGGCCGAGACATGATGGGCCAAAGGGCCTGTTTCTATGCTATGAAAACTCAAAGACAGTATGACTCACTTAATTAAATAATTGGATAGACTTTGAACAGATGTAGCAGATCTAGCAACTCAAGACTGGGCATCCATGCGGTGCTGTGGGTCATCAACAGCAGCAGAATTGTACTCCAGCACAATCTGTAACCTCATGGCCCAGCATATCCCCCACTCAACCATTACCATCAAACCAGGGGATCAACCCTGGTTCAATGGAGAGTGCAGGAGGGCATGCCAGGAGCAGCACCAGGCATATCTGAAGATGAGGGTGAACCTAGAGAAGTTACAAAACAGGACTACCTCTGTTACAAATAACATTAGCATCAATTGGTGACAGCGCTAAGCAATTCCACAGCTACAAATTATCTGCAACTGTGTTGTTTACACAGTGCCAGCAAAGGAAGGGTGAGGGGGTGGGGATCAGGTTACTTGTTTTTCAAACCTCACAACCATCCTTTCTAATGTTGTTTTCTTAAAACAGCTCCTTCTCGTTTTGATTGAAAAACACAAAATAAAAAAAATTACACACTCCCTACACAGACCAAGGAAGCATATTTTTTTGCCATGGCTTTATTCTTCAGAAAGCTTTTGAAGGAACAATTTATTTTCCACTCTCCATTTTTTTTTGTTAGCCTATGGGAGTCATCTTGGGCAATGGTCATTTTAATGATTTGATCAATCAAATAACCAATCATTCATTAGGGATTGAGTAACTCTGTGGTTTCGATTATTTAAAATGGTCAAACTTATTATAAGTTAGGAAACAGACGTAGCGACAAGCCAACTGATGCCTGAATACACAGCTTGCAAATCTAAAGTAGGCTATCAATGAGCAGGGTCACAGCACTTGAAGTCCTTAAATGATAACGCTCTTACAGAAAAGCCCACATCCAACAGTCACAAGCTTCCTCCTACCTCCTCCTACTAACCTGCCGTTAACATTGTTTTCTTGTTGCAGGAAGGAGCCAACCACAAGTTTTGCTTACGGTAACTGAAAAGACATGCTTAATACATACTGAAACCAAGAGTTGCGAATATTACGGTTATCTTTTAAGTTTTCGATTACCTGATTTTTTTTTCTCCATTCAGCATTTTAAATAATGTTTTCCTTCTGGAGACAAAGACAGAAAACCTTATCTAGACTGCCACTGTTCTGTAGTCTTAAATCTATCTTCCCTGCGCTAGTAAATAATCATCTTGAAATAGCCACTGATTAGATATTTCCAATCTGCTGGAGATTTGTTTTCAGGCTTGGTTACTGCAGATGAGGTTTCATTGCCAATATGTAAAGATTCCCAAAATTGTACAAAACAGCTAGGAGATGATGGACTTTACATGCTTCCTAAGGCTAGCTGTTGGGGGTGAACGCATGGTGGTTGTGTGGGTGGTGCACTGTAAGGCATAGCAGTTGATTGGTTTCACTGCCATTGGTGTGCAATGTCAATTTCAGTTCATTCTGTCTTCTATTTAACCCATGTTGGTGTGATAACATTTGAAGAAATCCTTTCTGATTTACACCATTATGAGAATGTTCACACGTTGGAGATGAGACATCACCTAAATCAATCAGCCTAAAAAACATAAACCCAGAAGACAGATGATATACAAATAAACTGCTGTTTCAGGGCATTCCTTTTGGCACTGAAGACGAACCTGGTCTCAGGTTGCTATCTATTTTTATATAGTGTGAGTCTGTGTTTGTGTGCCTGAATGCTTGTTTATATGTGTATGCGTTTTTATGCATCTGTGTGATTGCGTCTGCACCTGTGCGTGTGTGTTTGTGTGTGTGTATGCGTGCATGCGTGCGTGTGTGTGTATGTGTGTGTGTATGTGTGTGTGTATGTGTGTGTGTATAAAGATGTACACCTGAGTGACTGCACTTGATATGGAGCAAGCAATGAGCCAGTTAGAACATAGAACATAGAACTGTACAGCACAGTACAGGCCCTTCAGCCCCCGATGTTGTGCCGAACTTTGACCCTAAACGTAAGGTCTATCTAATCTCCACCCCTACCTTATTCTATCATCCATCTGCCGATTTAATAGCCGCTTAAATGCCCCTAATGAGGCTGACTCCACTACCCTCTCCGGCAATGCGTTCCACGCCCCTACCACTCTCTGAGTAAAGAACCTACCTCTGACGTTTCCCCTGTATCTACCTCCACTCACTTTAAAACTAAGCCCCCTCTTAATAGCTACCTCCACCCTGGGAAAAAGTCTCTGGCTGTCTACTCTATCTATACCTCTGATCATTTTGTACACCTCTATCAAGTCACCTCTCATCCTTCATCGTTCTAAAGAGAAAAGCCCTAGCTCCCTCAACTTTTCCTCATAAGACCTTCCCTCCATTCCACGCAACATCCTGGTAAATCTCCTCTGCACCTTTTCCAACGCTTCCACATCTTTCCTGTAATGAGGTGACCAGAACTGGACACAATACTCCAGATGTGGCCGAACCCTTTTGTATAGCTGGAGCATAACTTCAATACTCTTGAACTCAATCCCTCTATTAATGAAAGCTAACACACCATATGCCTTCTTAACAACTCTATCCACCTGGGTGGCAGCTTTCAGTGAACTGTGGACATGAACCCCAAGATCCCTCTGCTCCTTGTTTTCTTTAACTGAATAAAATCTTGTGTTTGGCTCCTTATTATCACCATTATAAAAAAGCAATTATATTCTAGTTAGAGAAGTGTCTAGCCTAGAGTTGGAACGAATTAAACTTATCACAACTAGTGAAGGAGTTTGAAAAGAAAGAGGAGCAAGTTGACCCTTTCTCACCTTGTAGTAATACAACACAAGTGGTAAAGCAAAACACAGTGAAATGGTGCATTACAATTGATCAGACCTTCACTTGCCATTGTTACTACATTGAGATTTAATAGATTTATTCTCTGAACTTGTTGGAAATATCAAATCTATTACATATTATTTTATCTTGAAGATGACTCATTTTCAAAATCTCACAAATATATCTGACATCAGGTAGGATTAAAGAACGCTGAATCTATCAAATATTGAAACATTGATCAAAAGATTGCTGAATGAGTCATTTTCACAGGAAGGAATTGGGCTGGCAGTGATCTACTGTTCAGTTCATAACATGTCAAACTGGAGTGAGAGCCATGTTATATTATTTTCTCCACATTACGTGAACAGTTCCGTAAACCTTAAGCAAACACAAGTGCAAAGTAATCCTAATGGAATTAGACACAGAGCTTCATGAACTAATGTAGTTTATACAGCATTTCTCAAAGTACCTAATGCCACAGTGAAAGAAAGCATTGAGAAAAAGGAAGCACTTTCCAATTGTGTTTTGATAGTTCTTAACAAATTACCAGACATTGATTAACCAGTGCAGTATGATAATGCCTTGATCCATTATTTATGTTATAAATCTCACTGATTTTTCATTACTTTTTTTTTCAAAATCAATTTTGATTTAGAGGTGTGAACTGAGAGCTGTGAGCTGAAGATGCCCTGTGGACCATAAGCAGCAGCTTGTGTTAAAATTAAAAAAAACAGAAATAAGTTGTGTCCCCATTTGTCCCCAGTATGTCCCCATTTCTGATGAAAGGTCTAGGCCTGAAACGTCAGCCTTCCTGCTCCTATGATGCTGCTTGGCCTGCTGTGTTCATCTAGCTCTACACCTTGTTATCTCAGAAATAAGTTGTGGTTTGTTTGTAAGGCCAGGCTGAAAGTTAATTGCAAGTTGATTCTTAATCAAAAGGATTCCATAGATGATTCGTCACTGGGTGAGAACAGTACTGAGTCATCGAGTCATAGAGTCATAGAGCATGGAAACAGACCCTTTGGTGCAACCAGTCCATGTTGGTCATAATGCCAAACTAAATTAGTCCCATCTGCCTGCTTCAGGCCCATATGCCTCCAAACCTTTCCTATTCATGTACCCACATATACCATTTCCTCTGGAAGTTCATTCCACACATGAACCACACAGATAGCAGATCTTGGCTATTAATGAGGTCCATACCTGGGAATTGATTCCAGGAAGTCTGGAACAGGCCTTGTGCTCCAGCAGAGAGCAGGCGTTGAATGGTAATAGGGAAATTTTTGGGACATAGCCAGTCTGACAGGGAGAAGCCAGAGTTTTGAAGCGGGATTTGGATTGCTTTTTCTGAGAGGAGCTTTGTTATCGATGTTACAGCAGGAAGATTTTAAATCCCCCTGTCTCACCTTCCATTAACAGCTATTGGAAATTCAGAGAACTTCAGTTATGAGTATTACTGATGTCCTTTGCATGAGCTGAAAATGCGGTCCTGATCTACATCTTCAGAAAATCAGCCAAGAACAATCATCCCTGCCTGTGGAACAAATCATCGTGAAAACTGCCAAAGGAATCTGGAAAATTTTGTTATTTTCAGTTATTTATCCCTTGACTGTATGTTTCTCTGTCAGTCATTTGCATGAATGAGGCTGAAAACAAAGATAGTCAGATTTAAAAATAAACATCAATTAGTTAACTTTGTTGTTTAATTTTCTTCTGCTAAAGTTATTACATTTTTAATTAATTGCCAAGTTTTTTTGTATAAGGTACAAATTAGTATCTAGAATTGATAATTTGCAGAGTCTGGGATTGCTTAATCAAAGTGTCTACTTAGGAGCCATTGGAGTTAATTTTGACGGTCTATGAAGGTTTTGGTTTTATCGTGTTATGAATACAGATGTGGAAAGGCTGGTTTGGCTCAGCTGCCTGTTTCCTTGTCATAACAGTACTGAGTCAGTGTTCTGAAATAAAACATAAAATATCGAGTGACTCTTAAGGGAGAAGATCTCTATCCAATAGTTCAATCAATATTCCTCCCTCAATGGGCATTGTTATGGCCCTAGCTGATGTTACTACTGGACATATTAAATCCCAAACTGAAATCATATTTCGTATTTTAAAACATGTGACAATGTGGACATTAAATGGAGCACTACATGTTTGGTTTGAGCAATGAAACAGCAGTTTATTACACAAAAAGAAATGAAGATAAAATAGAATAAACAAAGCTATTTATATAGCAACACAATTCAAAGATTTCAGAACAAACAGTAAATTAAAACCCCACCTATCCCGACACCGTCATTGACATTTACACAATGTTGCCAGGACTGGAGGGTTTGAGTTATTAAAAAAAAACAGGCTGGATAGGCTGGGACTTTTTTCACTGGAACATAGGAAGTGGAGGGGTGACTTTGTAAAATCATGAGGGTTATAGATAAGGTGAATAACCAAGGTCTTTTCCCCAAGTTGAGGGATTTCAAAACAAAGGGCATATTTTTAAGGTGAGAGCAGAAAGATTTAAAAAGGACATGAGGGGCAACCTTTTTACACAGAGACTGGTTACTGTATGGAATGAACTGCCAGAGGAAGTGGTGAGTGCAGGTACAGTTACCACTGAAAAGACATTTGGGCAGGTACATGAATAGGAAAATTTGTAAGCCAAAGGCAGGCAGGCAGGGAGATTAGTTAAGTTGGTGTACATAGTCGGTGTGGACTTGTTGGACCAAAGTGTCTGTTTCCATGCTGTATGACTCTATGACTCATGGGACGTGGAGTGCTTTATTTTCCCCACAAACTCTATTTTGATTTGATCCCTACCCTCCCCTTCACCTTTTTGTTCACGTAGGCATTGCCCCCAGGGGCTCTGCTTTCTATTGGTTCCTTGGACACATGGGTGCTTTTCCTGATGGTGGACCATCAATAAAGTTATTTACACAACAAAAAAAATGCAACCAGGAGATTAGAATCTCCTCAGCTGAGGACTGACTCTGAGCTAGCTAGTCACGGCCAGTGTACAGCGCACTAGTAAATAAAGGGTGACTTGGTGACTAGACCCAGCCTCTATGCAGTTGTTTCACACACCAAATACTTCTGTTACAGAATTTTCAAAGTAAAATTCTTACACTGAGGTGACCTATTTCCTAACTGTTCTGACCTAACTGCTTTCTCCAGGAGAAACAGTTCTTTATTTAACCTCAATATGCTCTTCATTGAAATGTAACCAAAAACTTTCCAATCTGTGTTTTCCCCTAAACACTTTGCCCTACAAAGAAAAACATTTTCTCACTACCTTGTCAATCCCCCTTGGCATCTCATATACCTCAATTAGATCTCCTTTCATTCTTCTAAACTCCAGTGAGTATTGGCCTAACCTACTCAATCTCACTTCATAAGACAAGCATCTTGCTTCTGGAATTAATTTAGTGAATCTCCTCTGAACTGCCTCCAATACAATTACATCCTTCGTTAAGTAAAGGAACTAAAACTGTGTGCAATACTCCAGATGCGGTCCCATCAATGCCTTCTACAGTTACAACATCACGGCTCTACTTTTATATTCTATTCCTTTTGCAATAAATGCCAAAATTCCCTTTGCCTTCCTTGTTACCTGCTATATCTGCGTACTAACTTTCTGTGACTCATGCATGAGGACACCCAGATCCCTCTGCACCAAAATAAGTTTTGGCTTCCAATGTATGAACTACCTGTCAATATGTTAAAAGACCTTCCTTCAAGGTAACATAGCTAAACATCTCCTCAGGTCAAGATGAAATGTTTAATGCACCACAAACACATAAGACAGTGATCCTACCTGTGGAGTTGTGTCTCTACATTGCCTCTGATACCCTCCGTAGAAAGAAATCTGCCATCATAAGCAGTTCAGGTTTACATCTGACTCCAGCCTCATATTAACATAGGTTTTAAAATTAAAGGTTCATCAACATTTTCTGAATGACAAGCTAGAAATGAGGTGGTCCGGAATGTGATAAAATGACAGCCTTAGCTAACTTAACAGACAGTGAAGCGTCTTCAACTATTCTTAATTCTCAATCAGGAACCAGCCGCATTACTCAAATACATAATTCAAAGAACAGCAAGAAAATAATGCTTGGAATAAAATTATTAGAGAAACTAAAGCACACGATAATGCACTTGCATTTTCAACACTGGTGAAAAAGTCATGAACACAAAATGCTGCAAAATTAATCGGCATGTCAAATGTAAGTGATAGTTTTCTTTGCTGTTATGAATTATATAATGAATCCAATAGCAGGATCCTGTCTCTTTAGCAAGGAACAGTGGATTGTAAACTCCATTAGTTTCCGAAAATAATGAGCTGTCTGCAGGGTGTTTACTAGACAGACCCATTACTATCCTTTGTAATTAACTATTTGTCTAATCATTTCAGATTACCCTGCAGCTCTTTCATAGCACAGGAGCCCTTAATGCTGGCCTAGATATCCTATAGTAATACATGATCTGCCTACTTCCTACATTAATGGAGACTCTAGAGAAAAACTTTGTTCCAATTTCCTCATTAAAACGTGTGTGATCTGCAAATATGAGTATATCTTAAATGCTGTGACTGAGAGAAGGCGACCTCCCTATCAGTTACAATGCTTTACCAACTGGAACAAGACTCTGGAAGAGTCTTCCCATTGATAACTGGGCTGGATAGATTCCATGTTGGCGTTATTTCTGTGTGAACACTACACTTTTTGAGCAAGTGGTTTTAGAATCTGAATTTCACGCCCTGAAGGGATGGTAGGAGGAGATGCGGTAAGATATTGCTAAGTTATTTCAAACCAAAGGAGTTTTCATATCTCTAGTGATAAGGTCGGTGAGTGGAACACTTTCAAAGAGCCAGAACAGGATACATCGAGGACTGGTGGGGGCTGTGGGGAGTGTGTTCAGTTCGCTCAGTTGGCTGGACAGCTGGTTTTTGATGCAGATTGATGACAGCAGAGCAGGCTGAGGTCACCATGAAGATCCTACCTCCTTGACCTTGCCCCTTGTCTGTGACCCACAGGTTAAACCATCACCAGTAGCGGAATTACGGGAATAAGGGGTGAGGAAAGTTGGATCAGCCATGACTCTATTGAATGGTGGAGCAGGCTTGAGAAGCCGAATAGCCTATCCTGTTCCTATGCTTTTAGGTCAATCATCTCTGTCTAATGAGCGATTGGGACTGTGATGACTTGACCTTACGGTATAATGTATATAATCCATCAGTTCTGAGGAAGGGTCATAGGACCCGAAGCGTTAACTCTGTTTTTTCCTTCACAGATGCTGCCAGACCTGCTGGGTTTTCCAGCAACTTTGTTTTTATTCCTGATTTACAGCATCCGCAGTTCTGTTTTGTTACAGTGTAATGGGCTGAATAGCCTCCTGCATTGCTGTGTTCTTCCATCTTTCTGAGTGGCATCAAGTGATGGGGAGCAAGGGAAACACAAAATTCTTCTCCAGCTCCATTACCTGCAGCCATAGTGATGAAGAGCAGAAGTGAAGCATCTACCCCTTTCAGTCAATGTAACTTGGCCTTAATGCTCTTACATCAAGGAACATTCGCACCATACAGGTGCCAGGCAATGACCATTTCCAACACAAATCTAACCATCACCTCCTGCCATACAATGGCATCAGCATCACTGAATTTCCCCAATGAATTCAATATCCCGGGAGTTAACCATTGATTAAAAATTGGGCTGAATGAGTCATATAAATGCCGTAGCTACAAGAGCGCGGTTGATAATTACCTTGTGTTATTATTGTTCAATGATTAATCCAGAGAACCAGGTAATGTTCTAAGCCAGGGCAAGTGGTGGAATTTGAATTCTATAAAAATCTGGATCAATTGTCGGGGGAAGTACCCATCTGCTTCACTCATGTCCTTTGGGGAAGAAAATTTGCCATCTTTACCTGATCCAGCCGACATACGACTTCAGACAAACAGCAATGTGGTTGACTCTTATCTACATTCGGGGCAATTAGTGTTGGCCAATAAATGCTGGCCAGCAATGCCCATAATTTAAAATGAAAGCCGGTCAGACACAATGAACCCTGCAGTGAGTAACCTCCTGACTCCCCAAAGCCTGTCCACCATCTACAAGGCACAAGTCCGGAGTGTGATGGAATACTCCCCACTTGCCTGGATGGGTGCAGCCCCAACAACACTCAAGAAACTTGACCCCATCCAGCACAAAGCAGTCCATTTGATTGGCACCACATCCACAAACATCCACTCCCTCCACCACCGACGCTCAGTAACAGCAGAGTGTACTGTCTACAAGACACACTCCAGAAATTCACCAAAGATCCTTAGACAACACCTTCCAAATCCACGTCCACTTCCATCTCGAAGAACAAGGGCAGCAGGTACACGGGAAAACCACCATCTGCATTTACCTCCAAGAAACTCACCATCCTGACTTGGAAATATATCACCGTTCCTTCAGTGTCAGTGGGTCAAAATCCTGGAATTCCCTCCCTAGGGTCATTCTAGGTCTACCTACAGCACATGGAATACAGCATTTCAAGAAGGCAGCTCACCACCACCTTCTCAAAGGAAGAGTGAATGAATCCTGGTCTGCCAGGGATGCCCACATGCTGGGGCTGAACAATAAAAAGGTCTCTTTAAATTTCTGACTGCTGTGCCATCCAATGCCTTGCTCTGTGCAGTGCCTTTATGATTGACATGCGACCATTCTTATGCACACCTTAAAGGAAATAGTGTTTGTGTGGGGCTTGCATTTTTTTTTCCGACAACCACATAATCCTCAACACAGCTCAGTTACAAACCCAAAAGGGGAACATTTCCCCATCAGTCTGACCCCCCCTCCTCCAACCCCATCATCAGCTGGCTGGTGGAAGAAAAGGAAACAAATCAACGTTGTTTTTAGTGTGACCGTGTAACAAGCGTGCACAAGGAAAATGTTGAGTGCTGAGCAGCTCTGGTCATGTCACTGCAAAAGGTTGCTGTTTTTAGACAGAGACTGCCAAATACTTTGGAGGCTGGTCCATCATGAAAATCAGAAACCAATTTTGATAAGATCAAATAATTGTTTGGTATCTGGGAGACTGCCTACTCACCAGGCCTCCTTGCGGTGATTATATAACAGAATCATAGAATCCCTACAGTGCGGAAGCAGTCCATTCAGCCCATCGAGTCCACGCCAACCCTCCGGGGAGCTTCCTACCCAGACCTACCCTATGCCTGTAATCCAGCATTTCGCATGGCTAATCCACCCAGCCTGCACATCGCTGGACACTGTGGGCAATTTAGCATGGCCAGTCCACTCCAACCTGCACATCCTTGGACTGTGAGAGAAAACCAGAGCATCCATTGGAAACCCACACACACATGGGAAGAACTTGCAAATTCCACACAGACAGCCATGAGAAGGTGAAATCAAACCCAGGTCCCTGGCACTGTGAGGCAGCAGTGCTAACCACTGAGCCACCATACTGCCGTTCTGAAACATCATTTATTCTTATGAAGAATAGGTGTCATAGTATCATCAGAACTTTGCACAGATCTTTCAATCAGTTGTAAGATTGAAGTGCTCATTACAGACCAAAATAAAAACTGCATCTTTATCTTACCAACTGAAGGACACAGTCAACAAAGAAGGGAGCCAGGTCAGATAGGGAAGTGGTGGAAACTGGGGAAAGAGATCCATGTGTGGCTGGGTTGGTGAACTGGGAATCTGGTGCACGGCAGATGAGCAAGTTCAGCCAATTTATTTTGAAATATAATTTGAGGCCTCCCCAACACAACTTTTTCTGTCAAGTGGAGATGTCTGTGTGACTAGTAATCCAGGCTAATCATATCAGGGAGATAGTCAGAACTGCACATGCGGGAGAATCTGAGATAACAAGGTGTACAGCTGGATGAACACAGCAGGCCAAGCAGCATCAGAGGAGCAGGAAGG
>NC_063343.1:69765739-69766692 GCF_021869965.1 Rhincodon typus
CTGCCCGAAACATCAGCCTCTCTGCTCCTATGATGCTGCTTGGCCTGCTGTGTTCATCCAGCCCTGCACCTTGTTGTCTCGGATTCTCCAGCATCTGCAGTTCCTACTATCTCTGGTCGGATCAGTCATGATCATTTTGAATGGCAGAGTGGACTTGAGGAGCCAAATGGCCTTTTCCTGTTGCAAAGTCCTATGGTTCTAATGGTCTTATAAAGAGACTTGCTCACAGAAAACTTTGAGCAAGAAGAGCCAATTCAGTTCAAAGGACCTTTTATCAGGACACAGTAACTACCTGGTGTAATTTTCATGCTCTTTTATTTTACCCATTAAGAGAACAAACTTGCATTTAAATAGCACCTTTCATGACCCCAGGATGTCCCAAAGCACTTTACAGCCAATTAAGCGCTTTTGAAATGTAGTCACTGTTATAATGTGGAGAAGTATCTCACATTATCACCACACATGGGAGGAATAACTTGCTTGAACCAAAGCATACGTTGCTCACAAATCCCTGTGTAGTGGGCCTGCTGTATTAACTAAAAGATATCAAGTACCCTGAAGTGGAAACACAAAAATAATTCAATTCCTTGCAACTGGAGGTTACAGCTACTAATGCAAAGTGAAATATGTATAGAGATAGTAGTAAGATAGTTAGTTTGTGGAAGAAATTAGCTATTTCTGATGTCATGCTGTTATATGTTCTCCTGTATTTGCAATTCCATCATTACATTGGAAATAATTAATCATCATTCATCTTTGATTCTAGCCCTTGTTCCCCAGAATTGGAAAAATGAGATAACAATGATTAGATCTGAAATAATTAGCACGCTGTACAAACACTCAAACACACATTGTATGCACATTCATGCCCATACACAAAGGCACATACTCTCTCTCTCTCTCTCTCACACACACACACACACACACACACACACACACACACACACACACAC
>NC_063343.1:69766702-69823139 GCF_021869965.1 Rhincodon typus
ACACACACACACACACACACACACACACACACACACACACACACACATTTATACTTTGACACTTGCAATGTCAGACACACACACTGTCTCTCACACATATATTGAGACACACACTCACATACCACTGTAATACCAGAACCACACACTGCCAACTGATAAATATAGACTAGCGTACTCAAACACACTCTGAGATGCATGAACATGCTGAGGCATACTGATGCAAATTAATGTATACTGAGACATGAATGTATGTGTGTGTATATGTATATATATATATATATATATACACACATACATACATACATATATATAAAATATGTCCAATTGCACTTTTTTGTAAGGCAAATTTAATGCCATATTTCAGGTAGACATAAAAGAGATTTGGCTCTTTAACACAGAAGGCACCTCAAACTCTTTACAGCGTAGTGAAGAAAAGCTGAATACTGAGCCAAAGAAGGACATTTTGAGGAAGAAGTTTAAAAGTCTGATCAGAGATGTCGAAACATAGAGAAACTAGGAGCTGGAGTAGACCATTCGGCCCATTGAGCCTGCTCCACCATTCATAATGGCTGACCCTTTATCTCAATGCGATGCTCCCACTTTCTTGCTATACCGTCTGGTGTCTTTAAAATCTAAAATATATCTATCTCTTTGAATATATTCAGTGACCTGACCTCACAGCATTCTGTGGTAGAAAATGCCACAGGTTCACTACTCTTTGAGTGAAGAAGTTTTTCCTCATCTCAGTCCCAATTTGTCTAACCCACATCCTGAGACTTTGTCCTCTGGTTCTAGACTGCTCAACCCTGCACCTAGCCTCCCCAGCCCTGTTAGAATCTTATACAGGTAACGTTCTGGGTTCAGATCCTGTCACAGCAGATGGTGGAAGTTGTATTCAATAAAAATCTGAGATTGAGAGTTTAACAATAACCTTGAATCCATTGCCGATTGTCCAGGGAAAGAATCCCATCTGGTTCACTTAGGTCCTTTAGGGAAGGAATCTACCATCCTTACCTGGTCTGATCTCCACCTGACTCCAGGCCCCCTGCAGGGATTCTGGTTGTTATCAGTAAAACTGCTGCTGTTTTAGGTGGTTCGAATCACCCCCAGATCCCTGATTCTGACACTGGACTGAATTTAGGAAGTGAAGTGGAGAAGGCAGTACACAACTGTTTCAGGGCAAAGGATCTCTGTGTTTATTAAATACAAAGGTGAGTATATCACAAGAAATAAAAGGCAAATGTAATAAACAGGGAAGTAATACAAAGGTGATAAATTACAAGACTTAAATAAAACCAGTGAAACTGACACGATCTGTTATTAACACAGGTTAATTACTGTTAGAAACTAAAAAATAGTTTTAAAAACAGATACGTTCTAGTGCCACAATGCTGCCACCCGCAAACTGGAGGAGCAGCACCTCATATTCTGCCTTGGGAACCTACAGCCCGATGGCCTAAACATGGAATTCACCAGTTTTAAAATCTCCCCACTCCTGGCCTCAAAGCATGTCCAACCCTCCCTCTCACTTCAACCCCTGACATAGCCTGTTCACCTTCTTCCCCACCTATACACCCAACCCTTCCCACTGACCAATCCCTCCTAACCCCACCTGCATCCACCTATCACCATCCCAACTCCCCTTCCCCATCCCCACTCCTCCTCCCTCTCGCCTCCTTGACCTGACAGAGCCTGTCCATCTTCCTCCCCGCCTATCTGCCCCATCCTTCCCACTGACCAATCCCTACCACTCCATACCTGCATCCACCTACCACCATCCCACCTACTTTCCCTCAGCCCCACCCCTCCTCCCTCGATTTATTTCCCAGCTCCATTCCCCCTCCACAGTCGTGATGAGGGGTCCTGACCCGAAACGTCAACTTTCCTGCTCCTCTGATGCTGCCTGGCCTGCTGTGTTCCTCCAGCTCCACACTGTGCTGAATCAGACTTTCTGACCTTGGGTGCCCTGCACTGTCACTCACCCACCTTCCCCTCTCTGCTGGCCAGGTTGGGTACTTTGGGCCTTGAGGAAACAGGCTCACCACAGGGGAAAAACACGTTTTGAATTACAGCTGGCCGTTCCCGCTTGCCGTAGCCGATGCTTCGCTGAAGACCTTGGACGGTGTAGGCCTTCAGTCTGGTTGAGTCCACTGATGCGGTAAGATGTTTTGTGAATGTGTCTGGTGAGTACTTTGGCCTTCTTACTTTTTGGCGGGTTTTGCGAGTAGATTTTCACCTCAGGATGTGTCTGAGACCTTGTGGGGTTGTTCAGGTCGGTGGCTCTCAGAGGTTGTTGGTTGTTCGATCTGCAGGTCATGGTTGGAGATGGCTGTAGGAGTCTTTCTCAGTGCGGCAGCTCTCTGGAGTCCTTCTCCTATTGGTAGCTGCAGAAGAAAGCTCTTGAGGCAGATTGCTCTCCTTTCTTCTCTCCTTCTCTCTTCTTTTCAGGTGAGATTGGGGCTTGCAATTATACAAAATTACAGGCATCTTATCTTGGTGCCAAAATCTGCATTTTTCATTTGTGTTACTGCTGTCCCCTTTTGAGGTGAAATGCCTTCCTGATAGTTTAGAGTAGGTGTAAATGTATTTTTGATTAGTTGGTATGTCCAGTAATCTTTGGATGAATATTAATTGAAGTTGGATCTCTTGGTATCTGGAAAGGCTCCGTGATGTCTGGGTTAAGTTGCTGCTTTAGGTCTGCCTAATTGTTCTTTTGGAGTTGAGGTGTGAATTGGATTTTCTAACTGAACAATGGTTCCCATTTCTGAAGAACGGTCCTGACCCGAAACGCCAGCTTTCCTGCTCCTCTGATGCTGCCTGGCCTGCCGCGTTCCTCCAGCTCCACACTGTGTTATCTCTGACTCCAGCATCGGCAGTTCTTACTATCTCTGAATGGTTCCAGGCAGCTGTCCCTGTGACTGTGTATTTCCCCAGATCATAGCCCAGCTGCCTTTATTTTAATTTTCGAAGTTTTGTTAGAGGTCCAAGGTTTTGTTAAAAGTCTAGGGTTTTGGTCCAGTATTTAAAATGATAGGGATTTGTGCTCAATCCTATACCACAGCAATGTTGTTGACTCCCTCTGGACAATTAGGGATGGACAACAAATACTGGACTGGCCAACAATGTCCACATCCCATGAATGAATATAAAAATCAGAACCCCTCTCATCCTCCTAAAGTCTCATGAATACAGACATCATCAAACCAATCTCTCCACTAGCACACGTGTTAGTCTAGTGAACCTCTACTGCACTCTTTCCATGGCAAGTGTACCCTTTCTTAAGTAAGGGGACTAAAACTACATGCAATCATCCAGGTGTGGTCTTGCCAAGCCTCTGTATTACTACAGTAAGAAATCCCTATTTCTGAACTTACATTCTCTTCCAATGAAGGTCAATGTACCATTCACCTTCCTAATTGCTTGCTATGCCTGTCTTTTTACTTTAATTGACTAGTGTCCATTGATACGCAGATCTCCTTGTAAATCATCAATTTAATCAAACTCTTCCTTTTAGTCTCCCACACCAATGTGTGCAACTTCATATTGGGCTATGTTATACTGCATCTGCCATGCGTTCGCCCACTCACTCAATTTGTCTAAGCAACCTGGAAGCGTTCTTGCATTATCCTCACAATTCAAAATTTTGAGTCATCTGCAAATTTGGAAATGCAGCATTTGGTTCCCTGATATACATGGCGAATACATGAAGTCCAAGCACAGATCCATGTGGAGTATAAGGACTGCAGATGCTGGAAGCAAGAGTGAATAAATGTGGAGCTGTTAAAGCACAGCAGGTCAGACAACACCTGAGTCTGACTCAATCATTCGGCCCATAACGTTGGCTTCCCTGCTCGTTGGATGCTGCCTGACCGGCTGTGTTTTTCCAGCTCCACATTTATCGACACCGATCCTGGTGATCCACCACCAGAAAAAGAGCTATTTATTCCTTCTCTCTGTTTGTTGTCCATCAACCAATTGTCAATCCATGCCAATATATGGCCCGTTATCCCATGTGTTTTCACGTTGTCCTCTATAACCTCTCATGAGGGCCTTTACCAAAGATTTTTTGAAAATCCAATGCACCACAACCGCTGGTTCTCCCTTATCTATTGTTCAGTGTGATTTGCGTTTCATATACCAATGTTGGCTTTGTCCAATCCTATCAATGCTTTTCAAATGTTTGTTACCACATCTTTTATAATATCTTTCATTACATAGGTATGAAGTTTCTTCAGAACTGCTTCCTTTGCCAGAACTTCACCAGACATATGGCGTCATTTTCATTTGTTGTTTGTTGTTTTTGTGATTGACATATGTGGGAGTCCTTGATGATATATCAGCTCAGAAAATATTTTATTTTTCATCAGAGAGATCCTTCACTTTCTTGAGCACAAAATTCACTTGAAGAAAGTTTTGTTTTAATAGTCTCTCTGCACATCATTCTGCATCTCACACCAACATCCCTATGCCCCGTGGAGAGATTCAGGTGACAGATTGAGATTGCTAGTGACATTCCCTTCATTCCATTCCACTTTCCCTGTATCCCTATTGGCTATCCCCTGTGGAGGTAGGAGACATCCCTGTCATGGGCCGTTCCGGCAATCTGCCCAGCTGAGAACTCGCAGAACACAACTCAACTACATCAGTGCAATGTGTGTAACAGACATCATCCCAACCCAAACATTCCACCATCTGCTGAGGAATGTTGTACCATAGCCACTGGAGTATTTTGTCACCAGCATTTCTGTTTGATGCAGAAGTTAACTTGGAACTTAAATCATTGCTTATGCTGCATATTTTACTCGTTGCTTCTTATTGATATCACTGTATCTCGCCTTACACTATCTCTCGATCCTCCTGACGATACAACTCTACGAACAAGCTTTTAGTCGCTTGTCCTAATGTCTTATTTGGTGGCTCAATGCCAGATTCTGTTCCATAATCCAGCTCAAAGAGTCTTAAGAGGAAGCTTTTTTTTAAAAGAAAAAAGAAGAAGGAAGGCTATGAGATCCAGGAAAAATAGGAACTGATGATGTACATTCCAGACTGTTGAAAGAACTGACTTTACAGATAGAAAATGCATTAATGTTCATTATTTTTTTAAAGTTCTGCAGATTCTGGAAAGGTGCTTAAGGTTTGGGAAATTATACAAAATAGTGCAACACAGTACAGGGCCTTCAGCCCATGATGTTGTGCCGACCTTTTATCCTACTAAGATCAAACTACCCTGTATAGCTTATATTTTACCACCCTCCATGTGCCTATCCAAGAGTCGCTTAAATGTCCCCAATGTATCTGACTCCACTATCACTGCCAGCAGTGTATTCCACACACCCACCACTCTCTGTGTAAAGGGGATGCAGAGAAAGTTGCAAATTGTTACCATACTATTTATGAAATGAAGGGGTATTGAAAATTGTCACGTCAGACCTGACATCAGCAGGATGGAAAATACTTAAAGGATGTAATAACTGGATACTTAGAGAATGATGATTCAAGTGGACAAAGTCAATTTAAATTTATGAAGGAGAAATCACGTCTGACAAACCTGATAGGTATTTTGAGGATGTTATAGATGTTGATAAGGAGGAACTAATGGATATGATACAATTGGATTTTCAGAAGATATTGTGAAAGTCCATACAGAAATGTAATAAACAGAACCAGAGCACATGGGATATTCCTGAACTGGCATGAATTGAGGGCTGGTTAATGGAAAGAAAACAGAGAGCAGGCATGAATGGGTCATTCTCAGATTGGCCAGCTGAAACCAGGGAGGTATTGAAAGGGTCAGTTCTTGAGTCCCAACTGATCGATGATGTGGATGTGAGGAATAAATGGAATATTTCCAAGATTCCATGTCAAACCTTTGCAATGACACAACAGTGGGATAGAATGTGAGTTGTGAGGAGCAAGCAAAAAGGCTGCATTGCAATTGAGATACATTGAATCATTGCGGGAGAAAATGGCAGATGGAATTTAACGTGAACAAGTACAAGACTGCCCACCTTGGCAGAAGGAATAGATCTGCAGAGTATTTCTCAGATAGTAGAGATTGGGAATTATTGATGTCCAAAGGGATTTGGTGTCCTTGTTCATGTTAATGTAACAAGTAGTTACGCAGGTGACTGGGTTTACCGAATCATTAATTGTCTGGGAAGATCTACAGGATCAACAGGTTTACATACCTGCCAGGGTATCCTTGGAGAAGGAGCACAGTGTCTGTCAATACTCTCAATCTCTTTACAGGTGGGCACTGCGGGAGATACAGTGCCTTATTTCCCCCTCCATCTCTATTTGAATTTCGCCCCTTCCTGCTCTCACTACCTCCCCCCTCACTTTTGATGGTTTGCATTGCTAATAATGAGTTTTATTGTAAATACTTGTTTGGCTACATGGCTCAATACTAAAATGAAAAAGTGGAAAAACATTTTGGTGGTGGGAAAGTCACTGAAGGTTGTGTAATTGCACTTGGGCGTATTGAAATAAAAATGGAGCAACCAGTGGGAATCAGCAGAGTGAGGGTTTGGAATGGGTAGGATGGATCTATGGCAGTGGAAGTGTATCTTCTTGAGCCAGAGGATCTGTCCCAAGATCAAGTCCCACCTGTTCCAGAGGTATGTCATGACATCTCTGAACAGATTTGTTAAAAATCACTTAAGACTGGGCAAAAAAGAAAAGACTGAGCTGTGAATAAACTCTATCCACAAAGAAAGATGTCTTGGTTTCTGTTGCTTGGATATGAATTGTCATTGGTCACAGAGGATTGTCATTCAAATGTAAAGATTAAAAACTGAGAGTTCTTTCCAGACAGAAAATCAGAACTGTAGTTGGTTTGGAGAAGGAAGTCTGAAACCAAGTCAAATGTCAGGATATTTCAGGCTTACCCCCAATGCTTTGTGTGGTTGAACTTTAAGATCAATGGGACAAAGTAGATATGAGGACAAGATTTGTGTATTTGCCAAGAGAAACAAAAAAGGTGTGGACTTGACACTGTCACTCCCTTCTAGAAGCAAGATCAGGTAGAATTTTTTCTTAGGCTAGAGGCTCAACAACTGGATGGTGAGGAAAGTTTGGAAATTCTAGTATATTTTATGAACAAAACTTATAAATGTGAATACCTATTTTAATTGCACATGAGGCATGGTCAGACTTTGATAAGTTTAGAAAGTAGGATGGATATGTTTTAGAAAAATATGTAATAGTATTGAACAAACATGTCAAACATGGATGGATTCCCAGCATTAACTGTGATAGATTCCAGAAAGAAACACATTGCTTGAAACTGATGTTCAAATCCTCATTAAAAATTTCTGGGAAAACATTAATTCCCAGTGAACTTCATGGCTTTTCCAAAAACAAAAACAGAAATTGCTGGAAAAGCTCAGCAGGTCTGGCAGCATCTGTGGAGAGAAATCACAGTTAACGTTCAGGTCCAGTGACTCTTTCTCGGAACTGTTCTGAGGAAGGTCATTGGACCCGAAGCATTTACTTTGATTTCTCTCCACATATGCTGCCAGACCTGTTGACTTTTCCAGCAATTTTGGCTTTTGTTTCTGATTTGCAGCATCCACAGATCTTTCTGTTTTTATTCACCATTCATAAACACGGGGCATAGAATCAAAGGCCACACTTAAAACTGTGCTTTTTTTGAAGAGGTGGAAAGGACAGTGGAGGGGTGGGGATTGGGGGGATTAATCAAGGGATTCCCTGTACACATCAGGGTCCTTTCTCCCACCTCTGTGTCGTTATTTCTCCCTACCTTCAAATGTCACCCCTCCCACCCACATCCCCATAGACACATTCCCCTCTCTCCATCCATCCAGCCCCAGAGTGCCAAATCCTTCCCTACCACTAAAACCCAGCGTTGAGTTCACTGTGTTAGGCATCATTGTCCTTTGTGGAGATGCCTGTGGTCCTAACAGTACCTAAAACTGAATTGTGCTGTTGCTAGTGAACACTGCCAATCAATCAGATCTTGAGGCTGGCACTTTCCCCACTGAGGTTAGGAAGTTGCACTCTCTATGCATGTTGACTGATCCCAGTGTGCTGTCACCATGGGGCTACAAGGAACTGGCCTTCCCTCTGTGTTGGTTGGAGAAAGTGGGAGTGAGAATGGATTGTGCCGTAAATGTGAACTGCAACAAACACCTCCATGCCCCAGTAAAATCCCATCTATTTTCTCTTTATTTACTCAATCTAAAGCTTTTGTGACTTTTGACATCTCTATTGAATCTCCTATTAATATCCTCTGCATTTGGGAGAACAATGTCAATGTTTCCAAAATAACAGCACAAAATAAAAACTGAAAGAACTGCGGATGCTGGAAATCAGAAACAAAAGCAGAAATTACTGGAAAAACTCAGCAGGTCTGGCAGCACCTGTGGAGAGAAATCAGAGTTAATGTTTCATATCCTCAGAACAACAGAAAGTGCTGGAGAAACTCAGCAGTCCTGGCAGCATCTCCGGACAAAGGAACACAGAGTGAACATTTCAAGTCTAGTGATCCCTCGTCAGAACTGAAAGGAGCTGGAAAATTATGCTGCAGACACAGGGTGAGGAGGAATGTGTAGAAGAAATTGTGAGTGTGCCCAAAGTAAAAGAGAAAGGGAGTGATAATAGTGGTAAAGGATGTATAAAGATATAGGGATTGGTGAAAATGTTAGGTGTGAAATGGATAAAATAAGTCTGTTCTGCTAAGAGGAAAGCCAGGGGATGGTGGGGAATATAAGAATGGGGTACAATGTTCAGTTCTGAAGTTGTGGAACTCAACATTGTGTCCAAGAGTTTGTAAAGTGCTTAAGCAGAAAATGCGGTGTTGATCCTTGAGCTTGCACTGTGCTAAATTAAACATTGCAGCAGGCCCAGGACAGGAACGTTAACATGAGAGCAAGGTGGGTTATCGAAATGGCAAGCAACTGGGAGGTCAGGGTCATTGTACAAACAGAATGGAGGTGTTCCCCAAAGTGGTCACCCAGTCTGTGTTTGACCTCACCAATATAAAGGAGACTACAATATGAGCAACAAATGCAATAGACTTGATTAAAAATGCAAGAAAAGTTCTGTTTTGCCTGGCAGGTATGTTTGGGGCTTTGGATGTTGAGGAGGGAAGAGGTGAAAGAGCAAGTGAAAACACCCTCTATCAATCCATGGGAAGGTGCCACAGGGGAAGGAACCAGCTCCAAGAACCATTTTCACTCCTGCTTCTAGAATGAGAGTTTATTTTATCATATTTTCAGACTGCAGTGACTGAAAATGAGTGAGGAGAAAAAAAAATCTTAGCCCCTATCCTTTCCCCTCCGTAAAAATTCTTCAGCAAACAGCACAGTCTCAGAGGACTGCAAATAGAGTGAAAAGGTGATCTTTTTTGTGTAGAACTTGCTCCCAAGGGAATTGAACTGGTGAATGCTAATCGTCCCACAGAACATTCAAAGTACATGCATTTTCTATTATGTAACGTGTGCAGAGATGATTGCGAGGGCTGCCTGTTTGAACGGAAAATCTGAGAAATGTGCATAACCATTAATTATTTATTAGTGTGTGTTTTCTCAATGCTTAAAACAAATTTGAATTCACTGATGCTCCCTCTTTTGCAGGTATTTATTCTGATGTATTGACTCTGTACGAATGCTGATTACAGGAAAGCCAAATCTTTTTTTTTAAACAGATGAAAATGACATTTTATATTCATAATAATAAAGCAGTTTAAGACAGCTTAAGATCTGAGACATATGACATTTATGGCAGTTAGGTATTGAATAATGAGGTGTTAAACTCATCCATTTAGATGAACAAATTTGCAAAGGTGATAATGGGGAAAATTGGACCTATTAATCTTGTACTTAAATGTGCATTGTGTGCACAGAGTGCAGAACCATTGATTTTGATGGAAATTACCTTTAATGATACAGTCCTAATACAATGCTTTTGGACAAATAAATGAGGGCAATTTTGATATTTAAAGAGGAGCTGGTATTCCTAATGGGGAATAATCTGTACTTCCTATCTCATTGCAGATGTTAAAGGAATATCTGTCTGATGGCCGTGCCTTTATATCCGGCCTCTCATATATAGCTCCAAATCATTCTCTCCACCATTACTACTTGTTCCTTCAGCCAGCTACTCTCCAAAATTGTGAATTCCTTGCCTACATCTGTTTGTCTTTCTCTCACCCTCATGCCCTGCATGGTGGCTCTATTCTTTTGTGGAAAGTGGGCATTGCTGGCATGGTCAGCATTTGTTATCCATCCCAAATTGCTCTTGAACTGAATGGCCATTCCCAGACGTCAATTTAAAAAGTCGAGCACAGTGCAATTAGGCTGGAGTCACATGTAGGGCAGTCCAGGTACAGACAGCATATTTGATTTGATTGTCACATGTACCTAAGTACAGTGAAAAGTTTCATTTCATGTGCAGTATGGCAGATCATAACATACAATGACACAAAGATCTTATGGTGGTAGAACAGAGTGAGGAATAATTGAGGTTTAAAAGTGCAGAACAATGTAGGAAATGTGAGGGTAAGATCTGCTGTAGAGAGCTTGCAAGGAATGACCCTGCGTCGGCACCATCTTGAATTCCTTTCCTAAATGACATGAGAGAACCAGGTGGGTTATAAAGCCATAAGAACAAGAGAAGTAGGAATGGGACAAGGCCATTCAGTCCCTCAAGCCTGTTCTGCCATTCAATTAGATCATGGCTGACCCAACATTCCTCACACCCACTTTCCTGTGTTTCCCCCGTAACCTTTGATTCCTGACTGATCAAGAATCTATCTATCTCAGCCTTAAATAAACACAAGTACCCTGCTCTTACCTATGTTCACTTGTCATTGTAAATTATTAAACTTTGTTTCGGGGAGAGAGAGATGTAACCTTGACTTTTAGAGAATTCACCAATAAGCACTTGATGTTCTGTGCGTATACAGTGTTGTGACTCTGCCTGACAATTCGCCTACCGTTGGTCTGCAAATTCTACACACAGAGATCATTTTGATTTATTGTAGTGTTTGATCATAATGGGTTTGACTGTGAAATAATGTCACCTGCAGAGTTAATAAATCTCTGAGTAATTGATTATTAGACAAATGTCATCAACATGACAAGGTTAATTCTCTAGCAACAAGGGTTTTAATCTCACCCTGGCAACTCCTAGAATTTAAGTTTATTTCATTGAAAGCTTCACGTGGTAATTGTGAAATTGATTGTCATAAAAGCCTTTTTTTTAACATTTGTTTATGAAGTGTGGGTGTTGCTGAATTGCAAGCATTAATTGCTCATCCCTAACCCTTGGAACTTCTTGTCATGGAGAGCTGAGGGAGCAGAGTCCTTGTGAATATTTAAGGCTTAGATAGATGGATTATTGATCCGTCGGGGAAAGAAGAGTTGTGGGGATAAAGCAAGAAAGTGGACGTGAGAAATGTTGCATCAGCCATGGTTGTATTGAATGGAGGAGCAGGCTTGACAGACCGAGCGGTCTCTTTCTGCACCTATTTCTTATGGTCTGATAGGATCTTGGTTCTGAGCACATTCTTGACAACTCAGCTGGTTGCCATGTCACTTCTGCTTGCATCAGTACATGCAGATTATGCTCATGTTCTTACCAGGTTTTACTTGCTGTAACAATGTCATCAGCAACACAGATACATCCTGGTAAAGTTGATGTCATGCAGTCCAGTCATCTTCAACCAATTTCTGGCAAACACATAGCGCAGGAAAAAAGTCTTTGAAAAAATATTGTCTGAATGGGGTGCAAAAAGTGATGAGCTCTTGTGACTTCTCAGAAAGTGGGACAGACTGATAATGAAGCTTCCAAAAGCATGTTGCTCCCTCACATCTCAGAATTTGCTCTATTGAAGGGTGCATTTTGTACGGGCACCATTGCAGTTAGATGTTGTGGATTTTTAAAAATTTACTCCTGGGACATGGAAATTGCTGACTGGGCCAGCATATATTGCTCATCCCTAGCTGCTCTTGAGAAGGTTTTTCTTGAACTGCTGCAGTCCATGTGCTGTAAGTTGACCCACAATGCCATAAGACCAGAAGGCCATAACATATAGTGCAGAATTAGGCCATTTGGCCCATCAATTCTGTTCCACCATTTGGTTATGACTGATATGTTTCTCAACCTTATTCTCCTGCCTTCTCCCTGTAACCATTATGGAAAGAGTTCTGGGATTTTGACCCAGCAACACTAAAGGAACTGCAATATATTTCCAAGTCAGAATGGTAAGTGGCTTGGAGGAGAACTTGCAGTGGCTGGTGTTTCCAATTATCTTCTGTCCTTCTCCTTCTAGATGGAAGTGGTGATGTGTTTGGAAGGTGTTGAAGAAGGATACTTGGCGAATGCCTGCAGTGCATCTTGTAGATAGTACACACTGCTGCTTGTGAATGTTGGTGGTGGAGGGAATGGATGTTTTTGGATGTGTTGCCAATCAAGCAGGTTACTTTTAAGACATATTCTCAAAGATTTAAGCTTCTTTATGACATGTGATTTTGAGCCACATTAGTCTGTTAACTCCTGTGCTTCTTAGTGATTCCATCTCAGTCCACCTTGTCTAGCTCAATCCCCAATTTATCTTCCAAATAGATTCTGCACTTACATGGTGGGCCAATGAGCAGCCTTGCCTTCTCTTTCAGGAATAATATTGCTGTTCTCTTGAAACGGCCAATGTTTGTCAAGATGCACTGGATATTTCAATGTATGTTGTGAATTGAATTGCTAAATCATGGTTCAGAGTTAACTTGTTGCATGATATTTGACTCATTTCCTGGATGGTGTCGAGCGTTGGATCAGCACTTGCTGGAAGACATGTAATTACTGACCTGGCAGTGTCTACAACAAACAGCATCGACACTACTCAGTCAGATTGATTGATTGATTGATTGCAAATAGACTTGCTCTCCAGCTCTTCTGATCCTGCTCATGGAGTTTGTGGATTGTCATATGCTGAGGGTTTCACAAATGGAGGTTTTATTGTAGCTTCCCATGTTTCTTTTATAGAAAGAAAAAAGTATGAACTCATGGGGCATGGCCGTGACTGACTGGGTCAACTTTTATTGCCCATCCTTAGTTGTCATTGAGAAGGTGGTGGTGAGCTGTCTTCTTGAACCAGTTCAGGTGCTGTGCATTGACCCACAATGCCCTTAGGGAGGGAATTCTAGAATTTTGACCCAGCAACCCTGAAAGAATGGTGATATATTTCCAAGTCAGGATGGTGAATGGCTTGGACGGGAACTTGCAGAGGGGTAGTTTTCCCATGTATCTGCTGCCCTTGTTCTTCCAGATGGAAGTAGTCGTGAGTTTGGAAAGTGCTGTCTAAGGATCATAGTGAATTTCTGCAGTGTGTCTTGTAGATAGTACACACTGCTGCTACTGAGCGTCGGTGGTGGAGGGAGTGGATCCTTGTGGATGTGGTGCCAATCAAGCGGGCTGCTTTGTCCTAGATGGTGTTGAGCTTATTGAGTGTTGTTGGGACTGCACCCATCCAGGCAAGTGGGGAGTATTTCATCACACTCTTGACTTGTGCCTTGGAGATGGTGGATAGGCTTTGGGGAGTCAGGAGGTGAGTTACTCACCACCATATTCTTAGCCTCTGACCTGTTCTTGTAGCCATTGTATTTATGTGGTGAATCCAGTAGTGTTTTTGGTCAATGAGACCCCCAGTATGATGATATTGGGGTTTCAGAAATGCTAATACCATTGAATGTCAAGGAGCAGTGGTTAGGTTATCACTTATTGATGATTGTTATGGCCTGGCATTTGTGTGTTGTGAATGTTATTTGCCACTTGTCAGTACAAATGTGGATTTTGTTCAGACCTTGTTGCAGGTAAACATGGACTGCTTCAATATCTGAGGGATTGTGAACATTGTTGAACATTGGGAAATTGTTGGCAAACATCCCCACTTCTGACCTAATAATAGAGGGAAGGTCATTGATGAAGCAGCTGAAGATGGTTGGGCCGAGGACACTACCCTGAGGAACTCCTGCAGAGATGTCCTGGAGCTGAGATAATTGACCTTCAACAACCACGACCATCTTCCTATGTGTCAGGTAGGACTCCAACCACTGGAGGGTTTGTCCTGGTACCCATTGATTCCAGTTTTGCTCGGGCTCCTTGATGCCACACTCAGTCTGATTATGTATTCTGTGGGATACATATATAAATGCATGTTTTAGTACTATTTTTGTAGGTTTGGGGTTTTAGTTTTTGTGTTAGTGCCCAATGGGTTTCCTGTGTGTCTGAATGCAGCCTTGATGTCAAGAGCTGTTACTCTCACCTCACCTCTGGAATTCAGCTCCTTTGTCCATGTTGGAACCAAGGCTGTAATGAGATCAGGAGCTTAGTGATCCTGGCAGAGCTCAAACTGGACGTCACTGAGCAGGTTATTACTGAGCAGGTTATTACTGAGCCGGTACTGCTTGATTGCACTGTTGATGACACTTCCCTTCAATTTACTGATGATTGAGATTAAGTTGGCCAGGTTGGATTTGTCCTGCTTTTTATGTACAGGAAATACATGGGCAATTTTCCACATTGTCAGGTAAATGTCAGTATCATAACTGTACTAGAAGAGCTTGCCTAGGGGATGAGAAAGTTTTGGAGCACAGTACTATTGCGAGAATGTTGTTAGGGTCCATAGCCTTTGCAGTATCCAGTGTCTCCAACCATTTCTCAATATCATGTGGAGTGAATCGAATTGGGTGAAGACTGGTATCTGTAATGCTGGAGACCACTGGAGGAGGCTGATATGGATCATCCACTCGGCACTTCTGGCTGAAGATTGCTGTGAAAGCTTCAGTCTTATCTTTTGAACTGATGTGCTGGGCTCTTCCATCATTGAGGATGAGGATATTTGTGGAGCCTCCTCCTCCAGTGAGTTGTTTAATTGTCCACCACCATTTATGACTGGACAAACCGGGATTTACATTTGATTCATTAGTTATGGTATTACTTAGCTCTGTCTGTCACTTGCTGCTTGGCACGCAAGTAGTCCTATTTGGTAGTTTCACCAGGTTGATGCCTCATCTTCAGGTATGCCTGATGCTGCTCCTGGCATGTCCTCCTGCACTCTCCATTGAACCACGGTTGATCCCCTGGCTTAATGGTAATGGTTGAGTGGGGAATATGCCAGGCCATGAGGTTGCAGATTGTGCTCAAGTACAATCTGCTGCTGTTGATGACCTACAGTTGCTCGATCTATTCAAAGTTTGTCCCATTTAGCACTGTGATAGTGCCACACAATATGACGGATGGTATTCTCAACGTGAAGCCTTCAAATTAGATGTATTGGAAAATCGGCAAGGATTACAAATTTCCCCTGAGCCAATCTTAACCAATTTCAAATAATCACCAGTTTTCCAAGGATAGGCAGTTTGAGATTTTCACGATTGCTTTAGATGGTGTGATGACATTGATGTTTTTCATGACATTGAATGTGTAAAAATGTTCCCCATTCTTTGTCTACTTATGTTTATTGCCAGATATTGGTATGTCAATTACTTCTTGCCTTTGCCTCTGGTGGAATACCAGATAGCCTTTATTGTAACTTGAAGATACTTTTATGTAATCTGTGGAATATATATAGATGTAAGTTTTAGTACTACTTATTGTAGGTTTGGGGTTTTAGTTTTTGCGTTAGTAATCGATGGATATCCTGTGTGTCTTTTGCTGGTGATTTCTTTTAAAACAGTTTTTGAGACTTGGCTAAGATTGAATTTTTTGGTACACCGCTGATGGAGTTTTGTTTATGTTCGATTGACTTGTGACCCAGCGAGGTGAAAAAAAAGGAAACTTCTGAAACATGTTGGTAGAGCATCAGACATCTATTTTCAAGAAGGAGACAGATATCGCCCTTGTGTTTAAACAGATCAAGGGATATGGAGGGAGGGTGGGATTAGTGTATTCAGCTTAATGATCAGGCATGATCATATTGAATGGGGAAGCAAATTTGAGGTATCAAATGGCCTACTCATGTTTTTATCTTCTATGTTTCAATGTTTTTAAACTTAAGGGAACACCTACAGCCCAGAGAGAGAGACTTTAAACATCAATTTTTACTTTGATGGTTTAGCTCAAAAATTCTCCCACTAATGGACCAAACATTTCAACTCAATACAATAAAATCTCATTGTGGATTATGGGATCTTGCTGGTGCTAAACTAACTGCGTTGTTTATTCACTCACTGTCCTACAAACTAATTCATTGCATGTTCCAAGGATCTGATAAGGCGATATATAAAGGGTGTTTTTCCTCTTTCTAATTGCTATCCTTCTGTGATTGATGCTTCTCATTTACTGTACAGTATAAACAACAGGCAGCTCGTGACTACCTGCTTCAAGATAACCTTGCACAATTCTTTTCATCACAAATTCCTACAAACAGCAATGTGATAATAAGCAAAAACGTTCTGTGTAATTGTGTTGTTGAAGAATATCACCAGGATACTGCGGAGAAACACATTGTTTGAGATGTAAATTTCATGAACCAAGATGGGCAGAATGGCTGCTCAGTGGTTAGCACTGCTGCCTCACAGTGCCACAGACTTTGGTTTGAATCCAGGCTGTGTGTGGAGTTTGCATATTCTCCCTATGTCTGCATGAGTTTCCACTGGGTGCTTCAGTTTCATCTCATTGTCCAAAGATGTGCAGGATAGATGGATTGGCTGCACTAAATTGTCTGTAATGTGCAGGTTAGGTGGGTTAGCCATGAGGAATGCAGGATTATGGGAATGGGGAGGTCTGGGTGGAATGCTCTTCAGAGGATCAGTTGGGCTGAATGGGCTGAATGGCCTTTTTCCACACTGTAGGGATTCTATGATTCTGCGATCAGTGTTTGTTTCCTGTCCCTGATGGTCTGAAGGATGGCAGTTCATGGATCTTTGGGTCCAATGGCTGTTGAGCCAGAATACAGCATGCTGGCTGACATTGAGTGTGTTGATGAACTTCAAACCAAAGTTCAATTCTCTTGCATCTATTTGTGCACTCTCAAAAATATCATCTGATGGACTGATTATTCATGCTCTGTCTTTTGGAGGTCTATTTAGTCCATTTGGCTAGACGGTTGATTTGAGAAGGAGTATGAAGCCAACAGCGGGGATTCAATTCCCATCACTGGCTGAGGTTACCATGAAGGACTCTCCTTCTCAGCCTTTTCCTCTCTCCTGAGGTGTGGTGACCCTCAGGTAAAACTACCACCAGTCACCTCTTTGTAATGAGAGAGCAGCTCTATGGTCTGGTATGACTATGGTGACGACATCTACAACAGTGACGACACCTCAAAGTATTTTATTGGTTGTTATGCATGTTGGCATGTCCTGAAGCTGTGTAACGAGCTATGTAAATGCAAGTCTTAGAAGTGTGGACATTTGCTGTTCATTAATTAGCTGCTTTCTTATCTGGAAAATCATTGTTACAACACAGAAAAAAATAATTTATTTGCTCTCAAAAGTGCTTTAGGATATTGATTTAGAAGCCATGATATAAAAAAAAGTTTGTTTCTCTTTTAATTATTGTGTAAACAACCCCTGATCACTTACACCTATAGTTTAACCAAATGTCCCATGTAGGAAAGCCTGACAGCAGAAAAGGTTTGTTGCTTGTTTCACACAACTCCCAGCCTACCTTGTGGTGTATGTTCAACCTCTTAACTAAATGAACAGCATTCTCCCTGATCACCGAAGAAACTCTGGAATGAGTCATACACTACTTCATGTTACATTGTCAGAAGACCCCCATCACCAGGTTATAGTCCAACAGGTTTATGTGAAATCACAAGCTTTCGGAGTACAGCTGATGCTGTGTGACTTCTGACTTTGTCCACCCCAGTCCAACACCGGCATTTCCACATTAGGTTACATTGAGAAGACTTTCTTGCGGGATGTTGTGCATCTGTGTCTGTTCAATTAATGGGTCCCTTAAGAATAAAAAACCCATCATCAGACTCTGGGTGACTTGTTGGTGTGAACACACTGATGCTGAGCTGCTCCTTACTCAGCAGGCTCCATGCGACTGCCAATTGCTCAGTCTCTACATTTTCACCCCCTGCAGAGTGGGAATTGTTAATCAGATGTGCAATTGCAGGTGGTTGTGAGCAAATTTGAAAGATAACTTTTTAATTGCTGCTGAACAAACTAAAAGCATAATTAGTATGGAGCCTGTGCATTAATCATACCCACATTGTGTTGTAATCTTGGTAGAGGCCAGTAATGTTTTTGTAAATTTTTTTGGAAATCTGGAACTCAGGTATTTGCAAGATGAATGACAACACAACGTTCAAGTTTTAAAGCAAAAGAATTATACAGTATAAAAATCAAATGATACGAATGTTAGTAATTACACCCTTTCCTAACTGTACATGTGCTTTGAATGAACTGCAAGGACAACGAACCCTTGCCTATACTCCAATCCAAATTTCTTAACTTACTTACAACCCCTCTGATTCAACTAAGACACTTAATGGCAGTTGAAAAGTTAAATTTTTGGCCTGAACATTGTTCAAAAGTTTTGTCTAAGGGATCCAATTTCTTGAGCCTTGCAGTTACTTGCAACAAAGTTGTCCTCTGAAAGTTCCTCCAACTGTTCCATGGTGTAGACTCGTCATTCAACACGGCACTTTTAACATTGGTCTCTTGGGTCAGAGCTCTCCTGGCTCCATTGTTTTTAGACTCTGGACTCTTACATCTACACTCTCTTTTCTCATTTTGTCTCTGCCAGAAGTTCAGCTCACTTTTTTCATTCAGACCTCTAGTTTAAAAAATGTTTGCATTATTGTAGCCAACGTACAGATTGTCGGTTGAAGTGTGCTTGGAAGAATAAATTCTCAACGTAAACTTGTTCTAAACTAAACCAAACAAAATTAAAACTAAATAATTTGAACACAGAGCCACCTTCAGAATCTTACTCATCTGTATAATGAGCTTCTGATTGACCCTTCTCCTTCTCCTCTCCACACTTTATGGTTTAACTCTAAGGCGGCTTGGGCATATGATCAGTTATTCAAAGCAAATATCTGTTTCTTTCTCAGAAACCTTGTCCTGAAGAGACTAACACTCCAACATAAATATAGGTTTCTTTTTCTTAAGGGCACATGATACTGGCTGCCCTCCACGATAAGGTCAGCTAATAATTGCACAATGTTCAGCACTAGTCATGACCCCTCAGATACTGAAGCAGTCCATGTTCAAATGCAACAAGATCAGCACAATATCCAGATTTGGCCTGACAAGTGGCAAGTAACGTTCTCACCACACAAATACTTGGCAATAACCATCAACAATAAGAGACAATCTAACCTCCTCCACTTGACATTCAAATGGTGTTAACATCACTGAATCATCCACGCTCAACATCCTTGCGGTTAGCATTGATAAGAAACTCAAAGGGACTTACCACGTAAACATAATGGTGACAAAATCAGCCTAGGGATACTGAGGGAAGCCACTCACCTCCTGACTCCCTAAAGCCTGCTCACCACCTACAAGGTATTTGTGAAGAGTGTGTTGGAATATTCCCCACTTATCTGGATGGGTGCATCTCCAACAACACTCAAGAAGCTTCCAGGACAAAACAGCCCACTCGATTGGCACCACATCCACAAATATCCACTACCTCCACCACTCTGTAGCAGCAGTGTGTACTATATGCAAGATGCGCAGCAGAAATCCAAAAAAATCCACAGACAGCACCTTTCAAACCCACGACCACTTCCATCTGGAAAGACAAGGACAGCAGATATATGGGAACACCACCATCTGCAAGTTCCCTCCAAGCCGCTCACCATCCTGACTTGGAAATATAATATCATTCCTTCACTGTCGCTGGGTCAAAATCCTGGAATTCCATATCAAAGGACATTTTACAGCACATGGACAACAGCGGTTTAAGAAGGCAGCTCACCACCACCTTCTCAAGAGCAACTAGGGGTGGACAATCATTTCATGTCCTAGGAGTGAATAACAAAAAATTCAAAATTGACAAGTTTGAAGATACTAGCTACATTATTCAGCAAAACTGACCCAAACCTGTTTGGACATTCCTCGTCAACTGCTCAGCCACATAATCTCCTGGGAAAGAGCACAAGTAAGAAGGAAGGTCCAAGTCATTATGTGATTATTTGAAGCATGAATCCAATCAAGTGGGTAATCTTCAAGTGCTTTGATTTAAAAAAAAAGGAAATAAACAAAAATAAGTAAAACACATTCATGAAAATTTGTCTCTGGCTCGCAAACAATCAAAACCATTCTTGGAGACTGTAAGAGACAAATGTTTCTCCAGAGTGATGAGAGATTGACATTAAATGCTCATGCTGCCTGTGACAGCCTCATTCCATGAGTCAATAAAACAAGAAAAGAAAAACGTTAAACTCCTGACAATGTAACACTAACTGTGCCCCAATCAAGAACCAGCCCAGGTCCTTCTTGACAGTAAATGAATCCTAAATACCACCTTGGAAGAATTTTAGGACTTTGGGCAAAACAAGTTGCCTGCATCCATACCACAGTCAGAAACATGCAAGCATCAAATAAAAACTAAAAGAACTGCAGATGCTGGAAATCAGAAACAAAAACAGAAATTGCTGGAAAAGCTCAGCAGGTCTGGCAGCATCTGAGGAGAGAAAGCAGAGTTAACATTTCAGGTCAAGTGACCCTTCCTCAGAAAATGGACACATACACTGGGTCTAGGCCCGAAACGTCAGCCTCTCTGCTCCTATGATGCTGCTTGGCCTGCTGCGTTCATCCAGCCCTGCACCTTGTTGTCTCACATACACTTGTATGTTTCATATTACCAACACACAAGTGCACACACACAGAGGACATAGTTTGATGCTGAGGGATGACAGATTGTATGCAGAGATGAGGATTAATTGCTTCTCTGAAGGGGTCATGAATCTGTGGAATTCACTCCCAAAGTGTGGTGGACGCTGGAACACTAAGCAAATTTAAGGAGGAAATACAGATTTTTAATTAACAATGGGTTGAAGGGTCATGGAGAGCAGGCAGGAAAGTGGAGTAGAGGCCAAGATGAGATCAGCCATGATCATGTTAAATGGCAGAGCAAGCTCAAGGGGCTGAATGTCCTACTCCTGCTGCTAGTTCTTATGTTCTAGCTCTAGAATCAAACAGCTGTACACACACACACACACACACACAGACACACACACACACACATATGGACATGTACACACACACGCACCATTGATGTACACACTCATGTAGATGCACACACATAGACGTACACACACATGCACATACAAATACACAGAGACAGGACTAATGTCATATTTTTATTCACTGCTAGATTCTGAAGTAGTTGGAAACGAATAGTTATTCCTACAAAGCAGCAGGCAAGCAAGTGATGATTGTGTTTATCTGCGTTTTTATGTTATTATTGAAGTGTCTCAAAGCATTTATATAACAGCGTTTAGAACCTTGGGCTGCCCTGAAGCACTTCAGAGGCATTGAAGGGCTTCCGTATTACATTCACTTTCACAATGTAGCAAAATGTGGCAGCTACTTCATGTACGCCAACAGATGACCCATTTTGTTAGGGATGCCAGTTAAGAGAAACCTTAAGGAATGTGAATGGGCGAGACGATAGGTAAGCGGTATTGTCATTAGATTTTATTAATTTAAAGAGCCAAGCAATGTTCTGGGGACCTGCAATCAAATACCATCATCAATGGAATTCAAAATCAAATGATGACCATGAAACAAGTTGCTGGGGGGAGAAATTTATCTTGTTCTCTCCTTTAGGGAAGGAAACTGACATCTTTACCTAGTCTGGGCTAGGTGTGACTCCAGACCTAAAGCAATGTCATTAAATTGCCCTCTGAGCATTAAACTGCTGGTCCAGGCAGTGGTGCCTAAATCCCATAAATATTTTTTTAGAAAGTGTTATGGCTGAACTTTCAGATTTTGATTTGAAGAAATTTTATGTCCATCCCTGCAGGGAATCGAGGCCTTGCCTTCAACAGTCTTGCCAACAGTATCCCTGACAGTGCAGCAGTCCCTCACCAAGTTATCAGCTGTGATTTTGCTCCTGGGATCTGTCAGGATTGATGGGAAGTTGAACACTATTGACTGCAATGAATGTAGGTCAGAGTGATCACTTAATCATTGCATTGTTGTCACACAATAGCTGCATTTGCTATTTGAATGATGAAAATATAAATACAAGAGATTAAATGCAACGGAGGCGTTAACCAAACTGAAAAGCAATCTACTGCACCTCCCACTCTCCAGTCATAATGCTCCCAACAATTCCCTTTTCAAAATGAAAGCTTTTTGAAATATTCATGAGTGTACATATTATGGGCTACGTTCCATACTTTTGATGTATCTGTCAATGTGCAGGAATTCAGAACTTTGACTTATCCAATTGCACAAAGTTTATTTTAATAGTTTTAAGAGCGTGTGACAGGTAAATTGTTTCAAGTCCTTGATGCAGAACAGGAAGGTGAATATTTTCAATTGCCGTTTCAGGAAGCTGGTAAAGCAATTACACAGGAGTTCCCATAGATGTGTATGCGATACATTTCAGTTTATTCAGTCTGGTCCTTACTAATTTTGGAGCTTAGACTTCACGTGAGAGTTGGTGGGATATTGGGTAATATCACAGGGGGCAAAACCATTTGGAACATTGGGAAAGCAATAGAACATTCACCTGACCGAGCCTGCTCCACCATTCCATGAAAACATGGCTGATTATCGACATCAGGGTCATATTCCTGAACTATCCCATTATCCCTTGATGTCGTTAGTATCAAGTGCTCTATTTAGATGTGGGATCTGTTAGCTCAGTTGACTGGATGGCTGGTTTACAATGTTGTGTAATACCAACAGAGTGGGGTCAAATGCAACTGGTTGAGGCTACCATGAAGGATTCTCCTTCTCAGCCTCTCCGTGGTAACCCTCAGGTTAAACCACCACCAGTCATCTCTCTCCAAAGAGAGAGCAACGATGTTGTCTGGTAAGATTGTGGTGACTTTACTTTCACTTAGCTTGGAAGGGGTCTGAAAGAATATTTCAGGGAGCTAGGAAGGAGATTGGAAAGCAGGACTTCCAAAGCAGCAGCCTCAGGAATAATCCCAATCCCACAGTGAGCATTGAAACAGGACAATTGAGCACATAGCTGGAGAAATGTATGAAGAGGGAGGGCATCAGATTCCTGAGATATTGGACCAATTCTGGGACAGATGGGACCTGTAAGAGATAGACCTGCACAAGATAGGTCCACCGTGATGATATTAAATAGTGGAGCAACTCAAGGGGCTGAATTGCCTACTCCTGCTCCTAGCTCTTACATTCTTATGATCGGTAACATTTGGAAGGACAGGAGCAAGTATCCTTTCACAGAGATTTGCTTGTGCTGTTAAAGAGGGTGTAAACTGGATTGGTAGGGAGTTGGAAACTTGAGAGGGAGCTCAGATTCAAAGAAGTAAAACTAGTGCAAGGAAATGAAAGAGGTGGAAGCAATGTTAGAAGATGGACAAAGCAATGACAAACATTAAACCAGATCAGAGTAGAGAATAATGTTAAAAAAAAAGCTGAATGAAAGGCACGCTATGTAAATATATGTAACATTCACAAAAAAAGGTTGATGATGTGGGAAAGAGTGCCTCAATACAAGCAGCAAGATGATTGTATTTAGTAACAGTGCAGAATCAACAGAACAAGCCCTAGAACAATTTCAAACTAAAAAAACCCCATGAAAATAGCAAAGAAATGAACATTAAGTGCAATGCTGATGTACAGAAAGAGACCATGAACTTCATATAATAGTCACAAATCAAAGAAACAACAGGAAGAAGGAGTCTGAATCCACTAATGTGTACTGGAAAGCCGTGGATTTACGAACCAAGTTCAAACTTTTTAAATAAATGATAAAGCTATGCTTCATAGGCCAAGCAATTATGCAAGCCATGATAGCACCAAAATCAGTTGACAATGAAAGTTATGCCGAGTCAATAAGCTGACTAGAAAGAAGAACAGCACAACAGAGTATGGCTAGACTCAAGATGTTGAAGCTTCTCCTTATAAAGAGATTCCAACAAGAGAGGAGTTCAATCTCAGTTTCACAGGAGCTGATTGTTTCTCCAAACTAGATGCCAAACATTGATATTAGCCAACACACTTTTCCAAAAAATATCAGGGAGTCACTACCTTCCAAATGCCATTCAAAACATATTGCTTCCAGAGAATACCATTCAGTTTGCTTGTCACATTGTAAGAGGTCACATATCCTTTTTTTTGCACTATGACCTGGAGTGGAAATTTGGTACTGGAACTTGGAAAAATTAAGCAGTGCACAGTTTTATTTGTGCAAATAAGCACTGCTTTTTTAAAGAGTTAAGATAATTATTTGGAGACTGTTAGAGTTTTGGTACAATGGGCTGAGTGTCTTCCTTTTGCACTGTTACAGTTCTATGATACCATGATTCTGGAAATTAAAGAAACACTGCTTGATGACAACCCTCAGCTTGCATGTGATGCAGTTTGCTCCAAATTTATCACTGCAGGTCAGCCAGAGATATCCAGAGCTTGCAATTTGAAAATCTCTCTCTCTCTCTCTCTCTCTCTCTCTCTCTCTCTCTTTCCAAAAGGGTAAAAGTACAGAAAGACCATGGGAGCATAAAAGAAAGAATTTAGTAAGAAAAGATCAAAGGCAACTGGATCTAATTTTGAAGTAAAGGACGATCATCACTATGCATACAACAATGCGTCATCAAAAGAAACTGTGACAGACAATTTAACCCACTCTTGTAATATGGACTTTTGATCTTCAGAATTTTGTTCTCTGTCATCATTAATGTTTACTAATTTAATAATATCAAAATTTCAGGTGAATAGAAGTCAGAGCTTTTTCCTTTTCTCTCTCTATCTATACAAATTACAAAACTGATCCTAACCCACGCAGATTTGGCGATGTAAGACAATGTCTACACCACAAGATAAGGAAGATCGAGAGATTGTTTGTCCTCTTGGGGCCATGCAATCTGAACTTTTCTCACAAAGCACCATCATTGAGAGAGCTCCTAAAGAGAGACAGAACATGTATGGTAGGGGTTCAGGTCCGTAATTACTTGAAGTTTATGTCATATGTCGATGGGGTGGTAAAGTAGGCATTTAACATGCTTGCCTTTATTGCTCAGACCTTTAAGCATCAGAGTTGGGACGCTATATTGAGGTTGTACAGGATGTTGGTGAGGCCTCTTCTGGTGTACTGTGTGTAGTTTTGGTCACCCTGTTGTAGGAAGGATATTATTAAGCTGGAGAAGGTTCAGAAAAGGTTTACCAGGATTTTGAAGGGAATGGCAGGTTATAAAGAGAGGCTGGATAAGGCTGGGACTTTCCTCACTGGAGCATAGGAGGTTGAGGGGTGATCTTATAGAGATTTATAAAATCATGAGAGGAGAGATAAGGTGAATGGCAGGTGTCTTTTCCCTAAGGTGGGGGATCTCAAGAGTAGGGGCCATATTTTTAAGGTGAGAGAAGAAAGATTTAAACAAGACATGAGGGGCAACTTTTTTACACAGAGAGTGGTTGTGTGTGGAGTGAATTTTCAGAGGAAGTGGTGGATTTGGATACAGTTACAACATTTAAAAGACTTTTGGATAAGCACATGAATAGGAAAGGTTTGGAGGAATATGGGCCAGGAGCAGGCAGGTGGGACTAGTTTAGTTTGGGATTATGTTCAGCATGGGCTGAAGCGTTTGTTTTCGTGTTGTATGACTGGATAACATATGTCTGAGTCTCACAAACCAGTGCAGTCAATTTAAATTTCTTGCTGTACTCTTACAAAACAAGGGGAAAAGACCATCCTGGAAGTTGATACTTCACGGAGTGAATGGTCTTAGCCAGGGATTAATGGTAATATTGAAACATTTGTGAGGAGGTGTGACACACACTGAGCCATCAACCACTGCACCTGAGAGAACCTTACAAGATTCCGCCAGTCCACTGGTACAAAATCATCAGAGATCTGTTTATCACAAACAGAGGCAGCTTCATTTTAATCACTGATTATTTCTCCTCATTCCCAGTTATCAGACAGCTAAAGAACCATTCAAGTGTGTCAGTAGTTTGGACATGAAGTGCCATATTCAGACTCCTAAATCCTTTCTGACACGGCGCTGTAGTCTACAGGCAGATGGCTCAGGGATCTGTGTGCCAAATGGGCCATGAATCATGAGAACATGACACCAGATCAAATGGTCTCATTAAGCAATTGAGTTTGGAGCATTAAATCACTCATCCTCAGGTGTAGGACAGGTAAACAATTATCCATGTCACTGTGTCAACCATCAGAGCTACACCTCCAGATATGGGGTTACCATCACTGAGGGGCATCATGGTTGGAAGGCATGTGAGAATGATATTGCTAAACCACCAATTACCCAAATTTTCTGGGATGTTGGGCACATTTCTTGACAAACAGAGAGGAGTGGAGATGGTGCGTGGCCAACTACTTAAGCTACATGGAGGATGGAAGGTCAGAGTCACAAGCCTCACAATGGAAATGTGGCTCTAAAGTGTGCAGTGAGCCCAGGTCTTACAAAGTCATAACATCAAATGGAACAAAACTGAGGAGGAACAGAATCCAGCAAAGGGAAGTGAGCAGTATGCCAATGACGCACCTTGGAGGTGAAGAACACACCCACATGATAACAGCGTGATAGAACACCAAAACAACAATCAGAACATTGTAGACCAAGGACTGTCAATGGAACAATCCACATGTCCAGAAGGTTACACCACAACAAGATCATCATTACATCATTGCAATGATACATAAACTGTAAGACTTCTGTACCTGTAAATTTCACAATCTCTACCTCTGTGTAACAAATGTTGTTACTACCCAACATTTGTGTTTTAAATATGACCTACAAGAGTTAAGTTTGGTTAAAAAAAACTGTTGCCTTATCACCTTTGGACTGATGTTTCTTTAAGAGATCAAAATGCCGTTAGCCAAGTACCCAGAGGCTTCTATACAACCATAAACCTTCTGCAATGTAATACTCAAGACACAGACTGTGCCTGAAGACTATATGTACTGGATATATTCATTCAGTTGCAAATAAATCTGCAAAAGATCATCAACTAAACAGAATTCACATACCTCACTATGCTACTCTGCAATAACACAATAATTTTTTATTACAAGTGAGGCTCATATAATACAGCTGCTGGATGTGAGTTTAACAACATTTCGCCAATTTTATGGATGTACACATCTGCCTAGAGGTATTGTGCCCATGAACACAACCATTTTAAATACTGTTGTCAAATTTGCACTTAATCCTAAATAAAAACCAAAAAGACCATGGATACTAGAAATCAGAAACACAAACAGAAATTGCTGGAAAAGCTTAGCAGGTCTGGCAGCATCTGTGGAGAGAAATCAGAGTTAACATTTAATTCTCACTGCTCAAAGGGGAACAATCTCAGTTTCTTCTGTTTCTTCATGGAACTGAAGCACATTTCGTCTGCATCCTCTTGAAGGCATTGTCATGCTTCACAAAATGTGATGTCCACAATTAACATAATATTTTAGCTGAGGTCGAACAAGTATTTTACGAGATTTTGTAAAACTTCCATATTATTGTTCTTGAATCCCCCTTCAACCTGTAATGTATTTTCTGCATTTATCACATTTTGTAATCTTCAATTCAGTTATGCCATCAAAATGTGTCTAAAATTTCTGATCATGCAAAAGCGTTATAACATTATAAAAATCTGATTTTCCCTTATTCTGTTTCTCCCATCCCTTGGGCGAATATTTTGTATGAGTCAAAGTGAAAGCTTATATTTCTCTGTATTATTCACAATCCACAAGAAATTCAGCTCGAATTTTTTAAAATTTCCATTAACTTATCCCTTTGGTGAAATTTATTTGTGTGGGTAAAAGATATTACGGCTGTTATTCATCAGAATTACACCCTCTATAATATGCAGAAAGAAAGTTTCCGCTTTGAGCAGCTTGTCTAAGGTTCAATAGCCAAAGGGAAAGTGAATTGAATCAACATCATTTTTAAAATAGCTCCATTGTAAAATTCTCATTCTTGCCTTCAAAACTGCCCCTATGCTTTGTTACTCCCTATCTCTACAGGAACTGCCAGCTTTACAAACCTCCCCCCCACCATCATCCCACCAACACACCAACACACCTCGAGATAGCTGTGCTTCCTTTATTCTGGCTTCTCACTCTATCATTGCTAATTGTGACTTTGAGTATCCACATCTGGAACATTAGAATTTGTTTCCTGAGCCATACTATTCTTTTCTCTACCTAATTCTCTTCCTGAGTGTCACTCCCAAAATACATACACTACCTCTTGGATTCATCTCTTTTCCACCTGTCCTGCAGAAGTATCACTAGACTCAAACCATTAACTCCACTTTCCCTCCACAGATGATGCCAAACCAGCTGACTTTCCTCCAGACTTTTCCCTGTTTTTCATCATAGAATCACTACAATGTGGAAACAGACCATTCAGGCGATTGAAACCTCACTGACCTTCTGAACAGCACTTCTACCTTATCCCTGTAACCCTGCATTTCCCATGGCTACACATCCCTGGACACTACAGGGCAATTCAGCTTGGCCAATCCACCCAACCTGTGCATCTTTAGACCCACGCAGACACAGGGAGAATGTGGAAACTCCATACTGGCAGTCACTCAATGGTGGAATTGAACCCAGGTCCCCAGTGTCATGAGGTAGCAGTGCTAACCACTGAGCCACCAGTTCCTGATTTACATGACTCAGACTCAAATTGTGCCTAATGAGTCCCCTGGCAAGTGGGTCTTACATTTGTAGAGCTACATGAATGCAAGCTGCTATTGTATAACACAGCAAGTAAAGTTAACAGAAATAACAAGGTGTAGAGCTGGATGAACGCAGCAGGCCAAGCAGCATCAGAGGAGCAGGAAGGCTGACGTTTCGGGCCTAGACCCGTCCTCAGTTATTTTTAATTGGTGTACATCTATTTAAAAACTCCCTTGTTTAATTGACTAATGTTTGCATTATATCTGCTGATTAACAATAAAGCTAACTGAAACAGCTGCCTTCTATACTTCACTGCTTTAGGTAAAGGCACTAGAATGTTATAGCCTGATCCCACATACATTTCCTGAGTGATGGGTCAGCCAAGTGACACCGTTGGATATATCAGAAAGTGGCAGCCATTTGAGTTTTACAAAAGGGTGACTGATTGATCATTACTCAGTGAAGTGAGATCCGTATTATCCCCTCACTTACCCGGTTTTAAGTGCACACGATGCTTTGTTCCCTCATGAATCATTGAACATCGCAAAGTCATCTGAAGATTCGTTGCCATGGCTCCTGCAATCAACCTGACTGCAGCAAGCTGAGACAGTTAACCTCATGGGCTGTTAATGCACATGTTCTCAATGTGACAGAGTTAGCACAGCATGCCCCTCCCCCAACCAACTTGGAAAGCATGCTCATTGGTATTGCCTTGGAAGGAATTACGTTTCGGCAGATAAAGACCCTCCAATATTACCAGGCTGGAAACTCTCGCCAGCCTCTCACTGTGGCTGGTCGACAATTGTACATTCCAAGGACTGAGTCACTCTAGCGAGGAAAACCCCAATGTTAATCCATAGCTTGCAGTGAAATATCAGCCATGGCTTCTGGTCCCTGGTTGTATCAGAGGAAAGGCGAATATTGTTGGGATCATGAACCACAAGAGGACAGCATTCCCACAGTCAGAAATCAGAAGGGGCAGATTTGCTTCAAGAGCCTTATACGCCATTTGGGATAAAGCAGCCTGCTTGATTGGCATCACATCCACAAGCATTCATTCCCTCCACCACCGACACTCAGTAGCAGCAGTGTGTACCACTTACATTCACCAAAGATCCTCAGACAACACCTTCCAAACCCACGACCACCTCCATCTAGAAGGACAATGGCAGCAGGTACTTGAGAGCACCATCACCTGCAAGTTCCCCGCTGATCCACTCATTATTCTGACTTGAATTATATCTTTTTTCCACTTGTCCTGATGTCTCTCAATGTGGCTCAGAGTCAAGTTCTAGCTGATGGTTCCCCAGCAAGTAAGTGAATTCAAGTCCTTGAGTTAAAATCAGGGCTTATCTATAACAAAGGTTTGACTTATATATCCCCTATGACACATGAAATTCTTATAATATGGTTGGTTTCAGGTTGTCAACACCATCAGTTTTTAAATTCAATTGGCTTTTACCATCTAAGTGGCTCAGTGGCTCAGTGGTTAGCAGTGCTCCCTCACAGTGCCAGGGCCCCAAAAAACACTGTCAGGTGGCTGTATGGAGTTTGCGTGTTCTCCCAGTGTCCCTATGAGTTTCTGCCAGGTGCTCTGCTTTCCTCCCACAGTCCAAGGATGTGCAGACTTGGTGGATTGGCCATGCTAATTTGCCCATAGGATGTGTGGTTTAGGATGATAACTTTTTCTTATTGTTTAGTTGGTGTGTTCTAGCCTTTGGCTGGGATATGAAACGGAGACAGAAACAGAAGTTGCTGGAAAAGCTCAGCAGATCTGGCAGTATCTGTGAAGACAATTCAGAGTTAATGTTTCTGAGGGATAGTCACAGGACCCGAAATGGTAAGTCTGATTTCTCACCACAGATGCTGAGCTTTTCCAGCAATCTCTGTTTTTCTTCCTGATTTACAGCATCCGCAGTTCTTTCGGTTTTTATCAAATGGAGATCCCGTCCATTAAGGGTTAGTTTAACATGAGCAGGTTCCCAGCCACTATTCCTAGCTCAGGCCTTACCTTTAGAAGATAGAAGGCGGAAGAGCCTTTTAAGGCAGCTGTAGCAACTTTAAGATGTTTCAAAGTATTTTTTAGTTGACAAGTTGTTTGTGAACTTAAGTCACTTTTGTAATATATGAAACTTAGCGGACCATTTGTACCCAACAAGCTCCCACAAACAGCAATGTGATAATGACCGTTCTTGGTGGTTCTTTCAAGATGGTGGTTGAGAAATAAATATTAGTACAACAGAGAACCGTTCTTGTTCTTTTAGGATAGAAACATAGAAAATAGAATTAGGAGTAGACTATTCAACCCTTTGAACATCCATTTACTATAATCATGGCTGATCATCCAACACAGAACCACTTTCTCTCCATCCCATAAAACTATGGGACTTTTAATACTCACTCAAGATAACAGGCAGGACCTGAGTTTAATATCTCATTTGAAAGATGGACCCTGCAACATTGCAACATGCCCACAATACAGCACTTCAGTAGAATTGGAGTGGGACTTGTATTATAATCTTCAGATTCAAAATCAAACTTGCTCGTGACTGAACTACAGTTGATGCTAGCTATTCGTTAATTCAGTTCAGTTCAGGGGAGGCAATGGCCTAGTGGCATTATCACTGGACTGTTAGTCCAGAGACCTGGATAATGTTCTGGGAACCCGGGTTCGAATGGTAACACGATGTAAGACAATGTGTTCCACCACAGCAGATGGTGAAATTTGAATTCAATAAATATTGGGAATTAAGAGTCTAATGATGACCACAAATGCATTGTTGATGTCAGGGGGGAAAAAAAACATCTGGTTCTGCTGTCGTTACCCACTCTAGCCTACGTGTGACTCTGGCTCCACAGCATCGTGGTTGATTCTGAACTGCCCTCTGAGCAATTAGAGATAGGCAATAAATGCTGGCCTAGCCAGCGACTCCTTCATCCCGTGAATGAATTTTTTATAACAGTAATAAAAAGTCACTGCACTTTGAAATAATTCTGTAAAGATGAAGCAATTTGAGGTTTGCTTAAAAAATGATATAGCTCCAGCATTAAACACAAATTATTGGAGAAATTCAGCAGGCCTGACAAGCATCTGTGGAGAGAAAGTAGAAACTTTGGGTCTAGTGATCCTTCTTCAGAACTGGTTGTAGCTAAGAAACAGTGGCATATATCTTGATGCCAGTGGTGGAGGATGGTGGTGATGATAGGTGGATACGAATCCTGGAGAGAGAGAACAGCAGATAGACAGACAAAACAACAGATAGTGGTTAGCTGGTGATAAAGAAAAGTTAATGATATGACAAAACCTGATGAAGTGGGTTGGCTGTGATGAGAGCAGCTCATGTGATGACAGGGCCTGGTGTGTGGGTGTAGGTAAAGCAGATGGAAGGAGGTAACCCCACACCGTGCTCTCATCAGAGCCAACCCATTTTTCCCCATTACTGGTCCCTATCATCCAATTTTTTTTTTCTCTCCGGCTCACCATTATCCATCGCTTTGACTGCCTTTGCTGATCGCTCTCTCTCTGGGTACCAACTCCACCTATTGTTCACACTTTTACAACACCCCATCCCATCTTCAGCATAAATGTCACCTTTTCTTTGGTACAATCAGTTGTGAAGAAGGGTCACTGGACTCGAAATGTTAACTGTATTTCTCTCTCCACAGATGCTGTCAGATCTGCTGAGTTTTTCCAGTAATTTTTCTTCTAGTTTCAAATTTCCAGCATCTGCAGTTCTTTGATTTTTATGATAAAGCTCCCTACCAATATATCATATGTATGTCACTTTTCCCATTCAATAGTCTTAACTCTGATGTAGGATTTGGATTTCACATTGTTGTGGGATGTTTTCTAACATTGATGATAGAAACTTAATGAAAGTCTTTTTTTTTTAATCCATAGGCTGCTGCGTAAAATAAACATAACTGAACCTATCTCTTCCTCCCCTCAAAAAAATCAATATATCTCCTTGAGGTGATTAGCTCAACCCATCATTGTGCAATTGCATGATGACAGATGCACTGCAGCAAATTACTCACAAACCAGCAGACCATTCTTCACTGGGGAATCATAGTGGATACATTACAGTTATAGTAGCATTTTCTGGGTTAATCAGACTCATCTCCAGCTCAATGGATCAGTGAAAACAAACAGCTCAGAGCAGTATTCATGGTCTTCTATCACACACAACCCCACCACAAGAGTTAATCAATTCTTATGCTATCACTAGAACATATATAAAATAACAATGAAATATTCTCAATGGAAATAAATCAAAACCCCAACCTATTTTCCTTTTGGCTGTGTTGCATTATCGACCTATTTTGGAATTTATAACTGCTTTTGGGCCCCAGAGGAGGTTAACCAAAGTCATAAATTACCTCAAAGGTCAATACCAAGCAGGCAGGAATACTGACCCATGGGTGCTTGTTTGATAACCTGATTTTAGCAGTAGATTGATAGTTAAATCAATTCCTCTTTTGAACTGAAGCTGTTTCTTTGACTATCCAACTTGTCATTATTAGATATGTCTACCAACTATTGGTCTTAACGTGTCAGTCTATTGTCAGCGGATCCTCATATATGGAGTAAGCAGGCTCTCTAATTTCTTCAGAGATAGTAGGAACTGCAGATGCTGGAGAATCCGAGACAACAAGGTGCAGGGCTGGATGAACACAGCAGGCCAAGCAGCATCATAGGAGACTGCTGCTTGGCCTGCTGTGTTCATCCAACCCTGCACCTTGTTGTCTCTAATTTCTTAGAAAGTTTGAAATTCTTTATCAGTTAACCACTTGTTATATTTAATTAGCTACCACAGGGCTATAAGTATCTTCTTTGCTAAAAGAAGGTTAAGGAGAGGACTCGAGCAGTGAAGTGGTAGTGTCCCAAACGCTGAACAAGGAAACCCAGGCTCAAGCCCCGCCTGCTCCAGAGCTGTGAACAGATTAGTGAGAAAATACCCCAAACATTAAGTAATTGTATTTACAATAATGGCTACACTTCAGATGGATTTCTTTGGCTATAAAAGGCATTGGGATAGGCTCTTTTCTTCCTATAACTAAGCAGTTTAAGCGATTATAGGAGTTACTAAGAATGAGACAGCAAAATCTCTGGTGGGGAATTCCCAGAATAAGGCAATGAGCTGGCTGTCCTATCGGTATAGGTTGGACAGATTGGTTTATTCCCACTGGAGTATGGAAGAGCGACAGGTAACTTGATTCAGCTGTCTAAAGATCTGAAGATCTGTCGAAAGAGTTGACAAGGTGGATATAGAAGGAATGTTTCCCTTTATGGATTAGTCCAGAACTGGGGCATGGATTTTTTTTTAATATTAGGGTTGTATTTTCACAACAGGAATGTAGGAAAACAAATTCCCTGACAGTTGTGCAACTTTAAAATTCTGCCTCAGAAGGTGGGGTCATTGAATATTTTTAAGATAGAGGCAAATAGATTCCTGTTAGGCATGGAAAATCAAAGGTTATTGGGAGACGTAGGAATGTGGATTCAATATACCAACTGACCTTACTGAGTGATGGAGCAGACAAAAGGACAAAATGGTCTCTTTCTGCTCCTACTTTTTATGATCACATGTTTGTAAGGTGTGGGAGGTAAAACATTAAAATGAACACCAAGCCATTCAAGATTGATGTCAGGAAGCACATTTTCAAGGGATAATGGGAATGGTAGTGGAAGTCTCTCACTCATTCCCCAAAAATGTTGCTGAGATCGGAGGTTCCAGGAAACATCAAAACTGTGGATGACAGATTTTTGATAGGCAAGAATATTAAGAGTTGGGCATTCAGGTTTGGTGCATGGAGTTAGGACACAGAGCAGACCTGATCCAATCAAACAAATTTGAAAGAATGAATGGCTTCCTCCTGTTCCTGTTACTGTGTTTCTCTGTCAACCTGGTTGTATAATGGAATATCCAATATCTTCAAACATCAAAGGAATTTCTCTGCTGGTAAATACAATGGGATCAACTTGATAAATTGATAAGAAGACATGAGGAGAATAGGACAACAATTGTTAATTTCACACGTAAGTACAGAAAGGGAACCTTAATACTGTGAGGTAAAAAGCTCACTGCGATGGGTTAAAAAACATCTTAAAATTTTATACAGATGACAGCTTGCATACACCAATTCCCACACTTCAATGTCCATGTGTTTAATTTTATTTTTCTTTTCCAAAGGTCTTCCATAGCAATTACCTATTCTTTTATCCAAGGCTGGCTTTACCTTGCTGATAGTACAACTCATAGAACATAGAACATTACAGCGCAGTACAGGCCCTTCGGCCCTCGATGTTGCACCGACCTGTGAAACCAATCTGAAGCCCATCTAACCTAAACTATTCCATTATTATCCATATGTTTATCCAATGACCATTTAAATGCCCTTAATGTTGGCGAGTCTACTACTTTTGCAGGCAGGGCATTCCACGCCCTTACTACTCTCTGAGTAAAGAACCTACCTCTGACATCTGTCCTATATCTATCACCCTTCAATTTAAAGCTATGTCCCCTCGTGCTAGCCATCACCATCCGAGGAAAAAGGCTCCCACTGTCCACCCTATCTAATCCTCTGATCATCTTGTATGTCTCTATTAAGTCGCCTCTTAACCTTCTTCTCTCTGATGAAAACCGCCTCAAGTCCCTCAGCCTTTCCTCATAAGACCTTCCCTCCATACCAGGCAACATCCTGGTAAATCTCCTCTGCACCCTTTCCAATGCTTCCACATCCTTCCTATAATGCGGTGACCGGAACTGTACGCAATACTCCAAGTGCGGCCGCACCAGAGTTTTGTACAGCTGCAACATGATCTCATGGCTCTGAAACTCAATCCCTCTACCAATAAAACCTAACACACCGTACGCCTTCTTAACAACGTTATCAACCTGGGTGGCAACTTTCAGTGATCTATGCACATGGACACCGAGATCTTTCTGCTCATCCACACAATACAACTCCTTTGTATTTAGCCTGTCTTCGTACATTTGTGGCTCCCAGTTACTTTTACAATATGATTGAACAAGTTATAAGCAAAGACTGAATAGGCTGGGGCTTTTTTCCCTGGAGCCTCAGAGGCTGAGAGATAACTTTATAGAGGTTTATAAAATCATGAGAGGCATGGATACGGTGAATAGCCATGGTCTTTTCCTTGGGGTAGCAGAGTCCAAAACTAGAGGGCATAGGTTTAAAGTGAGAGGGGAAAGATTTAAAAGGGACCTAAGGGGCAACTTTTTCACACACAGAGTGGTGCGTGCATGGAACAAGCTGCTGGAGGAAATAGTGGAGGCAGAGGGTGGTGGTTGAACATTGTTTCTCGGGCTAGAGACTGTGACTACTGGTGTGCCACAGGGGTCAGTGCTGGGACTTTGGTTATTCACTAATTACAGAAATTATCTGGATGCCAATGTCCCAAGTATAATTAGTAAGTTTGCAGATGATATAAAATTAAGAGGTATCATTGATGGCGAGGAAGGTTATCAAAAATTATAGCGGGATCTTGAACAGATGGGGAAATGGGCTGAGGATTGGCAAATGCAACTCAATATAGATAAGTGTGAGGTGTTGCACTTTGGGAAGTCAAACCAAGGTAGGACTTACACAGTAAATGGAGTGTTGTGGAACAGAGGGACCTAGGAGTACAAGCACATAGTTCATTGAAAGCGGTGTCACAGGTAGACAGGGTGGTGAAGAAGGCATTAAGCATGCTGGCCTTCATCGGTCAAGGCATTGAGTATAGGAGTTGGGCTGTTATTTTACAGTCGTATAAGTCATTGGTGAGGATGCACTTGGAGTATTGTTTACAGTTTTGGTCACCTTGTTATAGGACAAACATAGTTAAACTGGAAAGTGTGCAAAGAAGGTTGATGAGGATGTTGCCAGGACTAGTCGGCCTGAGTTATAGGGGGAGGTTGGCCAGGATAGGACTTTATTCCTTGGAACATAGGAGAATGAGGGGTGGCCTTAGTGAGGTGTATAAAATCATGAAGGGCATAGACAGGATGAATGCATATAGTCTTTTTTTTCCCCAGGGATGGAGAATTGAAAACTAGAGGGAATAGGTTTAAGGTGAGAGGGGGAAGATTTAAGAAGGACCTGCGGGGCAACTTCTTTCCACAGAGAGTGGTGTGTATATGGAATGGGCTGCCAGAGAAAGTGGTTGAGGTAGGTACAAAAGCAACATTTAAAAACATTTGGGTAGGTACATGGATGAGAAGGGTTTAGAGGGATATGGACCAAATGTGGACAGTTGGAACTAGCTGAATGGGCACCATGGTCAGCATGGGCCAGTTTGGGCTGAAGGGCCTGTTTCCATGTTGTATTGCTCTATGACTCTATGACTCCAAGTGGGTACAATTACAACATTTAAGAGACATCTGGATGGGTATATGAATAGGAAGGTTTTCGAGGGATATGGGCCAAATGCTGGCAAATGGGACTAGTTCAAAATGAGATGCCTGATCTGCATGAACTGGTTGCACTTAACGGCCTATCTCAATGTTGTATGATTCTATGACTCTGTTTAACCCTTATCTGACTGAAATTGAGTCAACGCCCTCAGTGAACAACAATCACAATTCCTAAAATTTTTTGCTCTTATCTACTGGCATAGCAATATATCAGAAACAGACACACACATAAGTATAATACATATAACATAGACTAAGTAACATGACTGGGAAAAACAGTTTGAGCAAATATGCAATAAAGCAGTTAACACCAAAGTGTAAGTTCCATAGAAATTCTCCTGGATATTGATGAAAGTGGGCAATTAACATATAATTAATGATTTTTTTTATAGAATCCCTACAGTGTGGAAACAGGCCCTTCAGCCCAACAAGTCCACACCGATCCTTGGAGCCCACCCAGGCCCATCCCCCTATAACCCACCTAATTAAAATATCTCTGAACACTACGGGCAATTTAGCATGGCCAATCCACCTCACCTACACATCTTTGGACTGTGCGAGGAAACCCATGTATGCACAGGGAGAATGTGTAAACTCCACACAGACAATCAGAGGATCAGAGGATTAGATAGGGTGGGATGATCAGAGGATTAGATTAGATAGGGTGGACAGTGGGAGCCTTTTTCCTCAGATGGTGATGGCTAGCACGAGGGGACATAGCTTTAAATTGAGGGGTGATAGATATAGGACAGATGTCAGTTCTTTACTCAGAGAGTAGTAAGGGCGTGGAATGCCCTGCCTGCAAAAATAGTAGACTCGCCAACTTTTAGGGCATTTAAATGGTCATTGGATAATAATGGAATAGTTTAGGTAGATGGGCTTCACAGGTCGGCGCAACATCGAGGGCCGAGGGGCCTGTACTGCTCTATCACCTGAGGATGGAATTGAATCCAGGTCCCTAGCACTGTGAGGCAGCAGTGCTAACCACTGAGCCACCATGCCATTTTGACATGGTAGACATTGAGAAGATGTTACCACTAGTGGGAAAATGTCAAATTGGGGGACCTAGCTATAGAATAAGGGGACACTCATTCAGAATGGAGAGGCAATGGATTTTTTTTTTCTGGAATTTTCTATCCCAGAGAGCTCTGGAAGGTAGATCAGTGGAAGTAAAGTATTTTTCCCAAAGGCTGTCCATCATCTATAAGTCAGGTATATAATGGAATATTCCCTACTTGCTTGGATGGGTTCAGGTTGAACAACACTCAAGAAACTTGACACTATCCAGGACAAAACAGTCCATTAATTGGCACCAGATCCACAATCATCAACTCCCTCTGTACCATCTACACGATGTGCTGCAGAAATTTGTCAAAGATCCTAAGGCAGCACCTTTCAAACCCATGATCACTTCCATCTAAAAGGAAAAGGGCAGCAGATGCCACTACCTTCAAGTTCCTCTCCAAGCCACTCACAATCCTAACATGGAAATATATCACCATTCCTTCAGCGTCATTGGGTCAAAAGCCTGGAATTCCCTCCCTAAGGGCTCTGTGTGTCTACCTACAGCACATGGACTGCAGCGGTTCAAGAAGGCAGATCACCACCACTGCCTCAAGGGCAACTAGGGACGGACAATAAATGCCGAGCCAGCCTACGTCAATGAACATGTGTCACGAATGAATTAAAAAAAGGGCATCAGTAGATTTTTGACCAATAGGGGAGTTGAAAGCAATGAGGAACTGGCCGAAGAGAGGAGTCCAGGCCTGGAACAGAACAGCCGCAATCTTGTTGAGTGATGGGGCAGGCTTGAGTGGCTGAATGGCCTACTCCTGTTCCAATTTCTTACATTCTTAAGAGGGTCCATAACGCAGCATGTAATTTAAAGTTATCAAATGGGCTTCACAGTGCAAGTTAATGTGTAACAATTCAGAAACACAATTGAGAGCTGAGTGACTTGATTTCTCTAACTCTGATATTATTTCCATGATCAGTTCAGCAGAATTCAGAGAATGCTCGCCAAAAAGTAAACAGGATACTTGTCAGGACTGCACCTTGAGATCATTGACGTGTTTTCAATCAGATAGGTGCAAACCAAGGATCCAACTGCCAAGGGTTTTTTATTTGGAATGCAGTGGTTTCTCATTGAAATGTTAACAACCCCGGAGAAAATATGCAGGAACTTTCATCTGCAAGGAGTCATCTGACAGTGCAGCACTCCTTCAGTGTTGGACTGGAATGTTAGCCTCAATGGAATGAAGCTTACTGCACCTGGAGGACCATCACCTTGGTGAAATACACTCTTTGATCTGCCCAAAACATGTTGGTCATCCAGTTCAAAGAGTTGACCTCAACTGAGTGTTCAACGTTGGCACATTCCAAAGTCCAGGACTATGTGCTGAGGGACACAGTAAAGCTTGGGGCAGCTGTTGCCAAGGCACAGTGGGAAAAACCAAAAGAACTGTGGATTCTGGATCAGAAACAAAAATAGAAATTGCTAGAAAATCTCAGCAGGTCTGGCAGCATGTGTGCAGAGAAATCGAGGTTAACATTTCAGGTCCAATGGCTCTTCTGCAGAACTGATGGTAGCGAGAAAAAAGTTGCTTGTTTATGTAGAAGATAGGGTTGTGGAGGTGGAGGGCTTAATTAGTAAACAACAGGTGGAGATAGAGGAAAGACCAACATCTAAGGTCTTTCTGCCAAAATTTAACAAGGGTCTGTTACATTTTGAGAACCCTTTGAAACCTTAATGGGATTGTAAATAGACTAATTTCACATGTAGAAAAGGCATCTTTTGTTGCAACTCGATTGAAGCTCAATTGAGAAATATCAACATTTCACCGTCTTTTCTACAATGCCTGGATTGAACTGTTTTGGATCCGTTATATTTACTAATTTACAATAAAAGTATATTTTTGGAAAAAACAATACTTGAACCGACAATGATCTAAGTGAGTGTGCAATCAACTGAGAGTGTGAAACATTAAGTTTGGCACAGACGGCTGTAAAGAGCAGGTTCCTGACAGTCAAAGAGCAAGATTGTTTCTGGTGAACAATCTCAAAGTGCAATCGCTGGAGAATCGCACGCTGGAATCCACCAGTTCCATTGGAGAATGAATGTTACAATTCTTCAAGAGGTTATAAAAGTGAAAAAGAAAGAGACTTGAGTGGGTGGACAGGACCCGAGTGACTCCAAAGAATTTGCTAAAACAATGAAACTAAACGAAAACACAACAGCAGCTGTCTGATGGTTCGATTCCTGTAGCAATGTGAAACTACAATTCCACTGGGTCTCTGGATGTTGTTTCATTCATACTAAAAACGCAATAGATGATGAGAGAAACCCACATCTGCCAGAGAAATCCATAATGATTTTCGGAGCTTACTTTAATGCTTCATGAATGATTAAAATGAGGAGTACTTACTGAGAACTTTTACTGTGACTTTATGACCAGTTAAACATTGCCAGTCCCTGTTAATTCATGGAAAATAGAAGTGAGTAATCTTCTTTCTGTCTCTGCTGACTTCTCTGGTTATTGATATGAAGGATGGTAACACCGGACAATGGAATATCTAAGTTTTTTGGGCACTCGGTGCCAATTGTGCTGTTGTCAGCTGGCAGCGAGATACACCATTAGGAGGTAAGGATGACTGTCTGGACCTATTAAGAGTATAGAACATAGGAACAGAAGTAGGCCATTCAGTCCATTGAGTCCGTTCTGCCATTCAATAAGATCGTGGCTGATCTAATCATCCCCAATTCCACCTTCCTGCCTTTTCTTCACCTTGTGAAATAACTGCAGAGAGGCCCTTTATTTACTTGTGCACAGTACAATAAGCTCTGACCAGCCAGCTCAAAGCCAGTCTCTAAAAATGAGGAGACCTTCTGAATCTTCTGTTTACATCTCTCAGCCAGGCCTCCCTGATTAAGAGATTAACAACCCCAATCAGGGATCTCATAGTCAATGGATCCACCTGGCCCTGTTTCCAGTCACAATGCTTTGATTCCCTTACTGATTAAAAATCTGTCTACCTCAGCCTTGAACACACTTAACAACCCTCTGTGGCAAAGAATTCCACAGATTGTAAGGTAAAGTCACCATAGTGTTCCCAGCCAAGAGCTGCTCCTTGATTAGAAGCGATCGTTTAACCAGAGGGTCTCCATGTCTCAGGTAAAGAGGAGAGGTTGAGAACAAAAGTCTTTCATGGTGGTCTCAGCCAGTAGTGGGAATTAAACCTGCAATAAAGTGATCCCACACACTGACTACCTGCTGAGACAAAACAATCCCTCCCCATCTCTGTTTCATATATATGATTCTCTTATTCTGAGATTCTGCCCTCTCATCCTAGTCTCTCCACTTCTATCTTGTCAAGTCCGCATAGTATCTTGTATGTTTCAATAAGGTCGCCTCTTATTCTTCGAAATTCTAATGAGTAGAGGGGCAACCTACTTGACATCTCCTTATAAGACCATTCTTGGCCTGCCTTCAATATCAGTATTTTTTTCCTTAGTAAAGGGGGCCAAAACTGTTCACTGTATTTCAGCAATGGGCTGGCTTGTCCCTTGTATAATTTTAGCACAACCTTCTGACTTTTATACTCCATTCCTTTTGAATAAAAGGCCAACATTCCATTTACCTTCTCTATTGCCTGCTAAACTTGGATGTGAACTTTCTGTGAGGCATGGATGATTCAAGGATGAGGATTCTCAAATCCCTCTTTACTATGGCTTTCTACAGTCTGTCACCATTTAAGTAATATTCGGCTTTCCTATTCCTCTTGACAAAGTGCAGAACCTCACATTTCCCGACATTATATTCCAGTGACAAGTTTATGACTGCTCACTTAACCTGTCTGCATCTGTCTACAAACTCCATATGTACCTTATCCCCGAGACTGGTGCGGGACAATCTTCCATTTTCCCACAGAGTGAATTATCTGCTCATTAAACCCGTACTGGATTATAGATTAAAAAAAAATCTGTAGATGCTGGAAATCAGAAACAAAAACAGAAATTGTTGGGACAACTCAGCAAGACCAACAGCATCTGTGGAGAGAAAGCAGAGTTAACTACTCAGGTCCAGTGACCCTTTTCCAGAACTGAGGTTACAGAGAGTTGTACTAGCTCAGCTGACTAGTACATTTTGAGACCCTCTTGTAGCCTTAATGAGAATGTAAATAATCTTATTTCACACTTTGAAAAGGTCTCTTTTGTTGCAACTGGATTGAAGCTCGATTGAAGAACATCAAAATTCCATTGTATCTTCTGCAATGGTTACACTGAACTGTTTTGGACTTTTGTATCTACGAACAAAGTGTATTTTTGCAAAAGAAAAATACTTGAACCAGCAATGATCTAAGTGAGTTGGCTGGATAGCTGATTTGCAAAACAGAGTGACACTAACAGCATGGACTCAGTTCCTGGACCAACTGAGGTTACCATGAAGGACTATTCTTCTCAATGTCTCCCCTTGTCTAAGGTGTGGTGACCCTCAGGTTAAGCCACCAGAGAGAGCAGCCATATGGTCTGGTACAACTAGGGTGAATTTATTGGGTTGCAATGTTGTTCAGTTTGGATTTTGCTAATTAGTAAACAGACAAGAATTTCATAATCAAGTATCGTCAACATTATCATTCTACCTGTAATTCAAAATTAATTCTTGTCATTTCTCAAGTAACATATATCTAACATCTTGAGATCACTGGAGAAAGTAAAAGCCCACAGGTAGAATACAATTCTATTGGCAGATCTAACTTAATTAGTAACCATGTAGGATTTTATAAGGGCTCTTGTGGAAAGGGATAGTATCCCTACCTCAGGGATAGAAGGCATGGATTCAAATTCCAAATTCTGCAGAAATGTGAAGTAACATATCTGAACAGTTTGATTACAAATATTCACAGGACGATATGATGGCAATATTATGATTGCATACGAGAAATTTATTTTTTACTCATTTAAGTAGTTGGAGTGTGCCAATTTAAAAGGAGATTGTTTAAGTTTCATTTGAGAGATTTCTTTTATTTTGGAGTTTGGGTAACCACAAGTTATTGCCTGATACACAGCCATATTGTACTTACATGCTCTGATTCGACCTGTTACTTACTTGGTTATTTGGCTCCTGGGAACAGACACAAGATGTAAGAAGTAATTGAATCATTCCTTCCCATATGTTCCCACATGCTGAAGGAGCCTAAATGAGTGCATTAGAGTTACAACATTGCGCTTCTCATCTGAAAACATTCCCTCCAAATGCATCTTCTGACAGATTGCGCAGGATGGTGGGGATCAGTTCTACAGTCTTGTATTTTATCAAGTGCCAACAGCATTTATACAAGAGAAAATTTCAACTAATTGTAAGGTGTTTGTTGTCTGGAACTATTAATGCACGATTCATAACGACATGCATTTGTCACATACAACACACAAAGGAGATGCTTTTGCATAAAATAAACTGCCTTTAAAATTCACATAAATTTCACAATTGACTCGGGGAGACTAAAAGGCTGTTTGGTGCTCATTCAGGAGATGTGGGTGTTGTTGAGGAGGCCAGCATTTATAAACAGACCCTAATGGCCCGTGAGAATGTGATGGTGAGGCACCTTCAATGAACCACTCTTTCCATTAAAGAAGTATTTAGATGTGCACTTGCAATGCCAAGGAATACAAAGCGATGGACCAAGTGGTAGAAAATTGGATTATAATTGTTAGGTTGTTGTTTTTGTCTGGTGCAGACAAATGGCCCTTCCCTGTACTATAGACCTTTATGAATGTATGGCTTTATGATTCAAAGGACTGTTATTGTGAGAGTCCCAGGGCTTTGACCCAGAGACAGTGAAGGGATGGTCTTACTGCTCCTAGCAATGTCAGGTGAAAGTTCACAAATTGCCACCTTCTGAGTCCTCGCGAGGATCCTTCAGGGTGGACCGGGTGCAGGACAACCTTTCCACCTGGAGGTCAATTAAAGCAATTTAAGGTTTTGAGTAGGATTAGGGTTAGGGTTAGGGCTAGGGTTAGGGCTGGGGATAGGGCCAGGGTTTAGGTTAGGCTTAGGGTTAACATTACTGTTAGGGTTAGGGATAACATTAGGGTTTGGGCTAATGTTAGGTGTTAAGGGTAGGGTTAGGGATAGGATTGGGTTTGTAAGTAGCCTGCTTTGGTTTATGGTTAGGGTTAGGTTTAGGGTTAGAGTTAAGGTTAGTACTAGTGTTAGGGTTAGGGTAAGCGTGTATTATTCACCTAAAGGAAGCTATTCTACTGTGTTTGCTTCTGAACATGCTCTGCCCATCTCCCTCCCTTAAGTAGCCAGCTTCCCCCACCCTGAGTACATTCTCCTCTTTCTGCCTGGGGATCCATGTTCAATCCTGCTGAGTGTAAACTTGCAGTGGCCATCAGTCTCAGTGGCACCGATGTTGCTATGATGCTGTTGGCCAGTCTCTCGTTGGCTGATGGTTGTCAGAGTTGAGATTTTCTCCTCACTGGGGATTTTATGATGTGGGATTTCTGGAACTTCCCAGCTGATGACCTGCCCATTTCACCAGGCTTCCTGAAGAGAAAGGAAACAAAGTTCCCAGAAGTTCTCTAACCAGTGGTGACACTATCAATTCAATTCAATTCTGTCCATCATGTCTGTCTGCCTCTGCACTAGTGCTTCCAGACCTTCTGAGCATATTGAGCAATTTCTGTTCTCATTTCAGATTTCTAGCAATTAATCTTATATTCCTGTTTGTATTCCCCAATCAGGATGGTGAATGGCTTGCAGGTGAACCCGATGTTCCCATGTATCTGTTAACCTTGTCCTTTGATAGGACAAAATGTTCTTGGTTGGGTGAATTTCTGCAGTGTATCTTGTCCATGGGGACACACTGCAGCTACTGAGCATTGGTGATGGAGGGAGTGAATGTTTAAGATGATGTTGGATAGGTCACTGAGTAAGTGTGCTGGGAGGATGTTGAGCTTAATGAGTGCTATTTAAGCATCTGCTGAGTTTATTGAGCGCTTACTCTTTTTATTCCAGATTTCCAGCATCTACCACTTTTCATCTTTCTTCTGGAAAGATTTTGGAATGTTCTTATCAGCTTTGAAACAGTTTTTGTTTATTGCACATGTTTGGTTATAGCACTTGTAAGCTCCCTTTGTGTCTATTCCAAAATAAATCCTGTGTTTTTTCTAAAAATAATTCCAAACAAGTAATGTTATCCTGGATGCCTTTGCTTAGTACTGAGTCAATTTCAAATGTGACATGTGATACATGAATGAGACAGAGAGATCACGAGTTCTTCTGCAAGCAATAAATTGGCATTATTGTGTCACTGTTAATGAGAATATATGAATCTACTAAAATAAATCAAAGAACTGTAGATACTGGAAACCTGAAACAAAAGTAGAAATTGCTGGAGGAACTCAACAGGTCTGGCAGCCTGTCTGGAGAGATAAACAGAGTTAATGTTTTGAGCCCAGTGACCATCCTTGTGAACCAGTAGTCACCCAGAAAACGTGGTCTACATGCTGAAGGGATGGGCGTGGTAAAGGAATGAGCGATAACTGGAGTCAGAGCCCAGAGGCAAAGAAAGACAGCCAGGCAGACCAAGGGATGGAAAATAGTGAGCCAGGGAAGGAGGAAACCTGATAATGGGGATAATGAGTAGGTGAAAATGGGTTGGCTGAGGTGAAAGCAGTCCATGTCATGACAGGGCCTGGATTGTGGGGGTATGTAAAGGACATGGAAGGTGCTCAGGGCCTAAAATTGTTGAACACAATATTTAGTTTTGAGGACTGTGGAGTCTCCAAGTGGAAAATGAGGTGCTGTTCTTCCAACTTGAACCGAGCTTTGCTGGAACACTGCAGCAAGCCCGAGAGAGAGATGTTGGCTAGGGAACAGGGTGGTGTTTTAAAGTGGCATGCAACTTGAAACATGGAAATAGAAACTGAAATTGCTGGAGAAACTCCGCAGGTCTGGTAGCATCTGCGGAGAGAAAGCAAAGTTAATCTCTCAGTTCCAGCGGCTCTCCCTTAGAACTGGAAACTTGAAGCCATTTTTGCAGACAGAATGTAGGTGTTTCACAGAGCAGTCACTCCTCAGTCTGCCCAGTGTATATGAATCCAAAAATCTGTCCAATAATAATGAGTCTCCTTTCAAATGGAATGTGTTCTGCTTTTGAAAATTATTCTAGCAATATAAATATAAATATCTGATTGGTAGCCCTAATTCACAGCTGGCTTCAGGCTCTGGAATGATTGGTAGCCCTAATTCACAGCTGGCTTCAGGCTCTGGAATTCCCTCCTTAAACCTCTTCACTTCTCCTTCCTTTAAGGCCTTTCTCAAAACCTACCTCTGTGACCAACCTCATTTGGCCATCTGTGTTAATATATCCTCCTGTGAATTGGTCAGGTTTTGCCTGACGACGCTTCCCTGAAGCATTTCGGACATTTTGCAATATTTTGGGAGTAACGTGAATGCAGTTCTGAAGAACGGGTCATACCAAACTCGAAACACTAACTACGTGTTCTTTTCACAGACATTGTCGCTGGACCTACTGAGTTTCTGCAGAGCTTTTTAATTTTATGGTACCAACTTCTGATATTTTGGCCAAAACGTATCTTTCAATCAAATTTGATTACTTGGTCATTCTCACATTGATGCTTCTGGGAGAGTGCTGTGAGTGAATTAGCTGCTGAATATCTCCACATCACATCAGTGCCTGGGTTTCAGAAGTATGTTATTGTCTGTGAAACACTTTGGGACACCCTGAGACTGTGAAAGCTGTCATAGAATTACAAATCTTGTTATTTTATCTAGTGCCTGCAACCTGGTTAAGCACATTGTGACATCCACCACTTTCTGATAGACAAAAGAAAATAAAGAACTCTAAAGATGCGCATGTATCAATGTTTAAAGATGCATAATAATCCCAGCTGTCCTAAAACAGATGTTAAACATGCATCTCCCCATTCATTCATTCACAAGCTCATTCAAGCTTGACACAAACATCTGGCTTTTCTTCTTTTCCTCTCCCCATTCTACATCTGCATTCTTCACTTTCTCTCAATAAGTGCATTCCCTGGTCAACAATCAGAACTGGAGCCTGAACTTGTTTCTTTCTCTTGCTCCTACTGAATGAAGCTCAAAAGAAAACATGGCCACCTCAGCACTGCCTTCACTGAGATCATAAACATTGTTAGAACATGGAAAAAATAGGAACATTAGGAACTCTTTGAACCTGCTTCGCCATTCAATATGATCGTAGCTGGTCATCCAACTCAGTCCCCTGTTCCCACTTTCTCCTGATACCTTTTGATCCCTTTATCCTTAACAACTATATCTAACTTCTTCTTGAAAATATTCCACACTCAACTGTTTTGTATGGCAGAGAATTCCAAAAGCTCACCACTCGGTGGGAGAAAAGATTTCTCAGTTCTAATTGGCCTACCCCATTTCCTCAAAGTGTGTGACACCTGTTCTTGGACTCCCTGGTCATGGGGAATAACATTCCTGCTTAGAAGCATCCCTGCTGTATCGAGTTGGGATTGGATTCCTGACTTTCTGACTCTGTATAATTTAATTGCCATCAACAAGAATTTGCATTGATGTGAGCTGTTTGTATAAGCTTGTAAAACATTGAAAGGTGCTTCACATCAGCATCAGTCAGCAAACCACTGGTGAGTAAAACATCTGAGCCTAGCCTGAACCTGCTTTTATTAGATACTGAAAATGTAATGCTTCCTGCAAGACTTTTAGAAGAGTTTTACAGAAGAATTTAATGTTGAAATGTAGCTGAAATGTGTTGTCACCAATGTTTAGGAGAGTTCAGTCTCTTTAATCCCACTACTCAGCAGGACACAACATAACATAAAAATACTTCTTCCAGTTATCTATTAAATATCTTATGTATATTTATTTTTCTTTTAAAATGTCTACCAAGCAGGTCTCTTAAAAACCTAAAGTTCTTAATAAATGGGTTTATTATTAAAACAAAAGTTATTGAGTGGAAATGTGATAACTGGTTGGCATGAACAATTGGTAGTATGAAAGTATCAATGTTTATCTCTCTAAATAATCCAAAACACACATAGAAATATGATGTTCATGCACACATTTTGGAAAAGAGGAAAATAAACGTATTTCTCTCAGCAGAGGTCCACCTTCAAATAAAGAAATACACTTTCGGATCTACATGTTATTCCTGAAGGCAAAAAATATCCGGCAGGGAAAAATTGAAGTACATTACTGTGATGTTCTGGCCTGTATGGACAAGTCAAAATCATTTACGGTTCTCTCTGGAGGCTTATCAGATATGCATTGCTCAGGAAATACAATATTGAAGATTTCTTTATATTACTCTTTCAGAAGAACAAATAGGTTTCACCATGAACTGAAAAAGAAGCTTTTTTACCTCTCTCCTTTAATAGGAGAAATCACCTGGGTAGCTTCACAGGCTTTTTTACTCCCAACTGAAGATCACATAAAACATGAAGCTTTCCATCCATTTTTTGTTCAAAACAGCCCCAGCACGGGTCTACAGCAAAACAAGCAGTTATCACCAGTTCTATAATTCCTAGGAAGTGTTGTTTAAAAAATAAAAATTCTCCAATGCCTGCAGTGACTTTTTAATGACCCCCTTGAAATAAACTACTCCAGATATTTCCACAAAACTTGAAAGAAATCAATTTTACTATCCTTCAAACCTAAGTCCTCAGATAAAATGTCAATAACAAAGCTACAATCTCAGAAATTCAAGGTCCAAAGTCAAAGCTGGTTGTGAATTGGGAGAGAATAAGCAAGGGTTTTGTAGGACCTCGACTGTATAGAGGATAGAAGCTGGGAAGGGGACAAGAAGAGAATGGATAGTCTAGTGTGGAGATAACAAATCAAGAGGGACAGTTTCAACAATCGTTATTTACTCATATTTCATTGACTGTACAAGCCTGCTCGTTGTATGCATCTTTTGAGATAATTTTAATGATTTAGCTGTTACAAAATAAAGAGTTGACATTTCACAGATTGACAAGGAGTTAAATTCTTCTCATATTTCTGGCCTGCAGCAAGCTCTGCCAGGATAGATGAAAAACTAGTGCACTATTGATCTTGCTAATACTGTGACAAACTTTGTCCTCGGAATTTTCTGAAGTTTAATCTTCGAAGACCCACAGAAAAATTCCTTCACTGCAGATTGGAAATGTTACAAGCCTACAGCTTCACATCTAATTCGGAGCAAAGTGCAACTACAGAAATGCCCTGAGGTTTGCTGCAATTCAACTGTAATCATCTGGATATTTTTAATCAGGGTATCAATCGATTTAGTGCAAGAACCCCAACATTTTTTTTCTTTGAATTGGTCAAACTCAACCATCCACCTACCATCACAGGATAAGTCCCATCTACTGCTCTCTCCAGTAAAAATGTGTATTCCAGTTTGCCTCAGTTGCTGGAACTCTGATCTCTGCACCTGAATGCAACATATCTGAACTACAAATTCAACGCATGGATGTTACAGTGGATAGCTGGCAGTGAGGTTTTCTAATTTGGACTGATTAAGGATAAATCACGATACTTTCCAGAGTACAGCCTAGGTTTACAAGAATGAGACCTGGACTTCAAAGGTTAAGTCATGAGAAGAGACTACACAAACTTTCTCTAGAATTTAGAAGGTTAAGGGGTGATCTGATCGAAGTCTTCAAGATATTCACCAGAAGAGACAAGATAAGGGGTGATCTGATCGAAGTCTTCAAGATATTCACAGGAAAAGACCAGAGAGAATAAGATAAACTATTTCTCAATAGTATGAAATTAAATACAGTAGATGGCCAATGAAAATTGGAGATCCACGCATAGATAAAGAACAAAGAACAAAGAAAATTGCAGCACAGGAACAGGCCCTTCAGCCCTCCAACCCTGCGCCGATCCAGATCCTCTATCTAAACCTGTTGCTTATTTTCCAAGGATCTGTATCCCTCTGCTCCCTGCCCATTCATGTATCTGTCTAGATACATCTTAAATGACACTGTCGTGCCCGCCTCTACTACCTCCGCTGGCAACGTGTTCCAGGCACCCACCACCCTCTGCGTAAAGAACTTTCCACGCATATCTCCCTTAAACTTTTCCCCTCTCACCTTGAAATCATGACCCGGGTAATTGAGTCCCCCACTCTGGGAAAAAGCTTCTTGCTATCCACCCTGTCTATACCTCTCATGATTTTGTAGACCTCAATCAGGTCCCCCCTCAACCTCCGTCTTTCTAATGTAAATAATCCTAATCTACTCAACCTCTCTTCATAGCTAGCGCCCTCCATACCAAGCAACATCCTGGTGAACCTCCTCTGCACCCTCTCCAAAGCATCCACATCCTTTTGGTAATGTGGCGACCAGAACTGTACGCAGTATTCCAAATGTGGTCGAACCAAAGTCCTATACACCTGTAACATGACCTGCCAACTCTTGTACTCAATACCCTGTCCGATGAATGAAAGCATGCCATATGCCTTCTTGACCACTCTATCGACCTGCGTTGCCACCTTCAGGGTACAATGGACCTGAACACCCAGATCTCTCTGTGCATCAATTTTCCCCAGGGCTTTTCCATTTACCATATAGTTCGCTCTTGAATTGGATCTTCCAAAATGCATCAACTCGCATTTGTCTGGATTGAACTCCACCTGCCATTTCTCCGCCCAACTCTCCAATCTACCTATATTCTGCTGCATTCTCCGACAGTCCCCTTCACTATCTGCTACTCCACCAATCTTAGAGTCATCTGCAATCTTGCTAATCAGACCATCTATACCTCCCTCCAGATTATTTATGTCTGTCACAAACAACAATGGTCCCAACATGGATCCCTGTGGAACACCACTGGTCACAGTTCTCCATTTTGAGAAACTCCCTTCCACTACAACTCTCTGTCTCCTGTTGCCCAGCCAGTTCTCTATCCATCTAGCTAGTACACCCTGGACCCCATGCGACTTCACTTTCTCCATCAGCCTACCATGGGGAACCTTATCAAATGCCTTTAAAACCTTTAAAATGATTTTTAAAATGTCATGACAGGCACAGAAAGTAATGATGAAAGCTGATGGAATGTTGGCCTTTATATCTAGAAGACTGGGCTATAAGTATGCTCCAGTTTTACAACACCCTGGTTAGACCCTGCTTGGAGTACTGTGAGCAGATCTTGGCACCACACCTTAGGAAAGATAGATTGGCCTTGGAGGAAGTACAAGTGCTCGAACACTTTAACAGGAAAAGACAGGATAGAGAAAGATAAACTATTTCCACTGATTGAACAATGTGGGAAAGTGTGAGGCTATGCACTTTGGTGGAAAGAATAGAGGTGTAGACTATTTTGTAAATGAGGAAAGGCTTCAGAAATGTGAAACATAGTTTAGGGTTTTCTTAAGGTTAACAGGTAGGTTCAGTTGGCAGTTAGGCAGGTAAATATAATACTTGCATCAATTTCAAGAGGGCTCGAATACTGCTGAGGCTGTATAAGGTTCTGGTCAGACTACGTTTAGAATATTGTGAGCAGTTTTGGGCCTTGTATCTAAGGAAGGATGCGTTGGCATTGAAGGGGTCCAGAGGAGGTTTACAAGAATGATACTGGGGAGGAAGAGCTTGTCTGATGAGGAGTGGTTGAGGATTCTGGGTCTGTAGTCAATGAAATTTAGAAGGATGAGGGAAAATTTGATTGAAAATTACAGAATACTGACAGGCCTGGATAGAGTGGATATGGAGAAGGTGTTTTCAATGAGTAGGAGAGGCTAGGGCCTGAGGGCACAGCGTCAGAGTGAAGAGATGATCTTTTAGATGTGGGAAGAGGAGGAATTTCTTCAGCCAGAGGATGGTGAATCTGCGGAACACATTGCCACAGAGGGCTGTGGAGGCCAAGTTACTGAGTGTCTTTAAGACAGAGATAGATAAGTTTCTGATTAGTAAAGGGATTAACGGTAACGGGGAGGACCCAGGAGAAAAGAGTTGAGAAACATATCAGCCATAATCGAATCATGGGGCAGAGCCAATGGGCCGAATGGCATAGATCTGTTCCTATGTGTTAAGGTCATACAGTTAGGAAGCTCTTCTACATACAAAGGGTGGTGGATGTTTGGAATTCTCTTCCACAAATAGCTGTGGATGCTGGATTAGTTGTTAATTTGAAATCTGAGATAAACAGAGTTTCGATAAGCATACTGATTATGGGAAATGGGTCAAAAGCAAGTTCATGGAGTTCGGTCACATTTCAACCGTAATTTTATTGAACAATGGAACAGGCTCAGGGTCTGAATGATCTACACCTGTTCCCATGTTCGTCTGTTGCTTGAAGTGAAATTCAAACAAGAAATAGCTCTGCTTCTTCTTTTTCAAGTTTCCATGTGACTATTCAAATTAAAAACTCTCAGTCAACCTTTCCGTGAATACTGTATCCCAACTTAAGAAAGATGAGAAGATTTATGAGAGGCTGCAGAAAAAGTTCACGAGACTTGATGCAGACTGATGGCTTCTATGATGAGGGAAGATTAGTAAAGCAGCAGCTGGTCCCCTTCGAGAAAGGAAGGTTAAGAGAATTAAGCAGAGTGAAAGATGTCCATGCTGACGCGATCTTCTGCAGAGACAGATGAGGCATCTAAGCAGCTTTTAACAGAGCAGTTAAGAGTCATTATTAACCAAAGTGTAGGCAGGCAGCTGGATACCCCCTGTTAGTGTTGTCCCAAATAGTCAGTCTGTCAAGTACTTTTAAGAGACCTTCTCAAGATCTCATTATGCCACAGAATATGACTGGAGGGTATAAAGATCACATACTCCGCTTTACCTGGGGATTACTTGAAGCATGACACTCTACTGGAAGCATGCTCCTCAGCTGAAATCTAATAATTGAAATGTTAGCTCAAGCAACAATCTGCTTGTGAATGTAATGGGTGTATATCATATTTTATCCTATTAAATATCAGTCGCATTCTTCAATACTACATTATCCACGCCTAGTTTCTTATGTGGCATACACAATCTTTGCTGCATCAAATAACACAACCTGTTAGAGGCAAATACCCATATCTTTCTTTTTTATCCTACTGTCCCATAGGATGTTGCTGCCTGGGCCAATATTTACTGCTCATCTTTAGTTGAGTTTAAGGAGGTGGTGGTGAGCTGTCTTCTTGAATTACTGCAATCCATATGTTGTGGATTGGCCAACAATGCTGATGGAGAGGAAATTCCAAGATTTTGTCCCAGTGATACTGAAGGAACTGCGATATATTTCCAAGTCAGGGTGACAAATGCCTTGGAGGGGATTTTGCAGCTGGTGGTGTTCCCTTGTATCTCCGCCCTTGTCCTTCTAGATGGAAGTGGTTGTAGATTTGGGAGCTGCTTTCTGAGGAATTTTGGTGAATTTCTGCAGTGCATCTTGTCAGTAGTACACACTGCTGTTACTGAGTGTCAATAATGGAGGGCATGAATGCTTATCGATGTGGTGCCAATCAACCAGGCTGCTTTGTCCTGGATGGTGTTAAGCTTCTTAAGTGTTGTTGGGGCTGCACTCATCCAGGCGAGTGGGGAGTATTTCATCACACTCCTGACTTGTGCCTTGTAGATGATGGGCAGGTTTTGGGGAGTCAGGAGGTGAGTTAGTTGCCGCAGTATTCCTGGCCTCTGACCTCCTCTTGTAATCACTGTGCTTATTTGGTGACCCCAGTTGAGTTTCTGGTCAATGGTAACCCCCAGGATGTTGATAGTGGGGGATTCAGTGATGGTAACACCATTGAATGTCAAGGGGCAGTGGTTAGATGGTCTCTTTTTGGAGATGGTCATAGCCTGGCATTTGTGCGGTGCGAATGTCAGCAGGAGTGACCATCTGCAAGAAAAAAAACCTCTAACAATTCAACGGTGGATATTCAGAAAACAATTTGCAATGTAATAAAATAACAACTCTGGGGACCACATAACTTAGGCAATGAGCAGCATCAGTCTCTAAAAATGCAGACAGTCAAACAAATCTGCAGATTGAGTAGTGGCCAACAAGAGTACAGTTGCTTCAGTACACTAGGAATTTCAAAGCGATTGCAGGCAAAATTAAAAGGGTCCACGACGTGCACTCTATCCCGTGTTCCCAACAGAAAACTAAAAAAGAACAAATCTTTCTTTATAAAAATGCACAAAAGAAAACAGCCTGAGAAGCTCACTTTCAAAGTGCTCCAGAAAGAAAATTCAACTGTCAAAAAACTTAGAAGTAACAGTTTTCTACTTTGAGAAAGCTTACCTGTGTTTAGAAGATGGTCACTTCTGTTATTTATTTTCCCTGAAACAGAACAAAATTACAGGAGAGACCATATGATATCATCACTCCTTATTTGGAGTGAACAGAAACACCAAGCCTGAAATTTCTAAGCTGCAAAACAGTGAATTCTTTGTTAAGAAAGCAACAGCTTTGAAGAGGAGTAAAGCCAGGAAAGAAAGAACAAAAGGAAACGTGAAGTGAAACAGAAGAAATAAAAGGGAAATATAAAAAGGAGAGAGAACTGAAACTCACAAAAAGAAATGTACTGCTCTCAATGGTTTTACACAAAAAGTAACATTTGTAAAAATTATTCATTTGTGGAATGTGGGCATCACTGGCTGGGTCAGCATTTATTGCCTGCCCCTAGTTGCCCTTGAGAAGGTGGTGGTGAGGTGCCTTCTTGAACCGCTGCAGTGAGCCTGCTGTGGGTTGACCCACACTGCCCTTAAGGAGGGAATTCCAGGATTTTGACCCAGTGACAGTGAAGGAATGGCATACATTTCCAAGTCAGGATGGTGACTGACTTGGAGGATAACATGAAGGCAATGGTGTTCCTATGTATCTGCTGCCTTTGGAAGTGGTCATGGGATTGGAATGTGCTGTCTGAGTATCTTTGGTGAATTTCTGCATCGCATCTTGTATATAGTACACACTGCCGCTACTGAGCATCTGTGGTGGAGGGAATGGATGCTTGTGGAACAATTTCAAGGGAAATGGAAGGCAACATTTAATTATGGTCTGGTTACCTAATGATACTTTAATTGAATGAAAATTGCTGTTGAATTGCAATTTTTCATTGATGAAGAAGGTGAGGAAAAATATACTGATGTATAATGATTGGAATGAGGGCAGCCAGGTGGACCTTATAGAATATGAGTTCCCTGACTGGGGCTGTTAATCTGGTCCAATCAGGGAGCCCTGGCTGACAGATATAAACAGGAGTGTCAGGATTCTGTTCGCTCTGGGAGCCAGCTCTGAGATAGCTGGGTCAGGGTCATGTGCCATGCATGTATAAATAAAGGGTGACTTGGTGATGGGATACTGACCTTTGTGGAGTTTTTGCATGATGATGATGATTGCGCATTGATGTCGCCTGACCAGTAGCAAGACAAGCAGGTTGTCATATAGGCACAACTGAGAACAATCTATACCTCTCCAGATAAGGATAATTTGCCAACCCTCCAATGTGTTAGATTGAAGTTTGAGATATTTGTTTTCTAAACTCTGTTTTAGCTGTTTGTATCATTATTGAATTGAGAACGCTTACCTACATACCATGTATATCTGTTCGGATGATTTTTACATCCCAAGAAAGGGGGAGTGTTGTGTTATGTCTCACAGTCAGTGTATCAGCAAACTGTTAATAGGCTTATGATATCACCATCCTACTCTGGCACATGACCTGAGGGTGAAGATTACCTATTCCATCTTATCCAGCTTCAATTGAAGCATGACACTCTGCTGGGAAATAAAAAGTTCCTTAATTGTCATCTCATAGCTTAATATTAGCCCAGACACTGACGTCCCCGTGAATGTAGAGTCCTGGAGAAAAGACAGGACAGTGGAGTTGAGAGTTATCAGATCAGCCATGATCTCATTGATAGACAAAGCAGACTTCATGGGCTGAATTGCCTATTTCTGCTCCTAAATCTTATGGTCTTATGGCAATGTTCATATACGATAGCTACTTTAAAGGAATTTCTATTGGATTCTTCAGTACCTCATTATCCAGTTTTAGCTCCTTCACTTACAAGGGATTATGTGAGCATTGTAGCATCAGGAAAGTTCCCTGTTAGAGACAAAAACCCAAATTACCTCCTACAAACAACAGAAAATGGGAGACTGCCCCTCTGACAGTGCAGCACTCCCTCAGTAATACACTGAGAGACTGTCCCTGTGACAGTGCAGCACTCCCTCAGTAATACACTGAGAGACTGTCCCTCTGACAGTGCAGCACTCCCTCAGTAATACACTGAGAGACTG
>NC_063343.1:69828139-69828309 GCF_021869965.1 Rhincodon typus
TGACAGTGCAGCACTCCCTCAGTAATACACCGAGAGACTGTCCCTCTGACAGTGCAGCACTCCCTCAGTAATACACTGAGAGACTGTCCCTGTGACATTGCAGCACTCCCTCAGTAATACACCGAGAGACTGTCCCTCTGACAGTGCAGCACTCCCTCAGTAATACACTG
>NC_063343.1:69828319-69843775 GCF_021869965.1 Rhincodon typus
CTGAGAGACTGCCCCTCTGACAGTGCAGCACTCCCTCAGTAATACACTGAGAGACTGCCCCTCTGACAGTGCAGCACTTCCTGAGCACTGAAGCACCACAAATGATATGCTTCAGCTTTTGAGGAAAGACTTAAATTCAGAACATTCTAACTGAGTATCAGTGCTGCCTGATTTGTTACAACAATCACTACATTTGAAAAGCCATTAATTGTGAAAAGCACTTGAGATATCTTAAAGTGCTGAAATACTTTGTAAATACAAGTATCATTTGTTATAGATCATTTATATTGCCTACATTTCACTGCTTTTCTCTGATAACTCATTTTATCTCTGATACTGTTAGGTGAAAAGAAATCAACTGGTTTCTTTTAATCCTTCTTATTTAACTTGGAGTTTCTGTTATTTGATGCCTGTGCTATAATGGACAAATGGGGCAATTTTAAACTGCTGTTCACACCAGCTATGAGACACTGAAAAGGAGAAAGAAGCAATTGTTCCTGAATCCAATTATCAGGTAACTGTATAGTTGGGAACAAATCCAGTGAAAATAAGATGGTGTGTCTTGTATATGCCAATCTCATTTTGAATTGTCACTGAGCCAGTAATCCAGAGACCCAGTTAATGTTCTGAGAATCTGGGAACATCCGGTTATGTTCTGGGAACAGTGCTTGAATCCTACTATGGCAAATGGTGGAATGTGAATCCAAATAACAGGTAGTAAATCTTGAAACAAGGAAAAGTTCAAGACCATTCAACCCTTGGAGTCTGTTCCGCCATTCAATATAATCATGGTTAATGCTCTATCTCAATGCCATACTCCTGCTTTCCCCTATGCCCTTGTTTGCTGTAAAATCTAAAAAAAATCCATCTCTTTCTTGATTATATTCAGTGATTTGGCCTTCACAGCCTTTTATGGTAGAGAATCCCATGGGTTTGAGTAAAGAAGCTTTCTTCATCCCAGTCCAAAATAGTCTACACGTATTCTAACATTGTGTCTCCTGGTCCTAGTCTTTCCAACCAGGAAAACATCCTCCCTGAGTCCCAGTCTATCCTCACTTGTAGAATTTTACACATTTGGTATAAGGAGGATGGTTGGAGTTCAGTCATCTCAGCTCCAGGACATCTCTGCAGGAGTTCCTCAGTATAGTGTCCTAGGCTCAACCATCTTCAACTGCTTCATCAATGACATTCCCTCCGTCATAAGGTCAGAAGTGGAGATGTTCGCCGATGATCGCACAATGTTTGGCACCATTCGCAATTCTTCAGATACTCAGACACTGCAGCAGTCCATGTCCAAATGCAGCATGATCTGGATAATATCCAACATTGGGCTGACAAGTGGCAAGTAACATTTGTGTCACTCAAGCGTCATGCAATGAAAATCTCCATCAAGCGGGAGTCTCACCATAACCCTTGACATTCAATGTCATTACCATTGCTAAAACCTCCAGGCTCAACATCCTGGGGGTTGCCATTGACAAGAAACTGAACTGGACGAGCCATTTAAGTACTGTGGAGCAGGTCAGAGCTAGGAATCCAACATTGGGTAACTCACCTCCTGGTTCCTCAAAGCCTGTCCATCATCTACAAGGCACAAGTGAGGGGTGTGATGGGATACTCCTCACTTGCCTGGATGAGTGCAGCTCCAACAACACTCAAGAAGCTTGACACCATCCAGGACAAAGCAACCGCTTGATTGGCACCACATCCACAAGCATCCACTCCCTCCACCAATGACACTCAGTAGCCGAAGTGTGTACTGTCTACAAGATATCCTACAAAACTTCACTTTCGCAAATACAATTAGGGTTAACAATGACCAATGGCTCAGCCAGAAAAACCCACATTCCATGAATGATGTTTTAAAAATGGAGTTTGTTGCGACTTTCAAATTGGATTGGAATAATAGTAATTGTCTGGCTTGGATTTGGAACTATTTGTTAACCCAGAGAGCAGTGAGCCTGTGGAATTCTCTGCCTCAGAAAATGCTTGAGACCAAAACATTAAACATTTTCAAGTAGGAGTTGGATTTAGTTTTTTGTGTGGCTCATGACATCAAAGGGTGTGTGAGAAGAAAGCAGGAACAAGGTACTGAATTGGAAGATCAGCCATGATCAAATTGAATGAATGTCACAGCAGGGTCGAAGGGCTGAATAGCCTGCTCCTCCAATTTTCTATGTTTCTATTGCATTTTAGTTTTAACGTGTGTAGATTAAAAACAACTGTATTTAGCTTTTGTCTTGATAAAACTGTGATGAGGATGACTACGACATCACTCAAAAAATGTCAGGCTGTTTACAATTGGCCAAGTTGATGTCTCTGACTTCAAACCACTTGCTTACTACTCACATATACAGCTCTCAAGTTTTAAAACAACACTATACACACATACATATGCTCAGAACAGTCCTTGCTGCCTGTTCAGTTCAATGTCCTGAGGCACCTCAGCAAGGCTGGATGCAGTGATGTGCAATGACACATTTATTAATGCTGCTGGTAACTGCTCTCTGGTCTTTTTCATAACATGTCATATAAGGCACAAACCTGGCCGAGCTAAAGCCAGGATTAATAAAAACTCTCATTTTACTCATGTGCCTGGGAAACAGCTCAGCCAACAAAGATCAGGAGAAACTTTCATTTAATTTTTCAAAACTCTGTCGAAAATAATTACTTTTACAGTTTGACAGATAATAAATTAACACCATTGATAAAAGTTGAAAGTGGTGGCTAAACTCAGTAGGTCCGGTCGCATCATGGACAGAGACAGAGGCAACATTTCCAGTATGATCTTTCTTCAGAATGTTGAGCTTTTTTTTAATGCCTTCATAGAACATGAGTTTGCTGATGTTCCCAGTATTATCACTCATCCCCATTTGCCCCTGAGAAGGTGATCACATGTTTTCTTTTATTGCTGCAAATCTCAGTGTTGTTCAGAAGTGTGTTCCAGGATTTTGACCCAATGGCAATGAAAGAAAAGTGATATAGTCCCAAGTCTTGGAGAGGAACTTGCAGCTGATGGTACTTCCAAACATCTACTGACCTTGTCCTTCTAGTTGGTAGACCCCACCCACCCCTTCCCACAACACCTTCTGTCCCAAGTGTGTCAGAGCCTACGGAAGCCCCATCAAACCGTACAGCCACCTACGGACTTACTCTGAGAGTGGAAGAGAGTCATCTTCATGTATGAGGGACCGCCAATGAATGAATAAGTTGGTAGAGGTTACACATTTTGAAGATTTTGTTGGTGGATCACCGCTGTTCTTCTGTTCTGCATCTTGTACACAGTATGCACTAGAGTCAATGTGTGTCAGTGGTGGAGGGAGTGGATTATGAAGCTGGTGGATGTGGTACCAATCAAATGTCCTGGATGGTGTCAAGCTTCTTGAGTGTTGTTGCAGCTGCACTCATCCAGGCAAATGAGAGTATTTCATCACCCTCCTAACTACTGCCTTGTACAGTGAGGTGACAGGTGATGAGTTACTTTTGGGATTCCCAGCCTCTGACCTGTACTTGTAGTGATATTTTGGACAAGCTCTGATTGCCTAGGGGGTCATTTAATTCAGATGTTTGAACAGCTGGCTTGCAATGCAGAATTGTGCCAACAGTGAGGGTACAATTCCTACACCAGCTCAGATTTCCATGAAGGACTCTAACCTCTCTCCTCACCTGAGGTGTGGTGATCCTCAGGTTAAACCATGACCAATTGCCTCTCTCTAATGAGAGAGCAGTCTGATGGTCAGGTCGGGCAATGTTGACTTCATATTTACTATCTCCACAGCTGTTCCAGTTGTTCCTGGTCTATGGTAATTTCCTGAATGCTGATTGTGGGGGATTCAATGATGATAATTCCATTGAATGTCAAGGAAAGATGGTTTGATTCTCTCTTGTTGGAATTGATCATTGCCTGTTACTTGTGCATTGCAAATATTACTAACCACATATCAGCTTAAACTTGGATGTCATCAATGCTTTGCTGCATACCGTCACTGAATGTTTCACTATCTGAGGGATTGTAGGAAATGCCGAACATTGTACACTCATCAGGGCATGACCCCACTTCAGAAGGAGGCAAAGTCAATGGCCTCATTGCCTGTTAACTGCCTTCCAAAGTGACCAATCAAGACAGTCAGATCAAGGACATTTAGGGATGGGCAATGACAGATGGATGTCCCAGCCACACACATATTGCAGGAAAGAATAAGGATAAAAAGGCCTGCTCCAATACTTACTTAAAATCATTTCTATTCCTGAATTTCAAATCCACATTCTCCCCTGACCACCATATTCCTCGATTCCCTTAGAATATTGATCTTAGCCTTGAACATACACAATGACTGAGCATTCACAGACCTCTGAGGTGGACAAGTCAAAAGATATAATGGTTTCGTTGATGAACTTTCTCCTCATCACAGTTTGAATTGGCCGGACCTTTGTCCTGAAGCTATCCCCACTAGTTCTAGGCTACTTGGCTAGACTCTGAGGAGAACTCCCCTGTCGTAGGGTTCTCTCAAGGATGTACCAGATTGTGAACCTGGTTTTTGCTACACTCTCTGGTGTCGGACTTGAAAGTAAAATGTTCTGACTTACAGGTAAGTGCTACCCTTTGAGTCAGGACTGACATAAACAAGTTTATCTACACTCACTGTAGGCCAGTGACCCGTGTATGATCAGATTGATATGAGCACATATCAATGTATTTCTCATCACAATGTGGAAGGCAAAAATAAAATGTTCTTAAATGTATATGTGTAAGTGTATTGTTATAGACAAGGCCAAACCACCTCAAAATATATTAGGAAGATAGCCTAGACCCCAACATTTTCTTATTTTAGAGGTAAGTGTAAGGTGTTGTGTTCCAGATGCAATTTGATTGATCAAATTATTTGACTTTATGCAAAACTCACTTTATTTTTAAATAATATTTTAAATACAGGCAAAATAAAAATAAAATAAAAGAATTGGCCTAACTGTAATTCTGTTGAAATGCTTAACAAAATTATATATATTATGTATATAATATTAACTACTGCTAATTAACTGTTCCAATATTGTAGCATCCCATAAACATACCCTCGGCAAAGGCAAATTCAGTAAAATAGATTGTATATGTTTATCTAGCAGCAGGAAGAGAACCCCAGCTTTTAGACACAACAGAGCCAAACAAAAGCTTCCACATCTAACTTCAAGACCCCCAGCAAGCGCTGAAAGCTAAAACTAATTGTTTTGGTTCTGTGGGAGCTTGACACCATCCATTCATGATGCTTCTACTATCCCAACTTTTAAAAAAAAACCCTAACCACAAGCTGGTTACTTCATTTGCTTTGAGCAGACTGCTCTATACCTCTGTCTCAACCTTTCCTCATAAAAAAAACCAGGGCAAAGAACACCTTTTAAAGCCATACTATTGTCATGGTATCAATGATGTACTCCCAAACAAGACTGCAATTCTTGCAGTCCCGAATTTGAAAGTTCATTAATATCAGGCACATGCCAGGGTCTCTGCCAGCTCCAATCATGGATTTGAGGGCAATGCAGAGAGGTGGTTTACTGTAAAAGCACTGAGTGGTTAAACTGCCCTGTCTGTTTCAGTGTCACAGCCATGGCTTAATGCTATACAGATGTATTTGATTCAGTTGGAACACTTTGCTCTGAAAAACAGAAATAACAAATCTCAAAACCCTTATCTTGCTGATTGTGGGAGTCCAAATTCTCCCTTGATCAGATGCCAATCCCTAGTGGATAGGACAACTCTGTGTCTGCTTCTAGCTGGATAGAGAATAGAGTCCTGTTTTGTACAGTGGCATTGCAGATTCTTCATGAGTTACTTTGTGAAACAATACAGCGCTTCTTTTGGAAAATATTCCTGCGTTACAACAATGATTGTATCTCTAAAATGCTTCACTGGATCATTCTGAGGATGGAGGGTTTGTGCTATAGGGAGAGGCTGAATAGACCGGGGCTTTTTTGCCTGGAGCATTGAAGGCTGAGGGGTGACCTTATAGAGGTTTATGTAATCATGAGGGACATGGATAGGGTAAATAGACAAAGTCTTTTCCCAGAGGTGAGGGAATCCAAAACTAGAAGGCATAGGTTTAAGGTGAGGGGGGAAAGATTTAAAAGGGACCTGAGGGGCAACTTTTTCACACAAAGGGTGGTGCGTGTATGGAATGACCTGCAGAGGAAGTGGTGGAGGCTGGTACAATTATAACATTTAAAAGGCATGAATATGGAATACATGAATAGGAAGAGTTTAGAGGGATATGGGCCAAATGCTGGCAAATAGGACTAGATTGATTTAGGATATCTGGTTGGCATAAATGAGTTGGACCGAAGGGTCTGTTTCCATGCTGAGACTCTATGACTCAATGGCTCGATGTAAAAGGTCTTGTATAAATAAAAGTTCTGTTTTTGTCTTTCTCTCATCTTCCTTCCATCAATAATTTCATTAGAAGGATCAAACCATGAGAAACTTCATCAACATATTTAGGATCTTCTCAGACAAAAAGACCAGATGGTCTTTTACCCTGACAGATTTATTCAAATTTTTAACATGCTTAATTATTTTTCAGCATCATTTTACTTGACAATGCCATCCATCCAATTTTCATTTTTTTTAACATTTTGCGATATTTAATATGTTAAGCACATGGTGTGTGTTATGAAGGGCAATTTTTATAGGAAGTTTGAAGTTACAGACAGATTTGCAAAAGAAAGTAGTGTCTCAACTTAAATAATTGAATCTCTTTGTGAGAAAACTTATTTCCCAACTCATCAAACTGCCATGAAATATTAAACAGCTTTCCAGTCATCAATATTAGTTAATACATTGAGCTTTATGAATAATTAATTATCCATCCCTGTGATATAATATTCAAATCACTTCATCATTTGCTAAAACAAAATTGCATGGCAGGCCTGTCATTAATATATTGATCAGTGTTCAGGATTATACATGAAAACGGATCATTTATCAGTAAAAAAAGATTGATCATTTATCAAAAGAGTTATTTGTTAATTAAAAGGATTGTCTACTTACATACAATATTATCTGTACAAAGAGAAAAATACAATTCTGATACTGAATACATTAGCATACCCCAACTGTATTCAAAGGTTCTTTGTACATTTCTATCAATGAGTAACTATTATATATTTCCAAGTATTGCAGATTGACGTGTGTTCTGAGTGACACAGCTTAGCTGTTACACCAAAGTTGTAAAACTGAAAGGAAAGCACATTCATTTCTGCAGTAATGTAAAACAAAAGATTGCAGATGCTGGAGATCTGAAACAAAAACAGAAATTGCTGGAGAAACATAACAGGTCTGCAGCATCTGTGGGAAGAAAACAATGTTAACGTTTTGAGTGCAGTGACTTGAGTTCTGATTTTTGATGAAAGGTCACTGGATTCACAATGTTAACTCTGCTTTCTTCTCACAGTTGCTGCTGAATTTCTCCAGCAATTTCACTTCTGTAGTGCCTTTCATGACTTCATGATATCCCAAAATTAGTTTGCAGCCAATGCAATATCTTTGAAACAAGAATCGAGGCTGCTGGAAAAACTCAGCAGGTCCGGCAGTGAATCAGAGTTAACGTTTCAGGTTCAGTGACCCTTCCTCGGGACTCTCAGTTCTGAAGGAGGGTCACTTAATCCAAAACGTTAACTCTGATTTCTCTGCACAGATGCTGCCTGACCTGCTGAGCTTTTCCAGTAATCTATATTTATGTTTCTGATTTACAGTATCCGCAGTTCTTACAGTTTTTACTCAGCAATATCTTTGAAATATAGTCAATGTCATAACACAACACCAACATATTTTCAGTAGTACCTTCAAAGTTATACATCATCCCACAGTGTATCACACAAAACCATATTTGCCACAAAACTTCATAAGGATGTAGTAGGGACAGGTTGGGTAAAAGCTTGCTGAAAGGTCTGGGTGTGAGGGAGTGTCTTGACAGAGGATATGGAGAAGATTGAGAAGGGAGATTCAGAGCTGATGTTCTAAGCAGGCGAAGGCCTGGGTACCAATGGTAGAGCAATTGACCAGGAATGTGCAGGAGATCATGATTAGAGAAGCCCAGAGATTTCAGGGGGTTGTGGGGCTGAGGGAGATTGTAAAGATTGGGAGGTGCAAGGCCACTGAGGGATTTTGGAATAGGAATGTTTAAATTAATGTATTGCCACAATAGGAACTGTCTAGGTCAGTAAGCATAGGAGATATCACTGAATAGCATTTAGTTTGAACTAAGAGCAAGGGAAAAGATTTTGAATGGACTCAAGCTGACATTAGTTGAGAAATGAGAGTTTGATTCATAGAGCATTGGAATAGAAAAAGAACTATCCAATTATCTAGCACCTTTCAACATCATGTGACATCTTGACTTGCTTATTTGAATAGGTAGCTAGTTTACGATGTAGAATAGCACCAATGGCCCTGGTTCAATTCCCACATTGGGTGAGGCCCCCTATGTAAGTCCTGTCTTCTCAAACCTGGCTCTTGCCTGATGTGTGGCAGGTGAGGTTAGATTAAATTTACTCCTAATTGACTCTCTCTAATATGAGAGTGGGACTGTGGTGAGTATGGTGACGTTACCTTTCACCAATACTGGGTAAGGGTTGTTTGTGGTAGCTCATTGCCACCAATTCTTCTTTGTTTTGGCTTTTGGACTCATCTAGTTATTAGTGGCAGAGGTTACATCAACATGTAGGATGTACAGAGAAGGAACTGTTTTTCAAGGTTTGTTGTATGATAGCAATAAATACAAACACATTTGATAATGTATAATTGCAAAGACCTTGGGGAGATGGTACACACACATCTTCTTTCTCTCTCTCTGTTAGTCACTTGAAATATTAAATCTGTTTCTTTCTCCACAGATGCTGCCAGACCTGATGAGTTTCTCCAAATCTTCCTGTGCCAAAAATTAAGAAGGGAAGTAAGAAGGTGGAATAAAGTACATTTTTTGTCTAAAGGTTGAGAGAATTGAATGGTGTTGATGGCTTCATGAAAGAAATAAAAATGCTTGGAGACAGGGAAAGGATAAGAAGGCATGTTGAGAAGTAAAAGAAGTGAGGGTGATTGTTATAGTTATTTCCTATTTTACAAAACACTTAAGTACATTTACATATAAGCATGCATGAACCATCATTCCTCTCACTTTATTCTAGAGGCATAAGTATTGGGCAGACCCTATGAGGAAGTGTTACAGCTGTGCTCCTGTTGCCATGTCAGAAGAAGAACACATGGATAAGAAATATTGTTCAAAGCACCAGGCTGAGGCAGGTGTGTGGCAGGAACAAACAAATGTCCTGAATATGTTCAAGCTGTTTCTTTTCCTGTTTGGAGCTTGTCTCTCTGACATGCTCCATCCTGCCATTTTCCACCTATCATTATATCCTGCTTTAATGATGGGGGAGTATGCGCTGCTCTTGGTAAAACATAGTCCTCCTCAATGCCTCGACATCATTACGAAGTTTTATATTATCCACTACCACACCAAAGCTTAGTTTGATATGGTCCATACTGGCTAGTAATCCTATACAATGACAAGAAGGAGGAATCCAAGCTGAATGAATGCCAAACTGGTGTAAAGACCGCATCTTTTCATGTGAGCTGAATTGAGAAAGAAAGGTTTTAAAATTAATATTTTAAAGGATTTTTGCATCTTTTGAAGAATGAGTAAACTTAATGACAAACATTGTATAGTGGGCTGCTTGAACAAACGTAATCAAAATGATTGCATATGAATAGCAGCCAAGCCATCTGCATTCAGATGCAGATGGACTGAACAAGACATCCCTTGGTCTATGGACTAGTGACCAGCTTTTTTTATCACGTGTACCTGGATACAGTGCAAAGTTTTGTTATATGCTCAGTACAAGCAGATCATACCAAACAAAGTGCATTAGGGTGATAGAACAGAGCGAGGAATACAATGTATTGGCTTCAGAGAAGGTGCACAAAGAATGAGATCAATATTAAATTTGGAATTCGAAAGGTCCACTCAGGAGTTTAATAACTGTGGGGAAGGAGCTGTTCTTGAGTCTGTTGGTCTATGTCTTTAAACATTGATGACAAAAGCCTTTAGTCTGCCAACAACAATGTGACTGGTTCTCCACTAACTGAACAGCAGGGGCTGGGGACAAGATAAGGAAGTGGTGTTCTGATCACCATGAGAGCATAAGCTGTCTCCCTGTTCTCTGCAGTCAAACCTACTTGAAACCTGAATAAAAACAGTTCGTCTTTCTGTCAGCAGTTATTAAAGATGTGATTTCTAACTGACAAATCAGAGGCCTTTGAGAACAAAACTGATCATCTTATGTCTTTTGTCAACAGAGAAAGATGACTGAGCAATATTCTGACCAGCAAAACAATCAGGAAATTTTCTTCTGACAGTGCTGGGCATTCCTACAGGTGGCTGAGACTCCTTTACCTCAGTGCAGGACCAGGCTGTCATGGATGTCTGTTATTATGGCCTCCATTGCTTGCCCTGAGGCCGAGAAAGTTGTGTACGTGCACCATGGCATCCAGCAGGATCTCCAAGTCCTTGTCCAAGCAATGGGGTGTGGATTCATCCTTTGTCCTGTCCAGGGCAAATATTAGTAGGGCAACCCTGGACTGACAGGACCACAACAATCTTTTAATGATGGTGTGGGCACAAAGAATGCTGTTTGATATTCAGGACATTTACCAATTGGCAAGTTGTTCTGGGAATTACGCTTGGTAAGTTCGGGCTAGAAACAGACATAAAGGATACAGCAGGGATGGGGGCAAGGAATTAATTAAATCTCACTCAGTCTTGCGGCTCAAATTCCTACAGAAAGAAAAAAACTTCATGGAACTTGAACTTAGCCAAAATAACCGTAAGATTCACAAGATTTATAAGGTTCAGAAGATGAAATGAGCAGAAACTTGTTTGCATAGACAGTTGTTAGGGTTTGGAATGTGCTGTCTGGGAGATTGTTGGAGGTAGGTTCGATAGGAGGTTTGAAAAGAAGGCTGGATATATATACATGAAAGTGATGAATTTAGAGGGCTAAAAAGCTTGGGCTGGAGAAAGAGACTAGCTCGGCAGCTGTTTCAGGAGCTAGCACAGACATGATGGGTTGAATGAACTCCTTCTGTACCATAAATTTCTATGAATCTATGATTCAGTTCTACATTCCTAACTGATCAGCAAGTGTGTTGTATGCTACCAATATGTATTTGTGTAAAAACTAGTTAATATGCCACTATTAGAGTGAGAGTCATACAACATGGAAACAAACCTTTTGATCCAACTTGTCCATGCTAACCAGGTTTCCAAACTAAACAGGTCCCATTGCCTGTGCTTGGCCCATATCCCTCTAAACCTTTCCTATTCATTGTTTAATGGAATATCTAGGCTAGGCACTTTCTCATCAGATTCATTCTCAGTCTGAGATTGTCTTAATGATAAAATTTGTAATCATTGTTTTTAACTCTGTCCATAGTCTGACAGTTCACTGTCTCTGTAACCTCCTCCACAAATCCACAACCCTCCAAAACATCCGTACGCATCAAATCCAGCACCTTGTGCATTCCTGGTTTTCATTGATTCACCGTTGGTTGCCAAAGCTTTAGAGTTCCGACCCTGAACTACTCCACCCTCCTCTCTCTCTTCTCCTTGAGATGGTCCTGAAAATTGACCTCGTTGGCCAAGATTTTGTTGGCTTCTCCTGATTTTGTGGCTTCATGACAAATATTTTAATGGGTAATGTTCACATTGAGTGCTTTGTATGTCATGTGTTGTATGCATGTGAGTTGTTAGTACATGTGCATACGAAGGGCATTCTAAATCATACAGGTGTCCCATGGCGTAGACCAATTCATCTCAGTCAGTCTTTGCCTGTCTATCTCCATGACTTTGATGTCATTATATGCAACAAAACAGCAAACTCATTTCTAAAAAAAACTGAGTAATGACTTCATTAAATAGAGAGCAGGAAGTAAACTTGACATTTGTGACCTGTACCCAGTTAATGGAATGATTCAATTAAATAGAATCAATTTCAAAATCACCATTTTTCTCTTATAAGCTGACAAGTTATTTAATTTCTATATTTCCAGAACTTGTTTCATGTGTTTGATCCTATTTTTGTTGTTTACATCTTAAGATGTCGGACATGTTGAAAGGTATCACTGCAACTTCACTCACTTGTAACTTGAGAAATTGTGGCTTTAATCGCAATCATCCAGACTTTCTTAACAAAATAGGTCAAAAGTGAAGTCACCATAGTCCTACTGGACCACACGGCTGAGAGAGAGAGAGTGAATTGATGGTGGTTTAACCTGATGGTCAGTACACCTCAATTGAGGGGTGAAGTTGAGAAAGAGAGTCCTTCATGGTAACCTCAGCTGAGGTAGAAATTGAACCCAGACTGTTGGTGTCACCCAGCAAACTACCAAAGCAGCTGTCAACCAACCGAGCTAATCAACCTCCCATTAATGATACACTGAATAGCACTTTCCCTTATTAATGTGTAAACTGTTTAGCAACTTATGGCAAGGAAGAAATTCCCCATGAATTACAAATTGCCATAAATTGCTGGAAACTTTATGTCCCTCTACCATTAATCCTGTGAAAAGGGAACTTGCAAGATTCATAAACATTCTGCATTTCGACACTAACTAACCAGTACATTCGCCATGGAAAATTCAGACGGTTAAACATAGAAACATAGAAGATAGGAGCAGGAGGAGGCCATTCGGCCCTTCGAGCCTGTTCCACCATTCATCACGATCAAGGCTGATCCTCCAACTCAATAGCCTAATCCTGCTTCCTCCCCATAACCTTTGATCCCATTCACCCCAAGTGCTATATCTAGTCACCTCTTGAATATGTTCAATGTTTTGGCATCAACTGCTTCCTGCAGTAATGAATTCCACAGGCTCTCCACTCTTTAGGTGAAGAAATGTCTCTTCACCTTCATCCTAAATGGTCTACCCCAAATCCTCACACTGTGACCCCTGGTTCTGGACACACCCACCATTGGGAACATCCTCCTTGTTAGAATTTTATAAGTCTCTATGAGATCCCCCCTCATTCATCTGAACTCCTAACCTAGTCAACACAATTCCTGAGGAAGGGTCACCGGACCTGAAACGTTAACTCTGTTTTCTCCTTCACAGATGCTGCCAGACCTGCTGAGCTTTTCCAGCAACTTTGTTTCTGTTCCTTACCTAGTCAATCTCTCATACGTCAGTCCCACCATCCCCGTAATCAGCCTGGTAAGCCTTCACTGTACTCCCTGCTTTTGCTGCCTTTCCAATCAGAGGCCTTTACAATCTTTAGTGTGAATCACCATCTCTGATAGACAGAGGAAACAGTTGAAACAAGTAGTAAATTGTTTTGAGAAATATTTTCCTTTCTCTTAATGCAATTTTTTTCTCACTTCTTGGCACTCTCTGATCTCTTTCAATTATTTGCTCGGTTATTGGTTTCGCTATATTTTCTTCCCAGACCTTTTGGTTTCTTTCTCAATCTTTATATTGAATTATTGAAGGAGCTAGCCACTCACTAATCTCTTACACCTCCCAATAACCTCACTCAGCTGCTATCAGTTCTCACTTCTGGGAACTTGTGACACAAAACTGGTTTTTGAATGGGGAAATGTGAGGTTATGCAGATTAGCAGAAAGAATAGAGGAGCTGAATATTATTTAATTGGAGAAATACTACAGAAAGCTACAAAACACAGGGATTTAGGATTCCTCATGCATCAATCACAAAATCTCATATACAGATTCAGCAGATAATAGGGAAGGCAAATGGAATGTTCGCCTTTATTTCAAAGGGAATGAAGTATGAATGGGAGACACAGTGGCTCAGGGATTAGTGCTACTGCCTCACAGTGCCACGGACCTGGGTTTGATCCCACCCTTTGGCAACTAGCTGTGTGGAGTTTGTGCATTCACCCATGTCTGCGTGGGTTTCCTCCGGGTGCTCAGGTTTCTTCCCACAGTCCAAAGATATGTAGGCTAGGTGGATTGGCCATGGGAAATGCAGGGTTACAGAGTTAGAGTATAGGGCTGGGTCTGGGTCGGATGCTGTTCGGAGGGTTGGTGCGGGCTCTATGGGCCGAATGGCCTGCTTCCACACTGTAGGGATTCCATGAGAGTAAGGAGTATTTGCTAAAACTATGCAAGACACTTTTCAGACTAAGGACAGGTTTAGCCAATGGGAAGCACGACAAAAAACTGTGTTCTAGCAAAACTGAAAACACCACAGTCAGGTGTCAGGCATCATTTCCTATTCTAAGTTCTGAACATGGTAAGGTCATAAGACATAAAAGCGAAAATAGGCCATTCAGTCCATTGAGTCTGTCCCACCTTTCAATGAGGCTATGGGTGATCTGATAATCCTCAACTCCACTTTCCTTCTTTATTCTCACAACCATTGATTCCTTTACTGATTAAAATCTGTCTTTCTCAGCCTTGAATATTTGAAATGATCCAACTCTCTGTGATAAAGAATTCTACTGATTCACTACCCTCTGAAAGATGAAATTCCTCACAACCACCTCTTAAATGGGAGACCCCTTATTCAAAGATTAAGCCCTCTGGTTCTAGACTCTCCAACAAAAGGAAACATCCTTTCCACATGTATCATAGTATGATAAAAGCCTTGCATAGTTTTAACAAGACCTCCTTACTTTCATGCTCCATTCCCTTTGAAATAAAAGTCAACATTCCATTTGCCCTCCTTATTATTGGTTGAACTGTACGTCAGGATTTTGTGATTGAGGAATCCTAAATCTCTGTTCTGTAGCTTTATGTAGTCTTTCTCCATTTAAATAACAGCCATCTCCTCTATTCTTCCTGCCAATATGCATAACCTCATTATATTGCATTGGCCAAGCCTTTGTCCAATCATCTAACTTGTCCATTTTCCTCTGCAGATGTTTTGTGTCATCTTCTCACTACTTGTCTTTCCGATTACTTTTGTAACATCTTGAAACCTGGCTACAGTACATTCACTTTCCTCATCTAAGCAGTTAATATATATTGTAAATAATATTTTTATTATCTGATATGTGCTGTACTATTTGCTTTGAAAGAGCAAACCTTCCAAATTAAAAGAATTTTGGAAATTTTTTTCCAAAAAGGTGGTTTGAAAGTGGTCATCTGTATTGTTTGTATTCATGCATACGATAAGACCTGATTCGAGTCCAAAATTATCACGTATAATGCCAGGTATAATGCGAGTTGAGTAATGACCCACATCATGCAAGTTGAGTTGTTTGTGTTTTGATGAAAGCCTCATAATTCATAAACTGATTTATATACTTTTGGTTTCAGAAAAAGATACGGATGGATGTTAGAGATAGTAGGAACTGCAGATGCTGGAAAGTCTGAGATAGCAAGGTGTAGAGCTGGATGAACACAGCAGGCCAAGCAGCATCATAGGAGCAGGAAGGTTGATGTTTCGGGCCT
>NC_063343.1:69853775-69887278 GCF_021869965.1 Rhincodon typus
GGTCTGGACCCTTCTCGACCCGAAACGTCAGCTTTCCTGCTCCTCTGATGCTGCTTGGCCTGCTGTGTTCATCCAGCTGTACACCTTGTTATCTCACAAGATTACTTTACTGAATGAACAAGTACATCCTGAGAAAAGCAGAAGTTGCTGGAGAAACTCAACATCTGAGGAGGGAAAAGAGTGTTCAGTAACCTTTCTTCAAACCTGCTGAGTTTCTCCAGCAATTTCTGTTTTTTGTTTTTTCAGCTTTCCAGCATCCACAGTCCTTTTTTTCTAAGCATTACCTAAGATTGCGGAGGGCACAATATCAATTGAAAGTTGTTCCTATTTCTCATGAAATTCCTAATATTTAATTGTGAATTCTGATTCTTTTGAGAGATCCAATAAAGTGGGCTTTGTCAAAAAAAAGTTTTAATACAATGCAAAATCCAGTCGTCCAGTAATAATAAAAAGGGATTTTGCAATGATGCACAGCTAAAACTGTGAGGGGTTTTCTTGTATAATTTATGAAAAGAAAATGCAGCAGCTTATACATTTCTGACCTTAACCAATGACCTTTAAACTCAACACAAAAATTATCCAAAATGAGGAAGTGTAACTTTTTGACTGACCCTGACCTTTATTCTAAAGCATTCCTTACAGATCCCTGCCCTTCACTAAGATGGGCTTCCCATTAGGAAGCTCTGAATCTGCCAGCCACAGCTGGAACCCTGGAGTGTATGTGACACCTCACTAAACATGAGGCAGCTGAGAGGTGCTATGTAGCTGTCAGAAACAATGTGCATCCATTTCTGACAAGCCAAGTGAGGACTGTTTATGAAAACCTCTCAGTTTTATTACCTGCTTCCAGTTATTACAAAGCATTAGAAAGTTTTCTTTTAACAGAAATGGATCTTCCAGCCCAGCGGATTCCACAACCACAATACTCTACATAAATCTTCTGCTGGCTGATTTCATTTAATTCCATCAACATATTTGTCTATTCATTTCTCTGTCAATAAGAATGCAGCTTCCCTTTAACAACATCCATAACCTCTCTGTGGTCGTGAGTTTCGTGTTCGAACCATTCTCTAGGTAAAGAGTTGTCTCCTCAAATCTCCATTGGACTGTTCATGGACAAACTTCATTAAGAGCTTCTAGCCCTGGTCTCAGCTGCAAATGGAAACATTTATTTTGTGTCTACCATAACAAACCTCCATATACTTATCGACTGCCATGTTCATCAAAAGAGATCAATCTCACATACGAAGGGTTAAAATCCTAACCACAAGTATTGGATTAATCATTTCAGGCTCATCATGTGGTAATGGTTTAATGTTCAGATGTAATGTTACTTCCATAATCAGATCTCACTGAAGTCAATAAACTTGTCACGGTCCATCCACTCGCAATTTATACAGATAAACCAAACATTGAGAGAGACTAGTCTAACAGGATTAGCCCAAAAAATCAATACACAATAAATATTATGGAAGCAACTCTCATTTATTCTTTAGTCACATTGGCAATGCCAATATTTTGGCCATTCCTAGCTGCCCACAGGGCAGTTCAGATTTAATCACATTGCTGTGTGTCTGCAGTCACATCTAGGACAGATCAGGTAAAATAGCAGATTTCCTTCCCTCGAGGATATTAGGAAAATAGATTGGATTTCACAAAGATCACCATTATGCTAGCTTTTCATGTCAGATTTTTGCTGTTTCTTTCAAATGAGTTCAAATGCACCTACTATGGTGGGATTCAAAGCCTTATCACCAGAACACAAACCTGAGATCCTCAACTGATAGCAAGAAGTTTTTTCCCAGAGTGGGGGACTCAAATACTAGGGGTCACGATTTCAAGGTGAGAGGGGAAAAGTTTAAGGGAGATATACGTGGAAAGTTCTTTACGCAGAGGGTGGTGGGTGCCTGGAAAGTATTGCCAGCGGAGGTGGTAGAGGTGGGCACAATAGCATCACTTAAGATGTATCTAGACAGATACATGAATGGGCAGGGAGCAGAGGGATACAGATCCTTGGAAAATAGGCGACAGGATTAGATAGAGGATCTGGATCGGCGCAGGCTTGGAGGGCCGAAGGGCCTGTTCCTGTGCTGTAATTTTCTTTGTTCTTTGTTCTTTGATAGATTAGTTACATAACCAATACACCACTGCCTACCTATGGAATCATAAAGTATGGAAGAGGCCCTTCAGCCCATCAAGGCTGTACCACCATAATTGGGGGCACATGGTCTCAACGGTTATTTACATTTTCTTTCTATATTTATTAATAGGATGAGGACATCACTGGCTTGGCAGCATTTATTGTCCATCCCTAATTAACCAGAGGGCAAGTAAGAGTCAACCTCATTGCTGTGGGTCTGGAGTCACATGTAGGCCAGACCAGATAAGGATGGCAGTTTCCTTCCCTAAAGGGCATTAGTGAACCAGATGGGTTTTTCTGAAAATCGACACTGGATTCATGGTCATCATTGGACTGTTAATTCCAGATTTTTTTTATTAAATTCAAATTCCAACATCTGCCATGGTGGGATTCAAACCAAGGTCCCCAGAATGGTATCCAGGTCTCTGGATTAACAGTCCAGATAATACCACTAGGCCATCGCCTCCCCTTACATCAGACAAGAAGAATTAGGAGAGGGAGTAGATCATTCAGCCCATTGAGACTGTACTGCTATTGCATAAGGTTGTGTTGACCCAATTTTTTATATTCACTTTTTATATTTTACATATTTTACATTTATATAAACAGGTAGGTGCAGCAAGCAATAAGGAAGGCAACTGATACAATGGCCTTCATGATGAGAGGATTTGAGTTTAAAAGTAAGGAGGTCTTATTGCAGTTACTGCCATGGGGAGATGACACCTGGAATATTGTGTGTAATTTTGGCCTCTACCTAAGAAATGACATATTTGTCACAGAGGGAGTGCAGCGAGGGTTTACTCAATGATACGCAGGATGGCAGGACTGTTCTGTATGGAGAGGTTGGTTCAATTGGGTGTGTACTCACTAGTGCTCAGATAAATGAGAATGCTTGAGAGTACCACCTCACTGTGATAATCATTCATCCCTAGCAAAGCTCATGATTACCAGACCAGCGTTCACCAAATGACCAGCTTGTAACCAAGCTTGAAACTTGAGAGATGGTTGTAAAACTGTAAAGGAAGATGATAAATGTACAAAATACAAATACAGGCGAACAATTGTCCAAATTACAAATGGGAGAAGGTAATATTTGGGATCCCATCGATGCACATGGTAACTAGCTGAGGTGGCAACGTTGTGTCCAGATGTGTCCAAAAAGGTTTATACATCTGACAAAGCAATGCTGTGATGGAACCCATGAGTTCTAAAAATGGGAGGATATAAAGAATGAATGGTAGGTCTTTAGGGAGTACTGAGGAACAAAGGGACCTTGGTGTACAAGTCCATATACCCCTGAAGGTGTCAGCACAGGTAGACAGGATGGTGAAAAAGGCATATGCAATGTTTGCCTTCATTAGCCACAGTGTAGAATGTAGCAGCAAGGAAGTCTTGTTATAAAACAAGAATGGAATTCTGTGCACAGTTCTGGTCACCGTACTATCAGAAAAAAACATGATTGCATTGGTTAAGATGCAAAGGAGTTCACCAGGATGTTGCCTGGGATAAAGTCTCAGTTATGACAAGAGGTTGAATAAGATAGGTTTGTTTACATAGATCATAGAACAGTACAACACAGTACAGGCCCTTCGGCCCACAATGTTGTGCCAAACTTTTACCCTAATCCTAAGGTCTATCTAACCTCCAACCCTACCTTATACTATCATCCATTTTTACCATGGAACAGAGGAGGCTGAAGGGGAATCTGATTGAAGCATACAAAATTATGAGAGGCAGCAAATTGTGAGACTCTCTTCCCAATGGAAGACATGTCTAAGAACAGTGGGAAAAAGTTGAAGGTGAGGAGTAAGTGGTTTAAACATTTTTTCATCCAAAGGGTGGTAGAAATATGAAGGGTGCTGCCTGACAGGGTGGTGAAGGCAGATACTCTCACAATATTTAAGAAATATCTGAATGAGCACTTGGAATGGCAGGGCATAGTAGGATATGGACCAAGTGCAGGTAAATGGGATTAATGTAGCTTGGTGTTTGCTGGTTAGCATAGACATGGTGGGTTGAAGGGCCTGTGTGTGTGTTGCATGACTTTATAATTCAATGATAAATCAGGTCTGTTCCATCTTCTCGATTACCTGCATCCTGTTACATTGTGAAAAAGTTTCTGAACAGGAGTAGCTGAAAATAGGTTAGATCTTACATCTTTTGTAAGAAGTGTGAGTCTTGTCGTATTTGCTTTGGAGGGATTCTCACAGGGAGACTCAGCATAACTTTGTGCTGAATCTTACCGAACTCACCTCATTAAATACCTCCCCCGTCTCCACAGCAACTCTCCATTCTAATCCTATCGTACCACAAACCATTCCCAGAGCAACTCACTATTCTGTTCTATTACCCTGATGTAAAGTAAGATTTGAGATAACACAGTATGGAGCTGGATGAATACAGCAGGCCAAGCAGCATCAGAGGAGCAGGAAAGCTGACGTTTCGGGCCTAGACCCTCCTATCTCTAAGGTAAGATTTGTCTGGATAGCACACAAAACAATATTTTTCACTGTATCTCGGTACATGTGACATTAATAAATCAAATTGAACCAAATCAAATCAATCATTGGTTTTCTGCTGAAAGTCTGCCATCTTTTAATGCTAGCTGTGCTCTTGGATGAGCATGGTTGGCCTGAAACTGCCCTGCACACTTCCTGATATTTGCCCTGGACATGGCAGAGAAGGGGAAATTGTTGCCCTGTTTTTGGAGCAGGACCCTGGACATTGTGCTGGACGCATGGTGGGACATACCCCTCCCCAAGACCAGCAGTGAAGGTCACGAGCCCAGGCCTTGCCCTGCCTGGTCTGAGTTTGCACGTCTTCACACCCCCAAACCCATCCTTGGTCAGCGCAGTCTCAGTTTCTGGAGGAATGCTCAGTGCTGTAGGAAGAAGGCTAATGTTCTTCTCCACTCTGCCAGGGTAAATGCCACCCTCTTCTCTCTAATGCCTCACTGTCACTCTATCTCCACAACAGCACTCACTAGTCACCAAGCTTCATGCTCTCCCACTCTCACTATTGCCTGCCACATCTTCTCTCCCTCACTCTCAGCCCATCCCCTGACACCACTAAGCCTGCATGTCCACTGTGCTGCCCACTCACTCATTCGGGACACCTGAACCAACACTGTCAGCTGTACCACCCACTCCAATACCTGCCTCTCTTTCATTCCAGGAGGAAAGCAGCTCACAAGAGGGCAGTTGGTTGGCAAGCTGCCTGACTTTTGGCTCCTCACCCATTATGTGGAGACTATCCTGAGTCTCTATGACCACACTGAGGGGCTGACTGACCTTGTCCAAGCCCCTGGACTGGTCTTGGACACTTGTCCTGGGCTTACTGTGCCAGGGGTCCCTGAGAGGAGGCTAATCCCATTGAGTGGTCTGAGGCCCACTGACAAGCTTGACATATTTCCTGGCTTTGTGTCTGTGCTAAACAGGAAGACAAGACAAGAGTACTGTAAGCCCGGTACCCCTGGCTGACGAGGTCAAGCGTAAAGAGGCAAATACAAGGCAGGGATTCAGGTAGACTCAGAGTGACTGAATTACCAGAGCCAGAGAAGGAGATGTTGAAATAGTTGAACCTAATGTTGACCCAGTAGGTTGTAAAGTTATTTGAAAAGGATGAAGTGATGCTCTTCAAGTTTCTTTTTATCTTCAGCACCCCAGTGTAGCAGGCTGAGGGTAGAGATGTTAGGTAGGGAGTACTGTTGAGAAATAAAATGAGAAAAGAGATCAAATCTGTGTCCAGTGACTCCTTACAGCATCTGTTTCTTCAGGTACAAGGGCTGAAAGCCAGAGGATGCCACTTTAGGATAATTGATGTAGAAACCAGAGGATGAGGATAATTTGGCTTGCGCAGTACAGGGGGTTCTGCTATAACGCGCGTTCTGGGAACGCAAAATTGGTTATAATGTGAGTCCATTGAGTATGGATTGCATGTCTTAAACCTCAAATATGATATCACACAGACAATAACCGCCTTATTCGGAAAGCATTATTTAAAAATGTAGCTGATTTAAATTGAAGAATGGGCTCCAATTCTAAATTGATGGTACTAGAAAAAATGAAGTATCATTTAAAATAATATGAGCACTGTTAAAACATACACCTTTGTGTGTAGCATTTTTGCTCAGATTTTGTTGCATATTTAATATGTAAAAATTTTTGAATGAGCTCATGTAAATCATTTATATCAAATGTTATCTGTGTTACAATCTGCTCTTTTCCAGCACTATTTTGAATGTTACTCAGGTTTACAAAGTATTTTAACCCTACAATTAACTTCAATGCCAATGGGTTACATAGGAAAGAAAGTTCAGATTCCTCTGCTTCACTTATCTGAAAATCTATCCAGATGTCTGTGCTGATGGAATATCACGTCAGATCAGCATTTAAATGGAGGACGGAATTTTACTAAAAATTGCCGACATGTCAATTTCAATGGAGTTTCATGGAAAGGTTGCTGGCTTTGGGCTCTATCTTATATAATTTTGCACTCTTAGCTCTTTTGGATCATGCTTGCACTGTCATTAAGTACTGACCATTGCTGGGAACTCTATTTAAAACCCAACTGTCATTTCATTGCAAATTCAAGTTCAGATTCGTATATGTAGTGAATGAAACTCAAAAGAACTGTGGATGCTGCAAATCAGGAACAAAAACAGAAGTTGCTGGAAAAGCTCAGCAGGTCTGGCAACTTCTGTGAAGAAAAAAATAAGAGTTAGCGTTTCGGATCCGGTGACCCTTCCTCAGAGGTAGGACCCGAAAAGTTAACTCTGATATTTTCTTCACATAAGCTGCCAGACCTGCTGAGCTTTTCCAGCAACTTCTGTCTTTGTTCATAAATGTATTGCCTCTTTGCAGCATCACCTGTCTGACAAACTGTCATTATAACTGCAGCTATCAGAAAGACTTCTGGAAAATATAATTTTCTATGTCCTTTGTGCCCCTAACCCTACTTTTCCCATAGGCCCCATTATTTCTATCGCTCGATTTTCTATGATGCTTGTGCTGGAACGCAACTATCACATTATGGCAGAACCCCCTGTATGTTTTTTTGTGATTTGAAAGGTGGGGCTTGAAAGGACATTGGAAGCAGTTTCAATAACAGCTTCCAAAAAATGTGGAGGTTCCGGTGTTGAACTGGGGTGGACAAAATCAGAAGTCGCATGACCCCAGGTTATAGTCCAACAGGGCTGCTCCAAAAGCTTGTGATTTCAAATAAACCTGTTGGACTATAACCTGGTGTTGTGTGACTGCTTCCAAAAGAGAATCAAACAAATATTTTAAAAAGAGAGAAGCAAGTCAATGGACAAAGAGTGGTGGTAGAATTAATTGGAGAACGCTTACAGGCAATGAATGTGGGTACAATCTGAATGTCCTGTCTGGGCTGTAAGATTCCATAGTTCTTTAACATTTTCCTTCAATATGTCAGATCATGATTGAAAGACCCCTTTCTGAATGATATGCATATTGACTGGGATGTGGATTTACAAGCTAAGCCATTAAGTAATGACTCAAAATATGCTGTATGTGCCAGGCAAAGAAATAAATATCCAAATTACTAAAGCTGCAGAAAACTCATTAGAACACTGTTCTTATTCCCTACCTTTAAAGCATGAAATCAAATGCAAAAGCAAGAAACATAATACACTGATGTCACTCCACATCACTCCCCGCCTATTGAACAATGTTTCAAAGCAATGTTAATGGTGACTGAAGAAAATTGGATAAGACCATTGAAAGTCCGTATTGCCCACATGAAACAAGCTCTCCTAATGAGCTATCAATCAGCAGTAACAGGTACATTACATAGCACGCAATTTGCATCCTCCCTGAGGATTCAAGAATTAATGAGGCATCAATCTAAATGTTATTGGTCTTTCTATTTGAACATTGCACATTATTTCTTTGCATGGATCTAATTTGCTTAGGCTCTCCAGCCTTTGCTCCTGCCCTTTCCACTGAACGACAGAGCACAGGAACAACAGAGAATTGCCAAGAAATGGAGCCCTAATATTGTAAGTTTACAGTGTGAGCAGGTAGATAAACAGACTGACAGGTGAATCAATTGACTGATACACTTCCCTAAAACATACTGTGACAAATGTAAATGAAGCAATCAATAGTGCTTTTGTATAAGATTAAGGAAAGATGGTTTTTAAATGGTTACTCATCTCAACAAGCCAACACAATCCACAAAAATGTCTAATATGCTTCTCCAGCCTCTCCAGGGACTTCTCAACCTTTTGACTTTGTGACGTGGAGGTGCCGGTGTTGGACTGGGGTGGACAAGGTTAGAAGCCACACGACATCAGGTTATAGTCCAACAGGGCTGCTCCGAAAGCTTGCAATTTCAAATAAACCTGTTGTATTATAATCTGGTGTTGTGTAACTTCTGAGCTTTTGACCTTGTGGGCCATGACATCTTGCATTGGTGTAGCACCTGGCATGAATCAAAGTCAAATAACTCAGGCTTTTCCTAAAATAATTCAAAAAGTAATAATAGGCAGAATCTGGGTGATGTGGGGTGTGGTGAGATATGTGGCAAAATTAGACAAGAAGTCCATCTTGACATCAGGAGCATGTGGCTTCATCTTTTATGCTTTTAAAAAGTGGTGACTTGCTGATTGAAGGGAATTATTTTAAAAAAAACATTCTGGAAATGTCAGAAGTCATACAATACCAGGTTGTAGTCTGATAGGTTTATTTGAAATCACAAGCTTTCATAGCGCTGCTCCTTTATCAGGTGAAATGTTAATGCCACAACTTACCTGGTAGTATTCAGCTTCCTATCTTACCAAACATTCTAAACAAGTTTAATGTTGAGAAAACTAATGTTTGAAACTAATGCAGAAACCTGGTGGATTGAGTTCACTGAAGGAGGAAGAAGGGTTCTCAAGAAGAGTCATATCGGACTCAAAACATTAATTCTGTTTCTCTCTTCACAGATGCTGCCAGACCTGCTGAGTTTCTCCAACATCCTCTGAGTTTGTTTCAGATTTCCACCATTTTGCTTTTGTTAGGATACGTGACTTGACCCGTACAGGATGAGGTTACAGGATTCCACCCATGTCTGGGTTTTTGTAAGGAATGAACATTACACACAGAGTTACGCACTGTACAAGACACAGAGGGTCACTAATCCCTGACCACCCTTAGGCATTGCCCCCTGTTTGCTGCGTACCTCCCTGCCTCAGATATCGCTGATCAGCTCATTCTCACAAACACTTACAGATACAGAGGCCAGAATAGAATAGGAATGTTGCAGGAGGAGCACCCGTTGCCCTGTAAACACCTTGTTTCTTTTGCTTCCAGGTGATGGAGCAGGCTCTCAGTAAATACCTCCACCAATCATTGTGTGTGACCATGAAGTGATAGCTTATGGTATAACTGTGACATTCAGACTGCACAAAGAGAAAAACGACCAGATCTAAGGGGAAAGCAGTGCCATTTATTAAAATATGGAATGTCAAATAATGTACACTGTATTGTCACCTATGCCATCAAATTGTTCTCAATAAGTTTTCTTATTTCTCTCCCTCACACTATGTCTCAGTGTACTCCCTGGTTCCACAGCTGGGCACAGAAACTCTCTCCTTGGCAATGGAGCCCATTGGCCCTGGACGTTTGATTGGGTGACCTGGTGAGTGCTTGCATCTGGAGGATCTCAGAGGCAGGTCAACCGTCCTCAGTGAGAACTTCCAAGCGTGAGTGGGAGGATGGGAGTGGGGGTGGGGCAGGGGAAAGACAGGGTGGAGGTGGAGGCAGATTGCCTGGGCAGCTCTGAAACATCATGAGTGGAGACTTCTGAGGGGACTGGGTATGGTTCCTCCTCTAGCTGGGTGCCTGCAGGCACTGCCATGGGAGAAAGGAGCACCTGGCGAGCTTGCCAGGTATCCCATCTCCTGTTACCATGCCTTCGGTGCTGGGGGGGGTCAACAACTAGGCACCAGAGGGCAGGTGAGTGCCGCCGTTGAGCAGACGCTGAGGCTGCTGGGCCTGGCTCTCTATGGCACTGTCAACCTGTCCATGGAGGCAGCAGATGATCACACAACTTGCTGGAGCCTCTGGACACTGAGGGCCATTGACTCCCATGTGGGCACAGTCACTGATTGCTGACACCACGAGGTCCTCTCCTGCTTGGGGCTGAGCTGGTGCCTAATCTCCAACAGACGGCTGAAAGCCAGCGGCCTGGGGTATGTCTTCCTGAATCAGTGGGAGAATGGATGCAGTGAGGGATTGTGCTCCCATAATTCCTCATCTTAATCCCTACCCCCCCCCCCCTCCGGTGTCAGTATCTGAGCTCAATGGGGATGCAGGAGCAGCCTGGGCGAGGCTTCCTTTGAGGCTTTGGTGTTCTCGCTCTCAGAGGTTGAGGAGTTGGTTTCTCAGCAATCTGGTTGTTTCTGTGAATACCCTGCTGGTACCCACAAGACACAAGAAAGAGAAGACATTGCAGCCTGTGGTTAGAAATAGTGCACAATAATTGACACTGGCAAGGGGATCACTGTGTGAGTTACAATGTAATTTGGTGTGGCATTTACACAGTTGATGGGACATGGATGTCTTGGTAATCCCACAGGAGCAGTCCCAGTCTTCTTCTGTGGGGGCCAGGATTCTCTCCTCATGTGAGATCTAATGTTCAACGCTCAATCCAGCCGTAAGGCATTCTCTGATGTGGTGTACAGCAGTCCATGTCGACAACATCCACTGCCTTACTCTCATCAATCATCTTCATCACTTCCTCATAAATTTCAATCAAATTTGTGAGACACAACCTCCCTGCACAAAACCATGTTGACTAACCCTAATCAGTCCATTCTTTTACAAATGTGAGTAAGTCTTGACCCTAGGAATCTTCTCCAAAAATTTACGTACCATAGATGTAAGGCTCACTGGCCTATAATTTCCTGGATTATCCCTATGACCCTGTTGAACAAAGGAACACCATTGGATAAATTAGTTGACCTTCTTATGGCACTAGTGGTTGTTGCTCTGGATGGTGGAGACAGCACTGTGCCAGGGGTGCCCACCTTCAGCCCAGCTGGTAGTGTCTAGTGGCATGAACCTCTCTCCCTGCTCTCTGGGAAGGGAAGAAACATTCTCTCTATCACTCCCTCAAACAGAGTTTCCAGGAGCAGAAAGCCCAGCCCTCACAAATGTACGTACACAAGGCAGGATATATTGAGAATTCTGTTTTCAATAAAGCAGATGGGAATTGTGACTTTAAAAACAGCGGTGTTAAGTACAAATGAAAGAGTGTTTTGCAAAATGTTTGGAATTTTTACCAGTTGGATCCCACTTGGAGAGGTCGAATCTAAAAAGGACATCAATATATCAGAAGCGGGGTATGCGGATAGCACCTGGAATGAACAGTGATGAACAGGGAGAGACTGGATAAACCAGCCTTGTTCTGCACCGGGCAGCAAGATTAAGGAGAGATTTCCTTGAGGATCTCCAGCTCATGTATCATTTTGATTGAGTAAATGAGTAAAGACATTGGCAGGAAGCTCATTAACCTAAGGACAGATGCAATGAGATTTTACAATTCAGGATGTCCTGCCAGAAGCAGAGGTGGAAGCTGATTCACTAAAAACTTTCAGAGCAACTTGGGGAAACACTGGAAGGAGAAACAGTTGTGTGTCGTTGGAAAAAGTACAAGGGAGTGGAATGATATGGGTCATTCTTTCAAAAGCTCACACAGACACAATGGGCCAAATGGCCTGGTTTGATGTGATTGTATTGAATAAACCTAAGATGGATGTTATATCTTTAATCAGTTAGAAAGGATTAATATTCAAATCCTGGAATTTCATTCAAGTCACTGCTCAAAGATATCTAAACATTTTATCAGTATACCAGAGGTGGCATCTCAGGTCAGACAATGTATTTTAGGTGTGAGGCATGGTTTAGGATCTGGCTATGTATTAACATGGAGTCAGACTGCTTTTATTTCCAAAGTAGGAATTTATAAAATGCCAGACTGACTGTCTACAAATTGCGTGCATTTTGAACAACATCAAATGTCTCTGCAATTAAAAATCTGCAAATGCAAATTCACCCCATAGATTTATGTGTGTGTGTGTGTGTGTGTGTGTGTGTGTGTGTGTGTGTTGTGTGTGAGAGAGAGAGAGAGCCTCAGTACTCAATACCAACAACTTCCAATTACCAAACACCATCCTACAACTTACCTGCTTCATCCTCAACCACAACATCTTCACTTTCAACAACTAGTTCTTTATTCAGACACATGGAACTGCCATGGGGACCAGATTTGCTCCCCAACGTGCCAACATTTTCATGCACAAGCTCGAATATGGCTTCTTTGCTGCACAGGACCTCCGACCAAAGCTATACACCAGATTCATTGACGACATTTTCTTCCTTTGGACTCATGGAGAGGAATCGCTGAAATAACTACATTGTGATATCAACAAGTTTCATCCTGCCATCAGACTTACCATGGACTACTCTTTAGAATCTGTCTCATTCTTGAACACACACATCTCCTCAGTACGTTGCTCTACCGCAAGCCCATGGATAATCTCATGATGCTGCACTTCTCTAGCTTCCACCTAAACATATTAGAACAGCCATCCGCTATGGATAAGCCCTATGTATACACAGGATCTGTTTGGATGAGGAGGAATGTAACAAACACCTGAAGATGCTGAAGGATACCCTCATAAGAAAAGGATATGATGCTCAACTCATCGATCACCAGGTCCAATGTGCCACGGCGAAAAACTGTAATGACTTCCTCAGAAGGCAGACATGGGATACATCTGATAGGGTACCCTTCATTGTCCAGTACTTCCCTGGAGCGGAGAAACTACGCCATATTCTTCACAGCCTTCAACACATTATCGATGATGATGAGGTCCTCGCCAAGATCTTCCCCATACCTCCACTTCTCACCTTCAAACAATCACCAAACCTTAAACAGACCATTGTTCGCAGCAAACGACCCAGCCTTCAGGACAACATCGACCACAACACTACACAACCCTGTCATGGCAACCTTTGTAAGACATGTCAGATCATCAACATGGACACTACCATCTCACGTGGGAACACCACCCACCGCGTGCTGCAGATACTCATGTGACTCGGCCAATGTTGCCTATCTCATACACTACAGGGATGCCCCGAGGCATGGTATATTGGTGAGACCATGGAGACGCTATGACAACGGATGAATGGACACCGCACAACAATCATCAGACAGGGATGTTCCCTCCCAGTGGAGGATCACTTCAGCGGGTCAAGGACATTTGGCCTCGGATCTTCGGGTAAATGTTCTCCAAGGCGGACTCCAGGAAACACAACAACGCAGAGTCACCGAGCAGAGGCTGATAGCCAAGTTCGATACCCATGAGGACAGTTTCGACCGGGATGTTGGGTTCACGTTGCACTACAGGTGACCCCACCACACTGTACACTCTCAGACTCACACACACACATGCACAGACACACACACACACATACACACATACACACACACACACACGCACACACACACATGCACGCACATACTCACACACACACACATGCACGCACATACTCACACACACACACACACGCACATACTCACACACACACACACGCACATACTCACACATGCACATACTCACACACATGCACATACTCACACACACACATCTATGGGGTGAATTTGCCTCTGCAGATTTGTAATTGTAGATACATTTTATTTTGTTCTAAAAGCGCACAATTTACAGACAGTCAATGGGGCATTTTATAACTTCCTACTTTGGAAATAAAAGCAGTCTGACTCCAAGTTAAAACACAGCCAGATTCTTATCAAAGCCTCACACTTAAAATGCATTGTCTGACCTAAAATGCAATGTCTCCTCTGGTATACTATTAAAACCTTTAGTTATCTCCAGTGAGTTGAAAGAAATTCTGGGATTTGCATATTAATCCTTTCTAACTGATTAAAGATATAACACCCATTTTAGGTTTGTTCAATTTGCATCAATTGTATGACCCTTTGATCTTTTACTTACAAATTCTGTGTTTGATGCCACCTCTCTCACTAACATCTGAAGAAGGAGTGAGACTCTGAAAGCTTGTGTCTTCAAATAAACCTGTTGGACTATAACCTAGTGTAGTGTGATTTTTGACCTTGTCTACCCCAGCCTAACACTGACCCCTACACATTACATGAACTTATCTGCTTGTTGCCAGAGAATCATTTGCAATGGCTGGTAAATGGGACTTAATTAATTTACGACACCTGGTTGGCATGAACGAGTTGGACCAAAGGGTTTATTTTCGTGCTATACAGCTCTATGACTCTCTGGCTTGTCTTCCTGATCCCACTCTGTTATCTCTGGTGTCTGTCCAAGAATTGATCTTGTCCCCTCCTAGTTCCCATCTACATACAACCCTTATTGACATCCTCTGAAAGCACAGTGTCATTTTTCACTTGAAGTGACTCCAGCTACCTCTGCCTCACCATTACCTTTCACAACTCCTTAGCTGTTGCTAAATTATCAGACTGCTGATTCAGTACTCAATGAGGAGAAATGTCTGAAAATTAAATATTAGGAAGACTGACACCGTTGCTTTAGTTCCACCCGCAATCTCTACTCCTTAGCAACCAACTCAATCTATTCTTCTGGTAACTGAAGTTAGGTGAAGCCTGTTCACAGCTCACTTGATTGACACCTCGTACGATTCACTCCCTATGTCACTGATGCACAGTTGCAGCAGTGAGTAGCATCTTCAAGATGCACTGCAGATGTATACCATCTTCCAAAACGGTAGCCACTATCAGCTGGAAGGACAAGAACAGCACATGCACATGGTACCACCATTGTCTGCAGGTTCCACTCCAAATGGAATATTTGCCTTTTTTTTCAAGGGAATGGGGTACAAAAGTAGAGAAGTTTTTTCTAAAGCTATAGAAAGCACATGTTAGACCACAGCCGGAATATTTCGAGATAACAAGGAAGCTGGAGGAAAACAGCGAGCCAGGCAGTATCAGAAGAGCAGGAAAGCTGACGTTTCGGGTCTGGACGCTTCTTCAGAAATGGGGGAGCGGAAGGAAGCTCTGAAATAAATAGAGAGAGGGGGAGGCGGTGATAGAAGGTGGATAGTGGAGCAGATACGCGCAGAGAAGACGGACAGGTCAAGGAGGTGGGGATGAAGCTCGTAAAGGTGAGTGTAGGTTGGAAGTTGGGATGGGGGTTGGTCAGTGAGGAGGCTGGGGCGGATAGGTGGGAGGGAAGATGGACAGATCCAAGAGGCGGGGATGAAGCTAGTAGAGGTGAGTGTAGGTTGGAAGTGGGGGTGGGGGTTGGTCAGTGAGGTGGGAGGAGCGGATAGGTGGGAGAGAAGACGGACAGGTCAAGGGGGCAGAGATGGGATGGGGGCTGGTCTTGGGATGAGGTTGGGAATGGGGAGATTTTGAAGCCGTAAAGTCCACATTGAGACCATTGGATTGTAGGGCTCCAAGGCGGAATATGAGGTGCTGTTCCTCCAGTTTTCGGGTGGCATCGTTGTGGCTCTGGAGGAGGCCCAGGATGGACATGTCGTCCAGGGATTGGGAGGGGGAGTTGAAGTGGTTCTCGACTGGGAGGTGTTGTCGTTTGTCGCAAACTGAGCGTAGGTGCTCCACAAAGCGATCTCTAAGCCTCCGCCTGGTCTCCCTGATGTAGAGGAGGTCACATCAGGAACAGCGGATACAATAGAGCACATTAGCAGATGTGTAGGTGAACATCTGTTTAATGTGGAAGATTTTCTTCGGGCCTGGGATGGGGGTGAGGGGGGAGGTGTAGGGGCAGGTGTAGCACTTCCTGCAGTTGCAGGGAAAAGTGCCGGGTGTGGTGGGGCTGGTGGGGAGTGTGGAGCAGATGAGGACGGTCCCTATGGAAGGCAGATAGGGGTGGCGAGGGAAATATATCCTTTGTAGTGGGATCAGATTGCAGATGGTGGAAGTGGTGGAGAATGATGCGTTGAATCTGGAGGTTAATGGGGTGATAAGTGAGGACAAGCGGAATTCTGTCTTTGTTGTTATTGCGGGGAGGGGGTGTGAGGGCTGAGGTGTGAGAAGCATGGTCGAGGGCATTTTCGACCAGTGAGGGGGAGATATTGCAATCCTTGAAAAATGAGGGCATCTGGGATTTCGGGGAGTGGAACGTCTCATCTTGGAAGCAGATGCAGCGGAGGCGAAGGAATTGGGAATAGGGGATGGCATTCTTGCAGGAAGGTGGGTGAGAGGAGGAGTAGTCTAGGTAGCTGTGAGAGTCGGTGAATATTTTGAACAGTTTTGGGCCGCTGATCTGAGGAAAGATATGCTGGTATTGGAGACAGTCCAGAATAGGTTGGGTGTAGGGGTACTATTTTATGAGGAGAGGTTGAGTAGATTGGGCTTGTACACATTGGAGTTTAGAGGAATGAGAGGTGACCTTATTGAAACATATAAGATTCTGAGGGGACTTAACATGGTCAATGCAGAGAGGTTGTTTCCCCTTGTGGGTCAGTCAAGGACAAGGAGGTATAATCTCAAAGTAAGGGGTCACACACTTAAAACACAGATGAGGAGGAATTTCTTCTTTCAGAGGGTAGTCACTCTGAGGAATTCCTTGCAACAGAGGGCTGTTGAGGTTGAGCCATTAAGTATACTCAATGCTGAAGTAGACAGAATTTTAATCAGTAAGAGGATTGAGGGCTATGGAGAAAAGGTATGAAAGTGGATTTAGGGATTATCAGATCAGCCACAATCTCATATATCAGAGCAGTCTTGATGGGCTGAATGGCCTATATCTGCTGCTATGGTTTCTTAGGTCTTATGGTCCAAGACACATGCATCCTGACTTGGAAATTTTTCAACACCCCTCCAACATCACTGCTTCAAAACTCTGGAACAGACCCTGGGTCTCCCCATTCAAATGGATATCAGCAGTTCACGAAAGCTGCTCACCACAGCTTTTTATCAAGGCAAATAGGAAGTGGCATAACTGCAGCTTTACCCTGCAATACCCACATTCTGAGAATGAATTTGAGTAAAAGAAATAAACACCGTCCCGTGTCATTTTGAGAAGACCTTGAAATGTCATATTTAGCTAAGAGCATTGCCAGCTACTTCCATAACATCACATGACTCTGCCACTGTCTCAGCTCATCAGCTACTGAGTGCTTCACCTACCACTTAATTACCTCTCCACTCAACCGTTCCACTCTTCATAAGGGTCATTTACGCAAAATATTGACTCTGCTTTCTCTCCATAGTTGCTGCCAGACCTGCAGAGTTTCTCCAGCAATATCTTTCAGATTTTCAGCATCTGCAGTTCTTCATGTTTTGTTCCACTGCACTCCTAGTTGCCCTCCCTGCCGTCAACCTGAGGTCATCCAAAATCCTTCTGCCCATGTCTGAACTCACATTTAACCCTGTTCCCGTATCACCCCTGTGCTCATTGACCTACCTCTGGACCATCAAATTCAAATTCACATTTTCAATTCCCTCTCTGGCCTTGCACCTTCCCATCTCTGTAATCTCCTCCAGCCCTACAACCCTCTCTGCACTCCTCTCATTCTGGCCTTTTGATCCTTAATTAAATTGCTCCATCATTGATGGCCACACATCCAGTGGCTTGCGCCTCACATTTTGGAACTCACCCCCTCAACCTCGCCACCGCTCTACCTCACTTTCCTTCTGTCCTTAAAACCTACCCTCTTGACATAGCTTTCATCATCTGACTGAAAGGTTCCTTATGTGGTCCTGTGCCGTGTGTTGGCCTAGAGGTTTCCTCTGAAGCATGCTGGTATTCTTCATCCTGTCAGAGGTGCAATTTAAACACAGGTTCCTTCCGTTACTATTTCCAGTATTCAGTCTGTAGTGGAGATAGTCATCTGCACTGTCTGTTGAGTTCTGAATTCAGGCAGTTTATTTAATGTGGACAGAAGAAATGGGCCTCCAGTAAGCCCTGGCTGAGCTCTCTACACTCGCTGTCTCCAAACAGTGATGGATACACAATCTGTATCCATTTACTCAGCCCCAATCAACTGATGAGTGACAATTGCTCAGCCCATTATGGACAAAGACATACAATTACTCAGGGGAAATATGAAGGGCTCGTGGCATTTCTAAATGTACCTGAATATTGTTCTCTTAGTTTTCCTGACAGTTTAATCTCATATAACTGTTCTTTCAAGTCACTATCTTCCCATCATCACACAAGGTAGGTACACCCTGCTCTGTGTACTTGACTGAATTCAGTTGTTTCTAATGACACTAACATGATGTGCACAACTTCCTCCTGATTGGTAATTATCTTTAATGGCTATTGCTCAGTGCTTTTAGACTCGCATTGACACTCTATTGTCCTAGGTCATACAGTCATAGAGGTCATAGAGGTCTGTAACAAAGGAAAAGGCTATTGGGCCCATTGATTCTGTCCTCGTTAGAAAAAAAAACTATTCTTGTCACATTCTGCAGCATTTGGCCCATAGCCGATGACATGAAGGTTGGTGGAGTTGTGGTCAGCGTGGAGGGCTGTTGTAGGTTGCAACGGGACATTGACAGGATGCAGAGCTGGGCAAAGAAGTGGCAGATGGAATTCAACCCAAAAAAGTGTGAAGTGATTCATTTTGGAAGGTCGAATTTGAATGCAGAATACAGGGGTAATGGCAGGATTCTTGGCAGTGTGGAGGAACAGAGGGATCTTGGGGTCCACGTCCATAGATCCCTCAAAGTTGCTACCCAGGTTGATAGGGTTGTAAAGAAGGCGTATGGTGTATTAGCTTTCATGGGAAGGGGAATCACGTTTAAGAGCTGTGAGGTTATGCTGCAACTCTAGAAAACTCTGGTTAGACCACACTTGGAATATTGTTTTCAGTTCTGGTCACCTCATTACAGGAAAGATGTGGAAGCTTTAGAGAGGGTGTAGAGGAGACTTACCAGGATGCTGCCTGGACCGGAGGGCAGGTCTTATGAGGAAATTTTGAGGGAGCTAGGGCTTTTTTCATTGGAGCTAAGAAGGATGAGTGGTGACTTGAAAAAGGTTTACAAGATGATGAGAGGCATAGATAGAGTGGATAATCAGAGACTTTTTCCCAGGGCGGAAATGACTATTATGAGGGGGCATAATTTTAAAATGATTGAAGGAAGGTATAGGGGAGATGTCAGAGGTAGGTTCTTCACACAGAGTGGTGGGCGTGTGGAATGCGCTGTCGGCAGTGGTAGTGGAGTCAGATACTTTACAGACTTTTAAGCGACTCTTGGATAGGCACATGGAGGACAGTTAAATGTAGGGTATGCAGGGTAGATTGATCTTAGTAGGATAATAGGTCAGCACAACATTGTGGGCTGAAGGGCCTGTACTGCGCTATACTGTTCTATGTTCTATAACCGTGACTGCCTTAAACTCAGTAATGGTCAGCTTGTAATCTAGACACTGAGGTTAATGCTTTGAGGATAATGTTTCAATCCCATAAGAACAGATAGTCCTTACTTCTTTAGTGTGACCCAAAGGTCTCACTTCAACTCCAATCCTCACGGCATGGATAATGGCATAGAAAGTCAGAACCAAGTTTGCTGATGACACAAAGCTAATTGGCATGGTCGACGGTGTAGATGACAGCTTAGAAATACAAAGGGTTATTGATAGTCTGAGTGAATAGGCAAAACTGTCACAAATGGAGCTCAATGTAAGCAAATGTGAAGTTATCCAGTTTAGACTGAAAAAGGATTAAGGTACTTCCTGGATGGTATGAAGTTAACTACAGTGGATATCAAAAGTTACTTGGCGGCTCAGGTGCACAAGTTTTTAAAATGCCATTAACAGGGGGCAAATATAATCAAGAAAGTTAATGAGATGTTGGGCTTTATATGGATACACAGAGTCATACAACTTGGAAACAGACCCTTCAGTTCAACTCATCCACACCAACCAAGTTTCCCAACTAAACTAGCCCCACTTGCCTGCGTTTGGCACATATCCCTCTAAACCTTTCCTGATCATGTACATGTCCAAATGCCTTTTCAATGTTGTAACCAAATCTGCATCTGCACTTCCTCTGGCAGTTCATTCACTCTGAGTGAAAAAGTTGTCCCTCAGGTCCCTCTTAAATCTTCTTCCTCTCACTTGAAAAATATACACCCTAGTTTTGAAATCCCCACCATAGGGAAAAGACTTTTGTTATTCATCATTTTTATGCCCCTCATGATTTTATAAACTTCTATAAGGTCACCCATCAACCTCCTATGCTCCAGTGAAAAAGTCCCAGCTTATCCAGCCTTTCCTCACAACTCAAGCCCTCCATTCCCAGCAACATCCTGGTAAATCTTTTCTGACCCCTCTCCAAGTTAATAGTATCCTTCCTATTGGCAGGGTGACCAGAACTCTGCACAGTGCTCCAAAAGTGGCCTCTCCAATGTTGCGTACAACTTCAACATAACATCCCAACGCCTATTCTCAATCATCTGAGTAATGAAGGCAAGTGTGCTAAATGCCTTCTTAACTACCCTGTCTACCTGTGACACAATCTTCAAAGAACTATGTACTTGAACACCTTGATTTCTCTGTTCAACAATACTCCCCAGGGCCCTACCATGAAGTTTATATATCCTGCCCTTGTTTGCTTCACCAAAATGCAATACCTCACGTTTATCCAAAGTATACTCCATCTGCCACTCCTCAGTCCATTGGCCCAGTTGATCAAGACCCCTTTGATAACTTTCTACACTGTCGACTATACCATGAATTTGAGTATCATTGGCAAAGTTACTGGCCATTCCTCCTAAATTCTCATCTAAATCATATATAACAAGCAGCAGTAGACCTATTGCCGAGCCCTGCAGAGCACCGTTTGTCACAGGCCTCCAGTCTAAAAAACAACCCTCCACCACCACCCTCTATCTCCTACTTTCAAGCCAATTTTGTATCTAATTGAGTATCTAGAGGTCTACAAGGATGTAGAAGTTATGCTGCAATTATACAAACCCTGGTTAGACCCCACTTGTGGTACTGTGAGCACCACAGTATGGTGATTTGGGCACCATACCTCAGGAAGGATAGATTGGATTTGGAAGAAGTAAAGTATAGGTTTACAAGAATGATACCAGGACTTCAGGCATTAAATTATGAGGAGAGATGAGACAGATTAGGTCTGTTTTCTCTAGAACTTTGATGGTTAAGCCGTGATCTGATTGTAATCTTCAAGATATTAACAGGAAATACAAGGTAGATAGGGATAAACTATTTCCATTGTTTGGGAATTCCAGAACTCGGGGCATAGTTTGAGAATTAGAGGCAACCCATTCAGGAGAGATGTTAGGAAGCATTTCTACACACAAAGGGTAATAGATGTTCTCTTCCACAAATGGCAGTGGGTGCCAGATCAGATGTTAATTTTAAATCTGTGATAACTCCTTTGTTAAGCAAAGCAATTAAGGGAAATAGGTCAAGGGCTAGTATATGGATTTGGGCCACTGATCAGCCATGAGGAGAGGCCCGAGGGACTGAATGGCTTACTCCTATTCCTGTGCTCCTACGGTAGCAGAAAGCCTCAAACATCTCAGCAACTGCCACTTTCTCTGGTTCCGAAGCCCAGCTAGGAAGGTCAAATCCAAGGCTGAGGGCCACGTGGCCAGAGAATGATCACTTATCTGATCTGCCTTGCGTTAATAACATCAGTATCATGGGAGTGTCCTCGCTCGACCAAAACCTACCTCAATTCGAAGAACAAAATCCATCTGATACAATCAGAGTGTCACCGAAACCAGCTGTAATAGCTCATGAGTCATTACGTGATAAATTACAAACATAAGGACTAGGAGGAAGAATATTCAACCCCTCAAGCCTGCTCCGACGTTTTCTATGATCATAACTGATCTTATGTTGGCCTCAACTCCAATTTCGTGCCTGCTCTCAAAAACCTTTAACCATTTGCTGATTAAAAATGTTGCCTATCTCCTCTTTAAATTTACTCAATTGCTCAATTTACTCAAAATTACTCAATGTCTCAGGGAGTGAATTCCATAGATTCATGACCCTTTGAGAGAAGTAATTTCTCCCCATCTCTGTTTTAAATCTGCCCTATTCCCTTATCCTGAAACTGTGACCTCTCATTCTAGAGCACCCCACAAGGGGAAACATCCTCTCTATGTCTAATTTGTCAATCCCTTTTAGCGTCTTATAGACCTCAACCATATTTCCTCTCATTCTTCTAAACTCCAGAAAGTATCAATCTAAAGTGTTCAATCTCTCCATATAAGACAAACCCTTCATTGAGCTTTCACCAAGAAACAGTGCGGGGATTGTTGTAATGAGAAACAGGTAAAACCATATTATTATTTTGCAGACAGAATGCAGATTTTGACACAATTCAATAGACTCTATGTGCGCATATGCTTAGCTGGATTAAGAAATAGTCTTGAAGTTGCTCGTTAGCGCAAATTTTTTCAATTGCAAATGTTATACTGTGTGAACATTATTATATAGATAGTTAATGCACTCCCATGAAATTGCTTAACAGGGACATTTACTTACATAAAATAAGCCAACTCGAATCTCTATTAAAACAGCCACCCTAGGATTATCTTATGAACATGTTAATTATCGGTATGCTAATATTCACAGCATAATTTCAAGTCTTGCAAACCAACTTGGAATAAACATTAAAGAGTCTCTAGTGGTCTCTATTAAGAAGGATTACCCATCCAATACTTAATGTTGTATAAACTGAAGTTAGTTTCCTCTTTTCAGTTTTAGTGAACCATTTAACACTTACTGTTGTTAAGAGGAGGTGATTTATAATTTCTGCATCTCACCAGAAATTAGGATTTCCAGCTAGGTGCTCTGTACACAAAGACAAAGTCTACACATTGACCCGAAATGCTGGAAAAGTCTACATTCATTAACGATAATTCTGGGTTATGTGACATCAGTGATAGGACTTGTGCCAGTCAGTCTTCAGCTGCCACCTTTCTTCAGTCAATGAACTCTAACTGAAGCAATAAATCATTTGTTGCACACAGGATCACCCTCATCTTTGAATCAGAAGGTCAAAAATATTCATACTTCAGTCCAGAGGCATAAACACTTAAAATGAACAAAACCTCGGCAGCCTCGCTGAGGGAGTTCAACGCTGTCGGAGGAGCTGTCTTTTAACTGATATTAAACTGAGCCCTCTGTGTGGATGTCAAACATCTCAGGGCCATTGCTATGCCCATGGATCAAGCATGAGGACCTTACAATTTAAAAACTAAAAATGAAATCCAACCACCCGCTTTTAAATCCTGAAGATCCTGCCACCTGAAGTATGGAACTGCAAATTGGCCAAGTTTCTAGAAGCTTCTAAAAGCGGGTTACGATGGACATGCCTCACCAAAATTCTCATTGGATGTCATACTTGACCATCGTCAGAACTAACCCAAAACAACAAAATTCAATCAGGCCTCAGATTTCAGGCCTGTCAGTTGACATGGGAGAGCTACTCAACAGATTATGCAGAAGAAAATGCAAAGGATAGCTCTATCGTGTTATCAATAGCTCTGACCATGGAAGTTGGAAGCTATTTTATTCCACAGAAACATAGGAATTAAGAGCAAGTGTAGGCTACTCAGTCCATTGAGTCTATCATAATAAGATTACGGCAGATTCGATTTCCTATCTACACCTGACTTTCACCAGACTAAATTTTTCAAGGTCCTGCCTCACCACTCTCTGGATGCAGCTGACTGCATGCTTTAAGGTTCTCGGCACACCTGCTCCTTCATTAATATGAACAAACTATCTGCTGTTTTCCTGTGCATCAGTTGTCAGTCAAATGTCATGAAAAGCTCTGATTTTCAAAAGGCATTTATTATAAAGCACTGCCTTGTGGCAGTGAACAGAACTAACAGCAGGAGAAATATCACTACAGCAACCAGTGTAAACATTTGGTGTTTACAGAGTCACAAGGTTAAAGTTTAAAGCTTCCCTGAAAAGTGTTCAGAGAGATCGGCATTTACCTTGAGAAAGGAGAATGATCTTCCAGCTGCAGGCAATACCCAGACTATCTACACAACCTGTTATGCATCTCTTACTCCGAAGATACTGTAAGGAACTCACAGAATTATTACAGCACAGACGGAGGCCTTTCAGCCCCTCATACCTGCACTGCTTCTATTACTTGTGCCAACTCTTGACAATTCCCCGTATCCTTGCACATCATTTCTATCCACAAAACCATCCAATGCCCTCTTGAGTGTTTCAATTGAACCTGCCTCCACCACACTTCCTGGCAGTGCATTCCAAACCTTAACTACTCACGGTGTTAAAAAGTTCTTTCTCATATCATTCCCTTGCTTCACTTTCCTGCCGTCAGCTGCTGGAATTTATACGAACTTCAGCTCCAGATTGGAAAAGCTATCAGCGCTCCTGGCTGGAAGCATGTGAATGTTATCTATTCTGCGGGGTCTTAATGTTTTAAAAGTGAAAATCCTTTCTCTTTGTGCATTTTCATTATGCATACGCGGCGTGTGTAAAATAGCAATGAACCTTTCCAAGTAAAGACTGAGTCTGAATAAATGATCTTGGGGTTTAAAAATCCCATGAATATTTGCACATAAACAACACTCTTTGAGATATAAATTACTTTCTATGCGTTAAATTCATCAACATTATCAAATTCATTAAAGACAATATATGTACACCCAAATTCATACAATTTCATTCAGTTTTCTTTCAGTACATAAGAGAATTTGATTGAACACCAAACTGAACATATGTCAAAATCTATAATAATCACTAACTCTAATCCTATTGCCTTTTCATTGTCAGGACCAAAGTGAGCATCCTAATGTGCTTTCTGAATGGTATCAACATGTGGATCACCAACATTACCATTATCAGCAATGACATCATCATCGTATGTTACCATCCCACAGATAATTGCCTGTGCTGTCAAGCTCATTGAATATCTCAGATATCTTGAATGGTTTGGTAACAATATTTCATTCCAGGCCTTGAGAATCCATTCGTACGAGATTGCTACCCTCAGAGCCCATATTCTGCCTTTCTTGGTAAATGCCTTCTCCCCTTAGATGATTCAGATTTTCTACTTTTTTTTTTCATTGTATCTACAAGTGGAAAGGACTCTTGTGGTGTACTGATAGTGTCTCAATCTTTGGGTTAGGAGATCTAGATTCAAGTCCTACCTGCTCCAGTTATCTCATAATGTGTGTGAACAGGTTGATTGAAGATCATTTTTCGTGGCCAATTGGTAATGTTGCTGGACTCTTAATCCAAGAGCCCTTTGTTCTGGTGATATAGGTTCAAAGGCCATCACGGCTTCTGGGCGAATCTAAAATGTGAAAAATTGAAAAAAAAATGAAAAACAATCTAAAATCCAAACTCTAAAATGGCCGTGGCAATGTTCGTACCTCTGGGTCAAGAGACCTAGGTTCAAGTCTGACTTGCTTCAAATATGTGTCATGACAATGCTTGAAAATTTAAGACTGAGCTGAGGAGAAATGTCTTCACCCTGAGAGTGGGGAACCTATGGAATTCTCTGCCATAGAAAGCAGTTGAGGCCAAAACATTGAATGTTTTCAAGAAGGAGTTAGACAATAGTTCTTCAGGCTAAAGGAAACAAAAGGTAAGGAGAGAAAACAAGAACAGGGTGCTGAATTGGATAATCAGCCTTGATTGTTGGAATGATGGAGCAGGCTCAAAGCACCAAATGGCCTACCCTTGCACCTATGTTTCTATGAACAGGTGGATTAGAAATGTCTATCCATAAAGGGCTCATTTAGAGAGACATCCAATGGTTCAGGAAGGCTGTTTTTTGCTTTGTTCTTTCACAAGTTGTTGGTATCAATGACTAGACAGGTATTTGGTGCCCATTGCTAATTGTACTTGAACTGAATAGCTCTCTAGGCCATTTCAAAGGGCAGTTAAGAGACAATGAGATTCCTGCCAATCTGGAGTCACATGTAGGCTGGATGGGATAGGATGACAGATGAGTTTCTTTTATTATTCACTTGTGGGAGCTGGGAGTTGTTGACTGGGCAAGCATTAATTGCCCATTTCTTATTGCCCTTGAGAAGATGTTAGTGAGCTGTCTTCTTGAACCACTGCTGTCTATGTACTGTAGGTTAACTCACAATCCATTTAGGGAGGGAGTTCCAGGATTTTGACTGACTGACACTAAAAGCATGGTGATATATTTCCAAGTCAGGATGGTGAGTGGCTTGGAGGAGAACTTGTATGTGGTGGTGTTCCCTTATTACCTGCTGGATTTGTCCATCTAGATGGAAGTGGTCGTGGGTTTGAAAGGTGCTGTCTAAGGAGATCTGCATCTTGTAGATGGCACACACTGTTTCTACTGAGCATTAGTCGTAGAGGGAGAGAACGTTTGTGGAAAGAATTGAACCGTCAGCATCACCAAGACCGACTCATTCATTGCATCAAAAATCCACAAGGTGCCTTGATGGGTTTGAACCCATTTTCTGGGAGCATGATCCTTGCCTCTGTATTTCATTCAGTGGCTTTGCCACAAGCACTATAACCATCTCACTGACTAGGCCACCGGCAATCACTGCACTATCACTGTTTTATGACAGAACATCAGCAACACCATTAAGAACAAGATGAGATCTGACCTTTTCCCAGATGAGATATTTTCTTTACATAGTCCTCCTGTCAGAAACTCCAAAATTTCTTTAACCATTCTTTCAACCCATCCATATGTCCGTCCAACAGTTCCTCCATCCATCCCCCCATCCCTCCATCTATCCCCCATCCATCCATCCATCCATCAATCCCAGCATCCATCCCTCCATCCATTCCCGCATCCATCCATCCATCCATCCATCAATCCTCCCATTCATCCATCCTTCCATCTGTCTGTCCATCCATCCATCCATCCTTTACTGTAAATGTTGATGACTCCTCCTTTCTTGGGTATTTTGAATTTGGGATTATTTTTTCTTGGGTGTTCTCACTGGCTTAAGCTTTGTCTTGTTGGACCTTCATGACAGCCTAAGTGTGAACCTTCTTTTTCCATGGCCAGTTGTCTTCAGTAACATTGTTTCTCTCCAACAGTCCTCACCAACTGGCTGCCAAGTCAAAATTCATAGGCATCTAATCAATGTCCCCAATACAGGCCAATCTATATCCAATCTTTTGTGCTTTGATTATAAACAGCTGAAATGCGGTCCATTTCTGCTGTGAAATTAGTACAAAACAATTTATTGTCATAAAGCCATTTCACCCATGTCTGTCTTGGAATGCTGCAAAATCTTGCTTGCTTCAGGACTAAGATCTGATAGGTCCTTGAGAAACAGAGAGTCCATTCTGGTCATTTTAATTCATGTATTTGGACACTTTATCTTCCAACTGCACCTCCTTGCCAGGTTTTCCTTTGTTTGTCCATTTATTCTTGGCAACTGGCTCGACTGATCTCCAATCTCTAATGCCCTTCCCTTCCCAATTTTCTGTTCACTTACTGTGCAATCTCAATGACTTTTAGGTTTCAACTAGACAGTCTATCAGGTAGGAGCCTTGATTTTGTGTGTTGATATGTGTAGACATGAGGAACTGAACTGTCATCTTCAGTTGTGTTGCTGTTGTGTAATTCTATCAATAAGTTTTCATTGGGATCAATTTGACTTTAGCAACAAATGGGTAGTTAGTACAAAAAGCTTATATTTTTCAGTTAAAGGTTAGGTGCTAACTTCGACTCAAAATAAACCAATACGAAAGTAAACTTCATCAGCTAAAAAGTGATCAGGAATTGTAAGAGGCACTGTAAAAAATGCAAGTCATTTTTGTTAATGATAATTGTCATCGTACATTAATATCCAAAGATGTATCACAGGAATCTTATGAAACAAAATTTGACATCAAACCATATCATGACATATCAGGACACATGATCAAAACCTTGGTCAAAAATTTAGGAACACTCTAAAGGATACGAGAAAGATAGAGATGCAAAGATGTTTACAGAGAATAGAATTCTATGATTCTACGATTCAGAAAGACAGAAAGGTAGAGATGTTTACAGAATATATTGCAAAACCTAGTACAGATAGCTGAAAGCATCATCAGCAACAATACCATGATTAAAAAATGAGAACGCACAAGAGGTCAGGATGATGAAGTTCTGTAGAGCTGGAGAGTTCAGTGTAAGTGTGGGGAGAGAAGAGAGCTTTTACTCTGCATTGTGTCAAGTTCACCATGCTGGTAGGTTGCTAAATATCTTAACCACAAGCAATGGATAGACCTTCCCAAATGTTTTAGCTTCAATAGACTAACTGCAATCCTGGATCAAAGAAGCTAATGCAATATAAGAAAAAAAAAAGTTTGGGTCTGGGATGCGCAGCCTGGAAGTGTGGTGGAGGTAATTTTAATGGAAGTCTTCAAGAGGAAATCATTTCTAATTTTTAAATAGAAGCAATGTGCAAGGTTCTGGGGAAAAAGCCAGAAATTGACTATGAATTATCAAACATAGAATGGTACAGCACAGGAACACACCCTTCAGCCCATCATGTCTGTGCCAGCTTTGGTGCCACGCCTTTGAAATTAATAGTATAATGTAAGGATTGCCCGCTACAAAACAGAGTCCGGCTCTCCAATGCTTTCAGTTCTTTGTGTCCTCTAATTGTACAGTGATATTGTCTGAAGCAGCAGCAGAAACACATTGACAGGCAGTACCATCTGCTGAACAAGATGCAAGCAGCAATTGTGGCATTATTCAGTCAGTGGCGAAGGTATGATTTACTACATCATTGTGAAATTTGAGTTCTAAATAATACACATCTACCAAATTCTCCTTTTTCTTTGGACTTGTACCTTGCAACTTAAAATAAAAATGACCCACAGCATTGTGGAATTTTGTTACAGTTCATGGAGATTGATTTGTGAAGAGGAAGTTTTTGGAAATTTGATATATCAATTGGGTTGTATTAATGACCTCTTGCAACACTGGAAACAGTTAATCTGAGCCTTAAAGCACAGAGAAATATTGCTAGTGCTGGATATCTGAAGGAACAGCTGTAACTTATCGAAATAATCAAGATGTCGAACAGAATCTGTGATACATTTTAAACACAGAAGCACTTAAACACATCTTATACACAGAAGTGAGTGTTGATGAAAGATCATCGATCTGGCGTATTAACTCCATTTCTCACGCCTCTTTGATTTGCAGCATATTTCAGCATTTTCTGTTTTTATAACTTAACACTTAGATGGCTGCAAATGGCAGGAGGTTTATATCTGTGATGTAAAACACACTGTCCTTGAAAAGAATGTATCCATCAACAGTAAGATTGGTCTGCCCACAATCTTCATTTTCATAGCGCCTGTAAGATAGTACAGAATCCTGAGACATCTCGCACTGGCACAGTTAGTCAATGTTCAACTCTGAATGGCACAATGGTTACTACTACAGCTGAGGAGCATCATCAAGGAGGAGAGGCAGATAGAGTAGTAACGTAATCGAAATTCAGACCATAATAAATGAAAGCACAGTTGTCAATGATAAATTGATGAAAATCTCGCAGGTTAGAGGTCTCAAACTGATTATGTAACAACAATGTCCATTTACGTTGCACTCATAAGAGTGTGATTAGCCAAAGACCTTCAGCATCATTGGATAAAAATTGATTTGCCACTCCCTGTGACATTTTTTTGTCTTCATTTCCATCTCCTTTTGTCTTGCACCATGATCCCTTTCTATCATTTATTCTCTCCTGCCTTCTACTCTATTCCATCCCTTCCCTTTTCTCCTTTCTCTCCAAAAGTAGAATGCCACTTCTATAGTTGCTTAAAACCTGTGCCTGTTTAAATAATTTCCAGTCCTAAAAAAACATCAACCTGAAGTGTAAACTCCAATTTCCTCACCACAAGTGATGCCTGACCTATGACAATTTCTGTTCTTCTCTTTATCAGGTTTCCAACATCTGCAGTGAAATAATTCCTCAGAGGCTGGTATCCAGTTACCAGGTCACCCTTTCTTTACACATGATCACTGACCTGATCACTGCATCATTCAGAGTCTGCTGCAGATTGTCAGTATCTCTGACACTCCCCCTTTTTATCTGTCAGCCCAGGTTCCCTGATTGGACCAGATTAAAAGCTCCAACCAGGAAACTCATATTCTATGAGGGCCAGCTGGCTACATGCAGTATTACAATCACTGCATGCAGTATTCTACTTTGCCGCAAAAGATGATTCGATGAATCGGTGGGCCAGGATTTGGAGTCTTCCTGGCTGATCTCAATCAAGTTTTACTCTATGGAATAGTTTTAGAGCTGTTATATGACTGTAGCAGACCATGTCCAAATGCAGCAAGATCTGGACAATATCCAGATTTGGACAGATGCTGTCTGGAGGCAAGGTCTGGCACGGGTCTGCTTGGAGGACTGTCATACTGAACTTTTTATTTCTTTATTTTTCTGATTTATTCCTAAGACCCAGTGCCTAGGTACCTTTGTACCTAAGATGGCACTGTAAAGTCTTAATAGTTTAGGTTAGAAGATCAGTCTTTGCAATGACTGTGCAACCAGTGTTGTTCTGTTCCATGATAAGAACAGGGGACTTGTGTGGTGCATTACCATTTTCCCTGTTAGGTTGAATGGCCTCTTCCTGATCTGTACAGATTTCATCATTTAGTTGTTGATATGATATAATAATATGATATAATGTTAACAATTAAATATAATAATAATTAATTATAAGTAATAATTTCTTCTCTTGGAGGGTCATGAATCTGTGGAATTGTTTACCACACAGGGCTGTCAAGGCTGGGTTATTAAGTAAGCTAAAAGCTGAAATAGATGGATCTTTAATCAGTAAGGGAATAAGGGTTATGGGGATTAAATAAAATAATGGAGTTGTGAATTATGAGATCAGCTATAATCTAATTGAATCCCAGTGCAGACCTAATGGGTCAAATTGTCTACTTCTGTTCCTATGCCTTATTCTAACCAGAGTCATTTTCCCTTGTGCTAGATTTGACCCTAACCTTTGGAAAGTTCAACCTAATTCCCATTGACTCCAGTTTTGCTCAGTCCCTGATGCCATCCTCAGTCAAATGTAGCCTTGATGTTAAGGACAGTCACTCTTAGCTCACATCTGGAATTCAGCTCTTTTGTCGATGTTTGAACCCAGATTGTAATGAGGTCAGGAGCTGAGTGGTCCTGCTGGAACCCAAACTGGGTGTCAGTAAGCAGGTTATTGCTGAGCCAAGTGTTACTTGATAGCTCTGTTGATGACACCTTCCATTGCATTGCAACAATGAAGAGTAGACTGATAGAGTGGTAGTTCGCCAGGTTGTCATGTTGACTTAACCTGGGCAATGTTCCATATTGTTGGGTATATGCCAATGTTATATCTGTACTGGAAGAACTTGGCTATGAGCACAGCAAGTTTTGGAACACAAATCTTCAGTACGATTGCCAGAATGTTGTCAGGGCCCAAAACTTTTGTACAATGCAGTGCCTCCAACAGTTTCCAGTCCAATGCTCCAAAAGATATTATATGTTTAGCATATCTCAGAGCAGCATAGAGTTGGTGTTCTGAGAGCGCAATTGTCTCTTTACAAGACTTTTCAGAGATCTCTGCAGTTTCAAAATATCTGCAATTGTGCTCAGAGCTCAGTGTGTGTGGTGTCTGTTTCCTTTTCTCTGAGTTCACTACCAGGTATAATCAACTCAAAGCCATAAGCATGGATGAGTTTGTAGACTCATTTAGTCAAAAGCAAATCAACTCAGCAATTGAACATCTCAAGAGAAGCAGGAGGCATAAATTATCTCCCTGCAGGCCCCACTTCAGTTCTGTGGAAGGTCTAGAATCCCTACACCATGGAAACAGGCCATTCAGCCCATTGAGTCCACACCGACCCTCCAAAGAGCATCTCATCCATTCCTGTAAACATACATTTCCCATCGTTAATCCACCTAGTCAGCATATCCCTGGACACTAGGGACAATTTAGCATGGCCAATCCACCTCACCTGCACATTCTTGGTCTGTGGGAAGAAACCAGAGCACCCAAAGGAAACCCACACAGTCACACAGGGAAAAATGTACAAGCTCCCCACAGAAAACAATCTGAGGGTGGAACAAAACCTGGGTCTTTGGAGCTGTGAGGTAACAGTGGTAGCCACTGAGCCACCCTGCCACCTGCATAGCTTGCAGTAAGGTGCACCTAAACAGGGCAGTGATGGGAGCTGTGTGATCTCAGATCCAGGATCAATTCATTGTGTTTTCCTGCACAGCCACAGTGTTAATTGGGAAACATTCTGAAAAAAAAAACCCACACGTCAAACCTTGTACGGACAGGCTTCAATCTCAGGTCCTTTTATTCTGAAAACATTTGCTAAACCTTAAACAATTCCTTCAAGCATGCTTCTGGTTAAATTGCTGTCAGAAACAGCTCCATTTTTGATTCTGTAATGACTGACTGTCATTTATGCTGCTTGAAGTGCTAAGATACCAATTTTCAATAAGTCCCGCTGTCTATCACATTGCCCTTTGAAATATATTGGTTTTCTTTTCTCAATTTTATTTTCATGCAAAGCTGATGGCCTTGAATGTAAATAAAAAAAACCAAAAGTGAGCAAACACATTATATGTTGAAATTCAGCAAATCACCATTAGTGCTGCTGAGGACAGCACAGGGTGCCTGCCCTTAACTGTTCTGCTTGTTACTCGTGACCCCAGTACTTGTTTTCTTCTGCATCTTCCAGCACAGTTTCACCATCCTAAATCTGTTCATTCCTTTTTCCAGTGTTTACAACGAATTAAAGCCTATTGCTTGTGTGTGGAGAACAAACATCCAGACTGACTCTGGGAAGTCAAGATTCATCCAAAGTTTGGAATGATCCTTCTCAGCCGGAGGTGATTGATATCTCTTGAATGATCTATGGAACGGAGATGGGGTCAATGGAGGTTGCTGCTGAAGTGATAAGCTATCGGGGCAGATGATGCACTAGTAGTATTATCACTGGGCTTTTAATCCAGAGACCCAGGTGATATCCTGAGCGCGCACGTTTGAATCCTGCCGTGGTAGATGGTGAAATTTGAATTAAATAAAATTCTGGAATTAAGAGTCACATGATGACCATGAATCCATTGTCAATTGTCGGAAAAGCCCAGCTAGTTCAGTAACGTCTGTCAGGGAGGGATACTACCATCCTTACCTGGTCTGGCCTACATGTGACTCCAGACCCACAGCAATGTGGCTAACTCAAAAACAAAGTTGCTGGAAAAGCTCAGCAGGTCTGGCAGCATCCGTGAAGGATAAAACAGAGTTAAAGTTTCGGATCCGGTGACCCTTCCTCCTGTGGGGTCCTGAGGAAGGGTCACTGGACCCGAAACGTTAACTCTGGTTTTTCCTTCA
>NC_063343.1:69887678-69917517 GCF_021869965.1 Rhincodon typus
TGCACCTTGTTGTCTCGGATTCTCCAGCATCTGCAGTTCCTACTATCTCTGGAGAAACTCAGTCCATCAAGCAGCAGCCGAGGAAATGAACAGAATTGACAGTTCCTGTCAACGACCTTAGATCAGAGCTCATCAAGCAGAAGTGAGGTACTTCATAGCGGGTCCGACAAAGATGCATCTTAACGTTTAGACAGCCTGGATGTTAACGATAGCACCCTGATGAAGGATGGAGCTCACATTGGTGAAGAGGAAGGATGGCATAGGACAGCCAATTGAGAATTAGAATTAGAATTAGATTTTATTGCTACATAGGAACACATGAAGACGGTGAAAAGTGTACAAAGTCCCCATTCACTGGTGCCATCTTGATTAAATAAAACCAGAATTTGAAAAAAAACAATTGCAGAAATAAAAGAAACAGAGCCAAAAGGAAAAACAAAAGTACCAGATCGTAAAAGAAAGACAAGTGTGCAGATCTTAAAAGCCCTATCTCAATAAAACTTTATGGAATGCTTAGGCTCTGATGCAGGCACCCAGGCCTAGCCATGGCCTGCAGTATTTGTCTGCTCCTGCTGCCCCTGATCACTGGGAGCAATCGCGAACATCCTGCCAATTCTGATGCCACTGCCACTGCCTCCAATCTTCGCGAGGAGCTTTGCTGTCACTTACGGCCACCCCCCGATTGATGGGAGGAGTCACAAACTTGATGCCACTGTTGGTGCTGGCACTGCCTCTGATTGCTGGCATACTGCAGCCATTCTGCTCACTCTGCCCTGTCGAGGCTGAGAGACCCAATTCGCATCCTACTGCATCAGCGGATTCAACCCCGTAATTACAGGAACAGATGGCATCTCCTAAAGTCCCAACCATATCTCTACAAGAGTTGATGACATGGTGCAATGGAATAGGATTTGGTAAAGTCACCGAACTAAAAACTCAGGATCTCAAGCTAATGCCGAGGGGACATGGATTTAAATCCAAGCATTAAATTTGAATTCCTCAAAAATCTGAACTAAAAATCTAGCTGAATGGTAACCATTATTGATTGTCACAAAAATCCATCTGGTTCACTAATGCCCTTTAGGGAAGGAAATCTGCTATCCTTACCTGGTCTGGCCTACATGTAACTCCAGACACACAGCAATGTGGTTGACACTTAACTGCCCTCTGGCTAATTAGGAATGGGTGATAAATACCGATGCCTGAGTTTGAAAAGTGCAGAATGTGATCAAATTGACAGGATTACCGTTTTGAGCAGGGAAATCGGCTCCCAGAATGAGAAACTTCACTTATGGCAATAGATTGAGGAAGGTTTGACTTTTTTCTCAGTTCATTCACAGGATGAAGGCATCTCTTATTGCTCATCCTTAATTGCCCAGAGCGCACTTGAAGAGTCAAATACATTGCTGTAGGTCTGGAGTCATGTGTAGGTCAGACCAGGTAAAGATGGCAGATTCCTTCCCTAAAGGGCATCATTGAACGAGATGGTTTTTCCCAGCAATGAATAGTGGATTCATGGTCATCATGAGGCTTTTAACTCCAGTATTTTATTGAATTCAAATTCCACCATCTACCATGGCAAGACTTGAACCTAGGTGCCCAGAACATTACCTGGGTCCTGGGTAAGCAGTCTAGCAACAACACCACTAGGCCGTTGCCTGTCCCAACTTTTTGAGTTTTGATCTCTTTATGTAAGGCTAGTTGTAAATACATTAGAGGTGGTTCAGAGGACATTTACTAGGTTGATATCTGGAATGAGTGGGTTGTCTTTTAAGGGAAAGTAGGACAGACTGGGCTTGTTTACCCTGCAGTTTAGAAGAGTGAAGGGTGATTTGATTGAAGTTTATAAGATCCTAAATGCTCTTGGCAAGGTGACTGTGGAAAGGATGTTACCTCATTTGGGTGAGACCAGACCTGACGGGAACTGTTTTAGAATTAGAGTTCACCCTTTTAAAACAGACATGAGGGATATCTGTTCTCTTCGAGGACAGTATCCCTTTGGAACTCTGTCCTTCAGAATACAGTGCCAGCAGAGTCATTGAATATTATTAAGACAGAGGTAAATACATTTTTATACGATATGGGAAATAATATCTATCAGAGGCAAACAGGAATGGTAGAACAAGTTTGAAAGACTGAAGGGCTTATCTCTGCTCTTAATTTATGTGTTCAGTTGTTCTTTAATGTTTTTGGAGCTGCACCCATCCAGGCAAATGGGGAATAATCCATCACAGTCTTGGCTTGTATCTTGTAGATAATGGACAGGTTTTGGGGAGTCAGGAAGTGAGTTACTCACAGCAGTATTCCCACCCTCTGACCTGATCTCAACGCCAAAGTGTTTATGTGGCTAGTCCAGTTTAGTTTCTTGTCAATGGTATCCAGCAGGATGTTGATAATGGGGGATTTCAGTGATGGTAACACCATGGTGTGTCAAAGTACCATGAAAAGATTAGCTGACTTCATTCTTTCTGTAGATTCTACGTAAATAGCCATTTTAGCATTTTAATCATTTTCCTCATGCTGCAGCATTCCACTTCATATCAGATAACCAACATGGAGTCAAAACTCAACATAGTCAATTCTGGTGTCCAAGATGGTTGAGAAAATCATTTCAATCTTTTCTGATGTCAGGAAACAGTTGAAATTTGAGGGGGAATTGGAAAAATTTAAACTTAGATTTGGGTGTTTATCAACTAAAATTTGAAATTCTCACATCTGTGTTCAAATTCATCCCTTGTCTCCCTCCTCCTATCTCTGTAACCCTTTCCAGCCCTACAACCCTCCAGGATCCCTGTACTGCTCTAATTTGAGCCTCTCGCTTATCCAGATTTTCATTGTACCTTTATTGGTGGCTGTGCCTTCAGCTGCTTGGTTCTAAGTTCTGGAATTCCCTTGATGAACATTTGCTCTCTCATTATCCCTCCTCCACCTCTCCGATATCTTTTGAAACCTACCACATTGACTGGCACCACATCCACAAACATCCACTTTCTCCATCACCAATGCTCAGTAGCAGCAGTGTGTACAATCTACAAGATTCACTGCAGAAATTTGCCAAAGATCCTTAAGCAGCTCCTTCCAAACTCACAACCATTTCAATCTAGAATGACAAGGGCAACACATACATGGGAACATCACTACCTGCAAGTTCCCCTCCAAGCCACTAAACATCCAAATATATCACCTTTCCTTCAGTGTCATTGGATCAAAAGCCTGGAATTCCCTCCCTAAGTGCATTGTGGGTCTACATGGATTGCAGCGATTCAAGAAAGCAGCTCAGGACCACCTCCTCAAGGGGCAAATAGGAATGGACAATAAATGCTAGCCTAGCTGGTGATGTTCACAATCCATGAGTGAATTACAAAAAGACATTGAGCAAACATTCAATTATCAGTTCTGAGATCTCCCTGTGTGTCATATTCTGTCTGTTAATGCATCCGTAAAACCACTTGAAAAGTTATATTAAAGTTGCTATAGCAATTCACACTAATGTATGACCAGTTGGTGTGATGGTATACTGCCTGCTCATACTACAGCAGTAATAGCAAGGAAATTATCCTGACCACAATACAGTTCCACTGAGAGACAAGAGGCGCCTGCGCCCCACTTTGTGCACAGGCAATGGTTTGACTATGTTCTCTGACAGCCGTTAGATGAAACCCTCCAAAGAACGCTTTGATTCTTGACAGTACGCTGACTACGCTGGAGCGCAACCGTTGTGATTTCTCTGAAGGCAAAGGACTCAGTTTTTGATCTGTCAGTCTCTGTACCCACTCCATTGCATACCTTCACAAACGATTTGTTTTGTAAGGCAGCCCAGTGAAGAAGGAAGATGTTCAGACAAATTGACAGGAATTCTGAAGGAAAGATTGAAAGGAATTGGACATCAAGGCTGGGGTCAGGAGTCATAGAATCATGGAGTCACAGAGTCATACAGTACAGAAACAGACCCTTCAGTCCGACTCATCCACGCTGACCCTAATCCCAAACTAAACTAGTCCTACCTGCCTGCTCCTGGCCCATATCCCTCCAAACATTTCCTATTCATGTGCTTACCCAAATGTCTCTTAAACATTGTAATTTTACCCACTTCCACCACTTCCTCAGGAAGTTCATTCCACACACGAAGCACCCTCTGTGTAAAAAAAATTGCCCCCTATTTCTTTTTAAAATCTCTCTCCTCTCACATTAAAAATGTGTCCCCACTCTTGAAATCCCCCATCCTAGGGAAAAAGACAACTGCCATTAATTCTATCTCTATCCCTCATTACTTTATAAACTTCTATCAAGTTACCACTCAACCTCCTACAGTTCAGTGATAGAAGTCCCAGCGTATCCAACCTTTCTTTATAACTCAAACCTTCCATACTTGGCAACATCCTGGTAAATCTCTCCAGCACCAAGAGTTGGTCAACACAGCTGCAGTGCGTCCTGGGGATCCAATTTTTATTTCTTTGCACAAACAAGTTGAATGAAAAGATGTGACACATTTTAAATTTAACCGCAAAATGCAGGGAAGCCATGATAAATGACCTGGCGAAACATGTTTTGCTTTGAAAATTATTTTCTCTGGATGGTTAATGTTGACAGTAATGGAAAGCAGTTAGCAGAGACAGAGGGAGAACAATAATAAAACAAATGTGGAGATTCATGAAAGTTTACCGAGCACTAAAACATTACATTTTTCACATCTGCCCCAGCCCCCGCAAACCCCACCTCCTCCTCCCACCAAATAGATTCTTGAATTAAGCAACACAATCAATAGTGGAAAGAAAATGGCCTTATTAAATGATTTTTCCAGGAATTTCGGCATTGGTAGTTAGGTCCATCCTTAATTGTACCCTGAGAAGGCGGCAATGAGCTGTCTTCTTGAGCCACTGCAGTCTGTTGTTTTGGCACAGCCGCAGCGCTGTTAGAAAGGGAACTCAGGATTTTGACCTAGCAAAAGGAGGAATGGGTGATTTCGTTCCAACTTGCTTTGTTGCCCTTGTTCTTTCGATGGTCAAGGTTACACACCTGGAAAGTGCTGTTGAAAGAACTTTGGTGAATTGCTGCAGTGCATCTTGTAAAGAGTACTCACCCCAGCAACTGTGCATTGGTGTGGAGTAAAGGTTAATTACAGTTAGAGGAGGCATTAGCCTAGTGGTGTTATAATTAGGCTATTGATCAAGAGACCCAGGCAATGTTCTGATGACCCGCATTCAAATTCTACCATACAGATGCTGGAGTTTGAATTCAATTAAAACCTGGGATTAAGAGGCTTGTGATGATCATGAAAACATTATCAATTATGAGAAAAACACATCCAGTTCCTCCAGGAAATGAAACTGCCATCCTTACCTGGTCTGGCCTACAGTGATTCCAGACCCAAAGCAATGTGGTTGACTCTGAACTGCCGTTTGGGCAATTAGGGGTAGACAATAAATGCTGCCTAGCCAGCAATGCCCTCATCCCATGAATGAATAAAAAAGATTTTATGCGCCACACAGCCTTTCTCCAAACTCATTTGATCAAACTCAACTGGAAAACATAAAATAAAACATAGAACTATGGATGCTGGAAGTCTGAAACAAAAGCAGAAATTGCTGATGAAACTCAGCAAGCCTGGCTGCATCTGTGGAGAGAAAGCAGAGTTAACGTTTTGAATCCAGCGACCTTTGTTCAGAACTGATAGTAATGAGGGGAGGGTGTTATATATGCTGAAGTCAGGGGGTGAGTGTAGGTGGGGGTCAGGGGGTAGAAGTGAAAGGATTGTATCAATAGGCAGAGATGGAGCCCAGCTGGAGAGAACGAAAGTTAGGGAGACAGAAGGTTGGATGATAGTGTGCCAGGGAGAAAGAAACCCGATAATAGGGACAATGAGTAGTTGAAATAGGTTGGCCATGCTAAAAGTAGCCCATGTCACTTTAGGGTCTGGGGTTTTGGGGGTTTGGGGGTTGGGGGATGTGAGTAAAAGTTATAGAAGGAAGAGTTCAGATCCTAAAATTATTGAACTCAATATTGAATCCTGAAGGCTGCAGGACTCAATTGGAGTAATGCCTCTTTGTTTCTCCCTGAAGAACTTATCTGGAAGAATAGACTAATTTACCTCAGAAGGGAATGATTTAGACATTAACCTATGGTTGTCCTTTGATAACACTAGTTTAATAATCACACTGCCCTCTCCAATCAAAGTGCACACCCTCCTCCCCCATCTCAACTCTGCTGCTTCCCTGTAAGTTTGCAATTTTGTATGAGTATTGATTCAATTTGCTCTTGAAAACTGCTATTGGATCCTTCTTCCACCTACATCCTCTCACGCAACACATTCCAGATCAGAGCAACTTGCTGTGCAAAACGTAAATTGCTTTCTCATGTGGCCTTTGAGTTTTTTGGTATTTGCTTTAAACCTGCATCCATTGATTACTGGTCCATCTATTAATTCAGGGAGACAAACAGGAGGCTGGAAGAGCACAGCAAGCCAGGCAGCATCTGGAGGAAAGGAGAAGTCAACTTTTCGGGTATTACCCTACTACAGGAGTAATACCTGAAACGTTGACTGCTCCTTTCCTCCAGATGCTGGCTGGCTTGTTGTGTTCTTCCAGCCTCCTGTTTGTCTACCTGGATTCCAGCATCTGAGGGTTTTTTTTTGTCTCTACTAATTCACATACTTCCTTCTCATTTACCTTGTCAAATCGGTTTTGAACACCAACTGCAATTCCCTTTACAACTTTCCCCTGTTCAATGTAGAATGACCCCAGAGTGACTAATCTCTCCTATGTAACTGCGTGCACAGAATCATTGAATTGCAATGGCAAAGAAAGGAGGCCATTCAGTCCATCCTGTCTGTATCATCTTGTTAAATGAACATCATTTACCCATGCTATAGGAAAGATGATGGTAACAGGCACAGAAAAGATTTACAAAGATGTTACCGGGATCGGGGATTTTGAGCTATAGGGAGAGGCTGAGTAGGCTGGGGCTATTTTTTTTCCCTGGAGTGTCGGAGGCTGAGGGGTGACCTCATTAATTTAATCGATATGATTCACCTTAACCACTTCACATGGTAGCAAGTTCTTCCTTCTCGCCAGTCACGTTGATCATGATTTTATTTGAAATAAATCAAGAAGAAAACAAAAATTATTGATGCTAACCATTGATTTCAGCAGCAGAAAGAATCTCCATCTGGTGTTGGTCAGTCCCAAGCCATCTTAAAAGGCAAAAGCACCTTTTGAACACCTCATTAATGATTTATTCACATTCATACAACACAGGCTCTTAAATACTCCTGAGATAAACAATCTCACAGAGAGAGGAGCAAAATTGGCACACATTCTGGAAATCTGAAATAACAACAGAAAAGATGGGAAACCCTCAGTGAATCAGACAGCGTCTGAGCCGAGCGAAACAGATGGTTAAAGCTTCTGTCCTGGGAGTTGGAAGTCATTTGGGATGCAACAGGTCGAAGAAAGTGCATTAACAGGGGGAAGGAAAGGGCAAAATGGGAATGGTCTGTGATGGAGGAATGAACAGAGGGATGGTGTAGAATATACATGGTGCAGAAAAAAAATCATTTTACTGCAACTTGTATGCATTCATGTTTACATTCCACCCGAGATTTCTGCACCTCCTCCTATTTCATTGAATCTCATCAATTTCCCAAACCTCTGCCAATCACCTCAACTACTCCCTGTGAAAGCAAGTTCTACTATCTAAACATTCTGTGAGTAAAGATATACCTCCTGAATTCCCTATTGGATTAATTAGTATAGACAGGTCTTTTTCCCAAGGTAGGGGAATCCAAAACGAGAGGGCATAGGTTTAAGGTGAGAGGGAAAAGATTTAAGGCCACAAGTTCTGATTATCTGTAAAATATATATCTTCTTTACCTCTACCTTCCCTAATCTTAAAGACTAACTTCTTGAGGATGTTGCAAGAGAATAGCAGAGAGAGATGAAAAGGTGGAAAGGCTAATAGCAGATTGGATTACAATAACTGAATACAGGAAATGCATACAATATCTGCAGAGAGAAACTGTTATTATTTCCATTTGGTTGTGGAGAAACCAAAGTTTCCTATAGTTTTAGAAATCATTCCAAATCCCAGCTGTGCTTAGAGGGAGCTACTTTGGGGACAGGAGTATAGCTCCAACAGCAAATCTCTGACTGGCAATTCCTTGCAATGAGACTGACTCACTGCATTAACCCAAAAGGTTAAAATGTTGAAATATCCAGGCACTTATACTCATATACAAGCAGCCCATTGAGCAAAATTGAAGTTGGAAACTCAAATAGACATATTAATGTATCAAACAAAAACAGAAATTGCTGGAAAAGCTCAGCAAGTCTGGCAGCATCTGTGGAGAATTCTGAGGAAGAGTCACCCAACACAAAAGGTTAACTCTGAATTCTCTCCATAGATGCTGCCAGACTTGCTGTGCTTTTCCAGCATTTCCTGTTTTTGATTCTAATTTACAGCATATTAAAGTGTGATGTGATGGAAATATTGCAGAGATTAAAATAGGTAATATAGAGAAGGTAATATAGGGAAGGAAACTGCCATCCTTACATGGTCTGGCCTACATGTGACTCCAGGTCTACAGCCATGTAGTTGACTCTTGGCAGCACGGTGGCTCAGTGTTTAGCACTGCTGTCTCATAGCGCCAGGGACCCAGGTTTGATTCCACTCTCAGGTGACTGCCTGTGTGGAGTTTGCTCTGGTTTCCTCCAACAGTCCAAAGATGTGCAGGCTAGGTGGATTGGCTGTGCTAAATTGCCCCTCGTGTTCAGGGATGTGTAGTTTAGGTGGATGATCTGGGTGGGATGCTCCAAGGGTCAGTGTGGACTTGTTGGGCCGAAGGGCCTATTTCCAGACTGTAGTGTTTCTAGAGAAACTATCACTTTTTGTGGTGGGAGTGGAAGGGTAGGGGTAAGATTTCAGTAAAGAAGGAACACATTTCAAATAAGGATTAACCAATTCAGAAATCAATTGTCCAAGGTTGCTAATAACCTGGACCCTTCTCTCTGACAGCATTGTTGAAGAAAACTATAAAACTGAGATCGATTGATTGATATTAGCTATTATTTTTAGTCACTTATGGGATGAGGGCATTTCTGGCTTGGCCAGATTTTATTGTCTATCCCTAGTTCCCCTTGAGAAGGTCATGGTGATCCACTTTATTAAACGACTGCAATCCATGCGTGAAATACTAAAAGTTGCGGGAAAAAAGAATGTGAACAAAGTTCAGATGCAGATCAATCATGACAAGGAATTGACTGGCATGATAACATTAAAGATTCCACTGAGTCTTTATGTCTGAGTACCTTTGCTCAGATTTGTTATTCAAGTAGAATCAAAACTCCTTTCCTCAAAGAATACATTCTAAAGGATTTGACAGAATTTCCCCATTCATTTGTATTGTTGTAAACCATAAACACAGGGAAAATGTTACCAAGCACGTGGGTTAATATCAGCGCTGGAGAAATTGCTACATGAGAAGTTCAAAAAAGGATGAACAGCTTGAAGAACAACAAAGGAGTTGGGATCAATGGATGGTGGAGATGTGGTAGTAATGTGGATTAGTAACATTAGATTCATTACTAGGACTAGAGGACATCACCTCAAAACAAAGGGAAGCAGATGTAGGACTAAGGTCAGGACGAACTTCTTCACCCAAAGGGTTGTGAATCTGTGGAATTCCCTGCCCAGTGAAACGGTTGAAGCTACCTCGCTGAATGTTTCTAAGGCAAGGCTAGATAAATTTTTGAACAGTGAAGGAATTAAGGGTTATGGTGAGTAGGCGGGCAAGTGGAGCTGAGTCTCAAAAAGATCAGCCATGATCTTATTAAATGGCGGGGCAGGCTCGAGGGGCCGGATGGCCTACTCCTGCTCCTAGTTCTTATGTTCTTAACCCAGAATTCCAGGTTAATGTTGTGGGGACAAAAACACACAGTGCTGGTGAAACTGAACGGGTCTGGCAGCATCTCGGGGGAGAAAGTTGAGTTACTATTTCGAGTCCAGTGACTTTCTATCAGAACTAATGTTGTGGGGTCATGTGTTCAAATCCCCCAGTGGGTTGATGGTGAAATTGAATTCAATAAAAAATATGGAATTAAAAATCTGGGCACCCATGTAACCACTATTGATTGTCATTCATGATCCTTAGGGAAGAAGTTTGCCAGCTACAAACCCACAACAATGTGGTTAAACTGTTCTCTGGGTAATCAGTGATGGCAAAAACACGCCTAGCCAGTATGGCCAGATCCCATTACAAAATACACAAAAGATAAGATATCAACCTAAGCTGTTAAACTGAGCTCACCAACATTTTTAACAACACTGAGCTGTGGAGGTTGTCCTGGATGAGGAGGACCTCAGTGATTGCAATAACTGGAGGGGTGGAACACTGCTGTCGGCCCAGGGTGTCCTGCATGGTCCTCCTCAACAGACTGGAAGCAGAAATAGGCAGTGTGCATCCTGAAGAACTGATAGCTTTCTAGGGTGACAGGTCATGTTTCAGGCAGATCTTGACACTGAGAAGAATTGGTTAATTCAGTTGGCTGGTTTGTAATGCAGTATGACGTCAACATTATGGGCTCAATTCTTGCACCAATTGAGGTTATCATGAAGGACACTCTTCCTCAACTGTCCCCTCACCTGAAGCATGGTGACCCTCAGATTAAACTACCACTGACTGTCTCTCACTAACAAGAAAACAGCCCGATGGTCGAGTAGGATTTTGATAACTGTACCCTTTACCTTCACACTCAATAATATCACACAGCAGAATAAAGAGTAACAAAGCCAGCTGTTATCAACTTCATTAACTTGAAGAAGCTTTTGTTAGCACTAATCAGCTGTCACTCTGGTCCATCCCAAGATCACACTGTATCCCAGTACAGTACTTTAATCTTTGGGATAACAAGAACTGCAGATGCTGGAGTCAGAGATAACACAGTGTGGAGCTGGAGGAACGCAGTAGGCCAGGCGGCATCAGGGAAGCAGGAAAGTTGACATTTCGGGCCAGGACCCTTCTTCACAAATGAGGAGAGGGAAGGGAGCTGGGAAATAAATAGAGAGATGAGGGGTGAGGCTGGGTAAGGTAGGTGGGATGGTGGGAGGTGAGTGCATGTGAGGAGTGGTGGGGATTGGTCAGTGAGGTGGGAGGGGCAGATAGGTGGGAGAGAAGATGGACAGGTTGTGACAGGTCAAGGAGGTGGGGATGAGAGGGGTGGACTTGGAAGTGGGATGAGGCCAGGAATGTGGAGATTTTAAAACTGGTGAATTCCATGTTTAGGCCATTGGGCTGACGGCTTCCTACAGACTAAGTGGTGGCCATGGGCACCTGCATGGGCCCAAGTTATGCCTGCCTTTTTGGAGGATATGTGGAGTAATCCCTCTTCTTTTGTTACGCTGGCACTACCCCCACCTCTTCCTCTGCTACATCGATGACTTTATCGGCACTGCCTCATGCTCCCACGAGGAGCTTGAACAGTTCATCAACTTTACTAACAACTTTCATCCCAACCTCAAATTCATCTGGACCATGTCCAATACCTCCTTCTCCTTCCTGGACCTCTCTGTCTCCACCTCTGGTGACTGCCTCGAAACCGACATCTATTTCAAGCCCATCGACTCCCACAACTACCGAGACTACACCTCCTCTCACCCACCTTCCTGCAAGAATGTGATTTCCTACTCACAATTCCTCTGCCTCCACCGCATCTGCTCCCAAGATGGGGCGTTCCACTCCCGAACGTCCCAGATGTTCTCGTATTTCAAGGACCATAACTTCCCCACTCCAGTAATCAATGCCCTCAACCACATCTCTTGCATTTCCCGCACCTCTGTCTTTACATCCCCTCCCCGCCAACAAAAACAAAGACAGAATCCCCCTTGACCTCACATATCAAACCACCAAACTCCGCATCCAATGTATCATTCTCCGCCACTTCCACCACCTGCAATCTGACCCCATTACCAAAGATATATTTCCCTCCCCACCCCTATCTGCTATTTTTAGGGACCACTCTCTCCGTGACTCCCTCGTCTGCTCCACAATCGCCACTAGCCCCACCAACCCCGGCACCTTTCCCTGCAACCGCAGGAAGTGCTACACCTGCCCCTACACCTCACCCCTCACCCCCATTCAAGGCACCAAACAAACCTTCCACATCAGACAGATGTTCACCTGCACATCTGTAAATGTGGTCTATTGCATCCGCTGCTCTTGATGTGATCTCGTCTATGTTGGGGAGACCAAGCAGAGGCTCAGAGACCATTTTGTAGAGCACCTGCGCTCTGTTTGTGACAAACGACAACACCTTCCAGTCGCGAACCACTTCAACTCCCCCTCCCACTCCCTGGATGACATGTCCATCCTGGACCTCCAGTGTTACAATGATATCACCCGCAAACTGGAGGAGCAGCACTCATATTTTGCCTCGGGAGCCTACAGCCCAATGGCCAAAACATGAATTTCACCAGATTTAAAATCTCCCCACCCCCAGCCTCATCCCATGCCCAACCCTCCTTCTCACCCCCGCCTCCTTGACCTGACACAATCTGTCTGTCTTCTCTCACACCTATCTGCCCCACCCATCCCACTGACCAATCCCCACCATTCCCTACTTGCACTCACCTAACACCATCCCACCTACCTACCCCAGCCCCACCCCTCCCCTCTCTATTTATTTCTGAGCTCCCTTCCCCCTCCCCATTTCTGAAGAAGGGTCCTGACCTGAAACGTTAGCTTTCTTGCTCCTCTGATGCTGCCTGGCCTGCTGCGTTCCTCCCGCTCCACACTGTGTTAACATCTTTAAAGCTTTAGACCACAATTCCAGCTGTTATGTCAATCCAATGGGCACTGGGTATTCCTTTAACATCACCTCAGAAACACAGCAAGATTGTATACTCTCCCTGATGCTTTTCCTCTAGGTTACTGGTTTTATAATCAGGAAGGTGATGGTAGATTTTGACACCCTCTAGCATTACCACCATTGATGTGGACTTTCTGGATGCTATTGCCTCCATAGTTAAGGGATTACAAGTGCTCTGTAACCTCAGTTTTAAGGGTAGTACATCAAATTTGTGAACACATCAGCTGTGAGAAGATTGAGACATTGTTGACCGGAGGGAAATATGGAAATCAATGAGCAACAGAACCTGAAAGACATCAATGAATTGCTCTGAAACTTCTCTAGGGAAGGTGAAGCAAAGCAGCAACAGTTATGCAGGTCCTCCATATGGTATGGTTCCCAATACGTTATGTCTCTGTAGGAATACCAACCATCCTCAATGCCAGTGAAACATGGGAGAGAACAGCAAAGGTGTCATATAAGCTGCATATGGAAGTTCCTGTGTATCACATGAAGAGACAGGCTACCGGTAAAGAAGTGCTACACAGCGTTGCTCAGAGGCACCTGTGGGACATCATGATGGAGAGACGACTGGGATTTACCAGGACACATAATGCCCCTCCTGGTAATACGCCCGACCACAGCGGCAGAAAAATGAACATCAGCAAAAGGAGAAAGGGACCTCCAAAAGGGATGATGGTAGATGAGATTTCAGAAAGACACGTTCAAGAGAGGTACACCATTTTACCTGGAGCAAAAGAGTTAGTGATGGGCCAGGATGGTGGTAGGGTCTTCAAATTTCACTTAAAAGTTCAGAGGGACGGCCACCGGACCCGAAATGTTAACTCTGATTTCTCTTCACAGATGCTGCCAGACCTGCTGAGCTTTTCCAGCAATTTCTGTTTTTGCTTCAAATTTCACTGCCAGACATCTTTCCTGAGACACCTGCAGACATTTCCTTGGTATTCACTCGATAGCTGGACTTCTCCTCTCATCCCAGGGTTAGTTGCCACTACCCAATTTTCTTCTTCTTTTCTCTCCCTGAATATATGGAATGGAGTTATTCAGTTGAACACATCAATGATGATTTGGAACCTTTTCACTTCATCCTTACACTGTTTATTAAGCTTGTAAGAGAACAGCTTAACAGTTTTTGTTTAGACCCACCCTGAACAATTAGTTCCACCAAAAACTTGTTCCTAAAAATACCTCTCAGCTGGGTCAAATGTTGAAGCATTGTTTGGAAGCATACATACATGTCATAAAACAAACAGAAAGCATACAACCTCTATTTCATCTTAAAGTGAAACTGCTCTACATTTTTAATCACTAATATAATCCACAAAGTCAATTTTCATGGACAATATCTAACAGTGAATCTATTACCATAATCTACTCAGTGTGTCACTCCTAAAGTTAAACACAATTGAAACAATCTGTGTTATTCCTGTCAGCATCTTGAGTGGTACCATAAAGCATGTCCTTAATGAACAAGTTTAACATTCCACTAGAAATAATGAACACAAGGAATCTTCACCCATACTTTACAACATTACCCAGGGTAATTCGAAACCTCATGTCTGTTCAACAAAAAGCTGGTCATGTTTTCCTATTCTTAAACCACTAGATTTGAGGATAGTGAGTGAGAAATGTTAAATATGTTAAACATTTATGTTCAATATCTCTCTCTCTCTGTTGCATTATGTAGAGAAATCAGCATTTAAGCCTTTACTAATATTCTACAAAGACATCTAAGACATACATGCTCAGTACTTTCCGAGTAATTCAGTTAAAATCGGTTTCTCATTAACAAAAATACTGTTGTTAATCTAGTTATTATGCAAAAAATCAATTCATTTCTTCTTGATTCCCGCATACTTTCAATTACCTATCTGCCTTCTTTCTCTTTCTGTCCCTGTATCTGTTCTCCTAACATCTCTGAATGAGTTAATAAGAACTAGGAGCAGGAGTAGGCCATCTGGCCCTTCGAGCCTGCTCGGCCATTCAATAAGATCATGGCTGATCTTTTCGTGGACTCAGATCCACTTACCCACGTTCTCACCGTATCCCTTAATTCCTTTATTGTTCAAAAAAAATCTACCTTATCTTTAAAAACGTTTACTGAAGTAACGTCAACTACTTCACTGGGCAAGGAATTCCATAGATTAACAACCCTCTGGGTGAAGAAGTTCCTTCTCAATTCAGTCCTAAATCTGCTCCCTCTAATCTTGAGGCCATGCCCTCTTGTCCTAGCTTCACCTGCCAGTGGAAACATCCTCTCTACTTCCATCTTATCTATTCCCTTCATAATTTTATATGTTTCTATAAGATCCCCCCTCAATCTTCTGAATTCCAATGAATATAATCCCAATCTACTCAGTCTCTCCTCATAAGCCAACCCCCTCAATTCTGGAATCAACCTAGTGAACCTCCTTTGCACCCCCTCCAGTGCCAGTACATCCTTTCTCAAGAAAGGAGACCAAAACTGCACACAGTACTCTAGGAGTGGCCTCACCAGCATCTTGTACAGCTGCAACATAACTTCTCTGCTTTTAATCCCAATCCCTTTAGCAATGAAGGACAAAATTCTATTTGCCTTCCTAATTACTTGTTGTACCTGCAGACCTACCTTCTGTGATTCATGCACAAGGACACCCAGGTCCCTCTGCATAGCAGCATGCTGCAACTTTTTACCATTCAAGTAATAATCCTTTTTACTATAACTCCTATCAAAATGTATGACTTCACATTTATTTACATTGTATTCCATCTGCCAGACCTTAAACATGTACTTTGAGTAGCAACTCCACTTCATGTTTGACAGTGTAAGGCACTGATTGATTTATATTAAATCAAAATTCTGACTCACTTTGCTCTCCCTCTAATTCAGTGATATTAACAAATTCTCAGTTTCTTCATGATTTTTCATTTTCATTCTGATTTTCACTCGAATCTGTAGGAGGTATTTCAGTTGCAAGAGGTTTACTGTGCTCTCCCTTTGTCATATTTACACTTTCAAGCAATGGTCCACATGATAATGATGTAGTTCACTTTGCTAGACATGTGAATATTCCCAGCTTTATTATAACAGCTTCAATCACATCCTTTTCCTTATCATCCCAGCTGTTTTTCACCTTGACCTTCTGATCAGCATTGAGTTCTCTGATTTTCATGTGTCCTGTATGATAAAGCATTTTCACTTTGCTTTGTTTTCTCTTATTTCGATAGTCACTCAGTACTCTAAACAATGTGCTCAGCATGGATCTGAAGACTATCTTGTAAGATGGAATTGCCCCACAAATGAACAGAAAGTTGTCTAGCCTGTGTCAAAGAGAAACATAGAAGGTATTGTCTAACTTATAAAAGCCAAAAGAACTGCGGATGCTGTAAATCAGGAACAAAAACAAAGTTGCTGGAAAAGCTCAGCAGGTCTGGCAGCACCTGTGAAGGAGAAAACAGAGTTAACGTTTCGGGTCCGGTGACCCTTCCTCAGAACCTTGTCTAACTTATCACTGAGCAGCTACTTCAACAAAGACCTCTTCATAATCTATACAGTTCTTCATACAACACTGTTTCATGCTGGGTGATGTGGTGGAATTAAAAGTAATGTGATCATAATCCCAAAGGAGCACAGAGCTGTTCTCTCATTACAGACAAAGAGACTGGTGGCGAGATTAATTTGAGGGTCACAATCCTACAGATGAGAGGCAAAGTAAAGAACTGAATTGAATTAAATTGAATTAGATTTATTGTCACATGGCTATGTGCATGGGAAATCATATCTCGCTAATTTAATTGAGTTTTTTGAAGAAGTGATGAAGCGGATTGATGAAGGCAGAGCACTGGATGTGATCTATATGGACTTCAGTAAGGCATACGACAAGGTTCCTCATGGAAAACGGGTTAGCAAGGTTAGATCACATGGAATACAAGAAGAACTAACCATTTGGATACAGAACTGGCTCGAATGTTGAAGACAGAGGGTGGTCGTGGAGGGTTGCTTTTGACTGGAGGCCTGTGACCAGCAGCGTGCCACAAGGATTAATGCTGGTTCCACTGCTTTTCGTCTTTTCTCAAAATGATTTGAACAGTGTGGATGAGCAGAAAGATCTCGGTGTCCATGTGCATAGATCACTGAAAGTTGCCACCCAGGTTGATAGCGTTGTTAAGAAGGCGTGCAGTATGTTAGGTTTTATTGGTAGAGGGATTGAGTTTCGGAGCCATGAGGTCATGTTGCAGCTGTACAAAACTCTGGTGCGGCCGCACTTGGAGTATTGCGTACAGTTCTGGTCACCGCATTATAGGAAGGATGTGGAAGCATTGGAAAGGGTGCAGAGGAGATTTACCAGGATGTTGCCTGGTATGGAGGGAAGGTCTTATGAGGAAAAGCTGAGGGTTTTGAGGCTGTTTTCGTTAGAGAGAAGAAGGTTAAGAGGTGACTTGATAGAGACATACAAGATCATCAGAGGATTAGACAGGGTGGACAGTGGGAGCCTTTTTCCTCGGATGGTGATGGCTAGCACGAGGGGACATAGCTTTAAATTGAGGGGTGATGGATATAGGACAGATGTCAGAGGTAGGTTCTTTACTCAGAGAGTAGTAAGGGCGTGGAATGCCCTGCCTGCAAAAATAGTAGATTCGCCCACTTTAAGGGCATTTAAATGGTCATTGGATAAACATATGGATGATAATGGAATAGTTTAGGTTAGATGGGCTTCAGATAGGTTTCACAGGTCGGCGCAACATCGAGGGCCGAAGGGCCTGTACTGCGCTGTAATGTTCTATGTTCTATGTTCTATGTTCTATGTTCTATGAACATAGGAGATATGGTTAGTAAGTTTGAGGATTACACCAAAATTAGAAGTGTAGTGGACAGCAAAGAAGGTTACCTGAGAGTACAACAGGATCTTGATCAGATGGGCCAGTGGGCCAAGGAGTGGCAGATGGAGTTTGGAGCAAGATGGAGGGAAACATTCAAAAGGGACATAAGTGGCAACTTTTTCACGCAGAGGGTAGTGTGTATATGGAATGAGCTGCCAGAGGAAATGGTGAAGGCTGGTACAATTATAACATTTAAAAGGCATCTAGATGAGTAAATGAATAGGAAGGGTTTACAGCGATATGGGCCAAATGCTGGTTAATGGGACTAGATTTATTGAGGATATCTGGTCGGCATGAACGAGTTGGACCGAAGGGTCTGTTTTCATGCTGTACAGCTCGATGACTCTATAATTCTGTGTACTCAAATGAGTACAGTGAAAAGTTTATGATTCACCATTTATCACGCAGTCTTAGCTACAGAGTACCTAGGTACAAACCTTTAGTTACAGATTAGAGAAATATAGACAATGTTACATCACAGTAATACACAGTATAACCATAGGTTAGCAGAATAAGAGTTAAAAAGACAAAAGCAGTCTCTCTCCAAGGGATCTCCGCAGCAGACCACACAGAGGGTGTGCACATGGTCTGACCGTTGGTTGTCACCACACTCCGCGCTGGGTCATTCCAGCCTCTGGCCACTGGTGTTTCCACTCTGGCCCCTGCCATCTCCGCTCCAGCCACTGCCACCTCTGCTTCCAGCTGCTGGCACCTCTACTTCCAGGCACTGGCGTCTCCGCTTCTGCCTGCCAAACACCAATCCCTCTTCGGACACTGGGAGTCAGAGGCCGGGGCCAGGGGCCCAAGATCGAGAGAAGGGAGGAGGGAGACAGGTAAAGAAAGAAAAAGAGCAGGCGGAGTGAAGGAGCTCCGGTGGGAACATCCTACTCTGCTGCTATCAGAAGGTGGGACCATCATGGGAATCTCAGTCAGTGTGGGAATTGAACCAGGACTGTTGATGTCACTGACTCACGAACCAACTGCCCAGCCAACTGTGTGTGACTCCATTCTTACTTGTATATATTTCAAACATAAACTTGGATGTATTATCTGCTACCAAAACCGTTGATAACTCATGCATTGCAAACCAACTTGTCAGAGTCTCAGTAGTTTGGGCAAATTTGCTATTTGGCAGAGACTCATTACTTATCGACTTGATATACCCATAGACAAAAATAATATAATTCCTCTCTTACACTTCATAATAACACTTTAAATGTGCTTTTAGTCCTGGCTTTCTTATGCTTGACCATGTTTCTGATCTAGCCAGTTCTGTATTTGCAGTTTCTACATGTGAATAAGGCTCCAGGCTTACCTTATACAGTACCCTTTTTCTCGTAACACCTAATTTTATTATTTGGTCCCTCTTGCTGAAAGACCACTTTATGGTCTCAGTGATAGACACACATACACCCACCAATTCCCACTATAAATTACGTAGCCCAGTTTAATCATATTTTCTCAAACCAATTTTGTGACATTGGAAAGATATTATTCATTCCCCCTATTTCAGGCAGGAAGTAATAGGATGTATCATCATGTTCCATTCTATCACTAACTTCACCTAACATTGGAATGCTGTTCTGGTGATCACTAGTCAATTCCACACCAGCTCTGCTGAAGAAAATGTCACTGAAAGGCTTATTGTTTTCTGCTTCCAAAGATAACAGACACAGCTGCAGCTGAACCAACAATGAAAGTATGTTGTGAATCTTCGACTTTCATTTCTATCGTGGGAGCTGGCATTTTATTTTCAGTTTAATACACCTGTCTTTCATACGCTGTGTTCTTTGCTCTGTGACTGAGTACCACTCTTAATCTGAATGTTTCACAACATCAATTTTGGGTTCCACACCTATCATACGTACATCTCCAGACTCTTGAGAGAACATTAAGTGAACTGGTCCATAGCCATAATCACAATCTGGAACATTGTGGTTTCCCTGACTCATACATGCCACTTTAAATGTGACTTTTTCAGTGGTAAAGCAATCTGAGTGAAACTTAGGATATTTAAATGCTAGGTAGCATCTCTGACTCTGTGGCTGTGAAATTGGTTAGCTGTAAATCTCATGAAAAGAATTCGCTTGCAATTTGCAATGATCACTTTCTGTCATTTCCAGGGTGACAACCACATCATCTCCTTCCTCATCAGTTCCTTACCTTTACTCAAGTCCTTTGCCATACTGTTCCATAGAATCCCTACCATGTGGAAGCAGGCCATTCAGCCTATCGAGTCCACACCGACCCTCTGAAGAGCATCCCACTCAGACTCCCCCCTTACCCCACCCTATCCCTGCATTTCCCACCCTAGACACTGTGGGTAATGTAGCATTGCCAATCCAACTAACCTGCACTTCTTTTGACTGTGGGAGGAAACCCACACAGACACTGGGAGAATGTGCAAACCCAAGGCCAGAATTGAGCCAGGGTCCCCCGTGCTGTAAGGCAGCAGTGCTCACCACTGAGCTACCGTGCCATCCCTAAAATCACCCTTTGGCCCTCCTCTAAAATGTCCCTGAAGATGGCTCTGATTTCAAAGGTTGTACCAAATTCCCAGTCATGAGACGTTTTAAATAGAAGCAAAGTACATTGGATGTTGGAAGTAAGACAATAAGACCACAAGAAATAGGAACAGGAGGAGGCCATTTGGCCTCTTGAGTCTGTTCCACTATTCAGAAAGATTACGGTTGAGCCAACATTCCTTAAGTTCAATTTCTTACCCTCTCCCCATAACTCTTGATTCCTCGACTGTTCAGGAATCTACCTATCTCAGCCTCAAATAATAACAAGGACTCTGTCCCGATTTTTCTCCGTGGAAAAGAGTTCCAAAGACTCAAGCCTCTGACAGAAGAAATTCTCCCTTATCTCAATCTTAAATTGGTTCCCCTTTATTCTGACATAATGCCCTCTGGTCCTAGACTCTCCCATGAGGGGAAGCATTCTCTTAGCATTTACCCTGTCAAGCCCCTTAAGAATCCTATATGACTCTCATTCTTAAAACTCCAGTGAGTACAGTCTCAGGCTGTTTAACCTTTGCCAATAAGACTTCTCTGATGAGATGAAACCTTTCCTTAAATTTGAAATAAAAACAGAAAGTGCTGGAGAAAGTCAGAAGAACAGACAGCGTCTGTGGTGAGAGAAAAAGAGTTAGCATTTTGAATCCATAATGACTTTTGAGGAGGGGAAGCGACAGGGAGGTGATGGCCTAGTGGTATTATTGCTGTCCTGTTAGTTCAGAGACTCAGATAAGGTTCTGGGGACTTGGGTTCGAATTCTGTAATGACAGATAGTGGAATTTGAAACTAATAAACATCTGGAATTAAGAGTCTAATGATGGCCATGAATCCATCGTCGATTGCTGGGGGGAAAAACCCATCTGGTTCACTAATGTCCTTTAGGGAAAGAAATTGCCATCCTTACCTGGTCTGGCCTACATGTGACTCCAGACCAACAGCAATGTGGTTGACTCTTAACTGTCCTCTGGGTAATTAGGGAGGGGAAATAAATGCTGCCTGGCCAGCAATGCCCTCATCCCATGAATGAATAAAGAATGAAGAGGTTCTGAAAAATGTTGGTTTTATGCTGATGACAAATGGGGAAAGACGAGAAAGTATAACCGACAGTGAGGTTGGTCAGAGAAAAAGACAAAGGAGGTGCCAATATCAGTAGAGGACATATAGATGAAGAATAGGTATTAGGAGCATATGCATTGAAACAGCCTATTTAGCCTGCCCAGCTCGCTCTGCCTTTAAACGTAATCATGATGGATCAAACACGACAATATCTTTTACTCACTCCATCCCCATAACCCTATAAACCACTGGCAATCAGAAATCTACCAATCTCTACCCTACAAATACTCAAAAACTGAGCTTTCACAGCCCTCTGGAGTAGAGAAATCCAAAGATTAGAGTAAAAGAGATTCTCCTCTTCTTGATCCTAAGTGGCATCCCCTCAATTTTTAGACAAGAATTCCCACACAAGAGAAACATCTTACCTGCATCTCCCCTTTAAGTGGCTTGCAGCTTTCAATGACATTGCTTCACATTCTTCAAAGCTCTACAGGATACAGGCCCAGTTTACCCAAGCTCTCTTCATAGGACAGGCCTACCATCCTAGGAACACGTCTAGTGGATCATTGTCGCTCTCCATCTATGGCAATAGTATTGTTCCTAAGGTAACAAAACCAAAGCTACACACTGTACTCCAGGCGCAGTCTGACCAAGCTCATATACAACTGAAGCTAGATGCACTACTCCTGCATTCACATATTCATGGTATTATGGTAGGTGTTAACAGCAGAAGATACCTCAGTTTTTCAGAGAACAAAACATTACAAACAAGATGCTGGTGGAGGAGAAAACGGTCTGTCAATGAAATGGAGGACAGTGTTCATGGCCTGGAGTATTGAACTTAATGTTTGGTCCTGAAGGCTCTAAAAATGCTGCAGTTATACAAAGCCCTGGTTAGACCCCACTTGGAATACTGTGAGCAGATCTGGGCACAACACCTTAGGAAGGATAGATTGGCCTTGGAGGGAGTACAATGTATGTTTACAAGAATGATACCTAGACTTCAGGAGTTAGATTATGATGAGAGATTATATAAATTAGACCTGTTTTCTGAAGAATTTAGAAAGTTAAGGGGTGATATGATTGAAGTTTTCAAACTGTTAACAAGAAGAGTCAGGATAGATAAGCTATTTTCACTGTTTGAATGTTCTAGAACTATGGGGCATAGTCAGAGAATTAGGGCCAGACTGTTCAGGAGAAATGTTAAGAAGCACCTTGACGCAAAAAGGTTAGTAGATGTTTGGAAGTCTTTTCCACAAAAGGTAGTGGGCACTTGTTTTGTTAATCATAGAATCCCTACAGTGTGGAACCAGGCCCTTCGGCCCAACAAGTCCACACCGACCCACAGAGCCATCCCCCTAATTTACACATCCCTGAACACTACAGGCAATTTAGCATGGCCAATCCACCTAACCTGCACATCTTTGGACTGTGGGACAAAACTGGAGCACCTGGAGGAAACCCACGCAAACACAGGGAGAATGTGCAAACTCCACACAGACAGTCACCCAAGGGTAGAATTGAACCAGGGTCCCTGGTGGTGTGAGGCAGCAATGCTAACCACTGAGCCACCATGCCACCCTCAAAAGCAAAACCTTAAGGGATATAGGCCAAAGGCAGGCGTATAGAGTAAGGCCATAGATCAGCCATAAATACATTGAATGGCAGAACAGGGTAAAGGGGCCGAAGGACCTCCTCCTGTTCCTTTGGTCCTATTTTCCTGTAAGTGCCGAAGAGGAAAATGAGATGCTATTCCTGCAGTTTGTACTAGGCTTCACAGGGACACAGCGGCAGTTCTCAGTCAGAACTGTTGTGAGAGAGTTTAAGTTGAGAATGCAATCAGAAACAGTCTCACTTGGAAACTGTTTCTCTTCACTGAAAGCACTCTCAGCACAGACACATGTGTTGTTATGTCATAAGTTGAGTCCAGAATCTCATTAATGTCATCATAATCTATCAAACTGTGGTGTCTTGAGCCACACCTCAGTGAAAACGTTTAGCCCATCATGGTAAGGACATTTCCTTCATTGTTTTTATTTGCATTCAACCATTTTCTCCCCCCTTTATTTATTAACGGGATGAGGGCATCACTGTTAGGCATTTAATTGCCCAGAGGGCAGTTCAGAGACAACAACATTGCTGTGGGTCTGGAGTCACATGTAGGCCCAACCAGGTAAGGATGGCAGTTTGAGACAATAAGAACTGCAGATGCTGGAGTCAGAGTCGACACAGTGTGGAGCTGGAGGAACACAGCAGTATCAGAGGAGCAGGAAAGTCAACGTTTCAGGCCTAGACCCTTCATCATGATGGCAGTTTCCCTCCTTAAAGGACATTGTTGAACCAGATTGTTTTTTCCCGACAATGGATGCATGGTCATCATTAGATTCTTAATTCCAGATACTTATTGAATTCAAATTCCACCATCTGCCATGGTGGGATTCAAACCCGGGTCCCCAGAACATTATCTGCGTCTCTGGAGTAACAGTCCAACGATAATACCACTAGGCTATCACCTCCCCTGAAGGTGTAACTTTCATTCTTAACTTCACCAATCCTCTTTGTGAGGGATGAATGTTATTATTATCCCTAAATACGTTTTCAGCGCCGTTTATTTTCAATTATATAGCAGACTGCCTCAAATTTGTGAAAAAAATGCACACATGGACAATCTTTAGTTTCCTCAAAATCAACTTTAGGAATTCCAAAGATGTGTCACAATATTCCTCAGTCCTGAACTTCTCAAGTGAAATGTAAGAAAATGTTCTCACCTCCATCTCCCTGTTGTGAACTACACTGAGTTAACTCAACAGAGTAAACATGGGCAGGCTGTTCCTGATGATCAGGCAGGCAGACCCAGGAGCCACAGTTATAAATAGAGAAAACACAGTGTGGAGCTGAAGGAACACAGCAGGTCAGGCAGGAGGAGCAGGAGAGCTGACGTTTTGGGTCAGGACCCTGCCACAGTTATAAAGTTGTTGTCCATTTAGAACTGAGATAAGGAGAAATTTCTTCACCCAGACAGTGGTGAGTTTGTGGAATTTTCAGCCAAAGCTGTTGAGGCCACAACATTGATGTTTTCAAGGAGCTAGATATAGTTATTAGGTCTAAAGGGATCAAAGGGTATGGGGCAGAAGAGGTAATGAAATACTGAGTTGGATGATCAGATATGATCATATTGAATGGTGAAGCAGGCTGAAAGGGCTGAATGGCCTACTCCTGCTCCTATTTTCTATGTTTCTATAAGTGAGACTTCCCAGATGGATGATTGCAAACCAATAGCAATCCCACAGGACAAATAATCCAGAATACCAGGCTGATTCCCTGGTAATGTAAGTTCAAACCTCATCATGGCAGATGGTGAAGTTTGAATCCAATACAATCTAAAATGAAAAATATATCAAAATAACAGCCATGCAGTCACTGTCTATTGCTGTAAGCACCCTATTTGTCTTTTAGGGAAAGAAATTTGACCCGGTCTGGCCTCCCAAAAAACAATGATGTGGTCAATTCTCAGCTGCCCTCTGAATTAACCATACAGTGTAGAGTCTTTCAACCTTCTCCCACTCTTTGAGTCTATAAATGTTTCCTAACCTCGCTCCTGAAAGTTCTGGTGCACTATTGTTTGGACAGCATTACCCAGTCCTAGCCTCCCAAATCTTGGGAGATTGTTTCTATCCGTCCTATTTGTTCTCAAGAATAACTTGAAAACCTTGTTCAAATCAGACCTTAATTGGCTAGACAGCTGGTTTGTGAGGTCAACAGTGTGGGCTCAATTCCTACACCAGTTGAGGTTACCACAAAGGACTCTCCTTCTAAATCTCTCCCAAGTCCCTCAGTTAGAGTCAGAATCCCTACGGTGCAGGAGGAGGCCATTCGGCCTATCAAGTCCACATTAACCCTCCAGAGAGCTTCCCAAACTATCCCTGTAACCTTACATTTCCCATGGCTAATCTACCTAGCCTGCACATCCCTGAACAGTATGGGCAATTTAGCATAGCCAACCCATCTAACCTGCACCTCTTTGGACTGTGGGAGGAAACCAGAGCATCCAGAGGAAACCCACACAGATATGGGGAGAACATGCAGAATCCTCACAAACAGTCAAACAAGGGTGGAAGTGAACCCAGGTCCCTGGGGCTGTGAGGCAGCAGTGTTAACCGCTGAGCCACTGTGCCACCCAAGAAGCTCTGGAATAATAACTACTGAGCTAACGAGTAATGTAGACATCCCAAAAGCAAATAATAGTTTAGTGAATACTTGAAATTGAATGTACAGGTCCTTCACTTTAAGGTATAGACGATGAACTTGGTCCTCAATTGACAGTTTTCCTGCTTTTACCTTTGGGTTATGTATGGACCCATGTACAACAGCAGGAAGACATTGCTGAGTTAACTTTATTTACACCTCCCTCGTCGAGGGAGAAATGTAACAAAATGCCCTGTTAAGACAGTATCGCACATAATTCCCCCAAAATTGCAGCTGCAAAGACTCAATTTTGTGTCTAAGTCTGTATGGGACCTGAGCTGATCAGACCGTTAGGATCAGACACCGAGGTGTATCAACTGATTCACAAGAGGAACGTTGCCGAGCTTTCCTCTGACAAACTTATCGATACTTTGTGCCTTAAATCACGGCTCAGGGATGGAATCTGAGAGCCTGCGTCGTTGCCTTAGTCCTTGAACAATTGAGACAGATTGTAATAAAATTTAATTGCCAAAGCAGATGTCAGAGTTCAAGCCACATAGCTCCACTTTAAAATTTTACATTTTAATCAAACATATATCTGATGCCATGGAAATGAATTGCTACATCAAGAGCATTTCAGACAAAGCTGCTCCCGTTTACTTCAGTCTGAAGTTGCATTTTAGTCTGCATTCTCCCTGCAGAAATATAGGTCCAAACAATGGACTGATATTCATTTCCAGAAGAACAGAATATAAATGCAGGCAGATAACATTAACTTTATAAAGAATTTAGGTCAGCCCACATTTGCTGAACAGTTCAACGTACATAACAAAGAAAACCCCATCAGAAATAAATAAATAAAATTGATAGTGACAATACCAGAATTGAGAGGGTGGAATTATCAACAGAGATTGATCAGACAGGAGTGTTATTTTCTCAAAAGAAATGAAACTTTTTGTGGAATTTTGTTGGTCTATAAAGATAAAGTTATCATAATCTTATCAGAGCATAGGGCTGCTTTCTCATTAGAGAGAAAGAGTGGTGCTGAGTTTAACCTGAGGGTCACAATACCTCAGGCAAGGAGTGAGACTGAGAAGGAGAGTCTTTCATGGTAACCTCAGCCAGTACAGGAATTCAACCCACACCATTGGCAAGAATCTATATCACAAACCAGCCAACTGAACCAACCAACCAACCCCCAAATGGTGAAGTCACCGCAGAGCTTGTCTGTCATGAGAGACAGACACACACACAAATAACTAGTGGCAGTTTAACTTAAGGGTCACGATGTCCCAGGCAGAGATTGAGAAGGAGAGTCCTTCATGGTAATCTCAGCCAGTTTCAGGAATTGAATCTATTCTGTTGGATTGTTTTGCATAATAAACTAGCCATTCAGCCAACTGAGCTAGCCAATGAAGGTCTAAGGTTTGACTTGATTAAGGTTTTCAAGTTATCATTAGGAATAAATAGGGCAGATAGAGACAATGTTCCAAGATTTCAGAATCTAGGACGAGGTAGTGTTGTTGAAAAATTAGCTCAGCCAGACCTTTCAGGAGTGAAGTTAGGAAACATTTATAGACACAAAGGGTGGTAGAAGTTTGACAGACTTGACCATAAATGACAAATACTACTGTTATAGGTTGCAATATCTACAACTGGTGGCTTGTGTTAGAATATTGCCATCAGTCCTCTTTTTGGCTATTTTGAATAATGTCCAATTGCTCAGAACGTTGTGATAAGGAAGGCATTTTCAGGATGACAACCTATAACTGATAGAGTGCCAGAAGAATCAATGTCAGGGCCACAACTATTTACACCATTTATAAATGAATTTGATGAGGTAAATGAATGTAGTTTTGCCAAGTTTGCAAATGACACAAAAAATAGGTCAGAAGTCAAATGATGAGGTTGACTTTGACCAGAAATTGAACTTAATTATCCACATAAACACAGCGGCTACAAGAGGAGGTCAGAGGCGAGGCAGCTTATTGTGCGTAACTCTTCTTCAACCCTCAAAACTTATCAACCACCTGCAAGATACAATTCATGAGTGTGATTGAATATTGCCTGGATGGGTGAACCCCAAACACATTTAAGAAGATCAATATCATCCAGGACAAAGCAGCCCACTTAGTAGTTATCACATCCACAAACACTTACTTCCTCCACCCTCGATTCTCACAAGATTATTAATTAAACACTTCTCATTGCCCACAACCAAATTGAGGATAACCTTTTCCCTAGCATCTCAACGTACCGGCCTACTTTCTATGGTAACCTTTGATGTGGCACCTTATCAAATGCCTTCTGGAAATCTAAGTAACTCATTAATTTATCCACTCCCATATTTTGAATCCCTAAATAACTTTAAAAACTCTCTTTTGGAACAAAATAGGCTAATTATCCCCTCAAGTCCAGCATGGCTATAGTGACCTTATTTTTAGCCCTGGCACTCAATGAGTTCGTGGCTGATATGTGATTATCCTTTAAAAACTGAAAGAACTGTGGATGCTGTAAATCAGGAACAAAAACAAAGTTGCTGGAAAGGCTCAGCAGGTCTGGCAGCATCTGTGAAGGTAAAAACAGAGTTAACATTTCGGGTCTGGTGACCCTTCCTCAGAACCATTGTGATTATCCTTTGCTCAATATCTCTTAATGCAGTTGATTTATTTTATAAAGTATGATTCAAAATGAGTAAATATTAAAGCTGCATTAATCTCCTGCCAATCTGATGATGTTACTCAGTCTTAACGAGATGAAGGAAGCAGGCTAGCATGAGGTCTTGATGGAGATAAATAAGTCACCTTTGGCGCCTAATAGTCATTGCAACTATATAAACACCTAAAGAGCTGCGGATGCTGTAAATCAGAAACAAAAACGGAAATTGATGGAAATCCTCTGAGGAAGGGCCACTGGACCCGAAACGTTAACTCTGATTTCTCGTCAATGATGCTCCCAGACCTGCTGAGCTTTTCTAGCAAATTCTGTCTTTGGGTCATTGCAACTATGCCTAATTAGAGAATGTAATGTCTGCCAGCTATTACCATGCAAAAAAAAACTGCATGTCATTAAATAAGATGTGTCTGTCCTCATTATGGCTTAACACTTGCAAATCCTTGACAACCACTAATCAGGTAAGAATTTAGATTCAGCCTAGAAAGGTGGCTTCAAGGGGATTTTTTGTGCAATGGCAGGAGGCTAGACACTCAGATTCAAGTCCCACTGGTCTGGAAGTGTGATATAACATCTCTGAACAGGATTGCAAATCTTGTCCATAAGACGGAGGAGCAGAATTAGGCCATTCAGCCCATTGAGTTTGATCCACCATTCTATGGAATGTCCCAATGCTGGTTACTGAAAGGATAGTTTCTCTTGTGAGGGAATCTCGAACAAAAGGGTACAGTTTCAAAGGAGCTTTCATTTAAAATTGAGAGCAGGAATGTGTTCTCTCAGAAGGTGCATCACCTTTGGCATTCTCTAACCCAGAGAGCAGTAAAACCATCTCGTCATATGCTGTCCTTGTCTGGTTTGGCTGATGTGTGACTCCAGACTGACACCAATGGGGTTGACCATTAACTGTCCCCTGAAATGGCCTTAGCAAGCCAGTCAGTTCAAGTGGGTATTAGGGATGGACACCAAATACTGGTCCAGTCAGTGATGTTCAAACCCCATGAATGAATAAAATAAATAACTTCTTAGAATCTGCTCTGCCAAGACTGAAGATTGGACATGTTTCAAGGAGATCATACTTCTAAAGCCTAGAGAACATCCATATCCATCTCAGACTCTCCTTATTGGGCAAGAATCAATCTCCCAAATAGCTGGTATGTAATTCTCAGGCAAACATCCTCTTCAGTTGATAAAAACAAACTATTGCATTTGTGAATTATGAACAGAAAGTAATGGAAAAGTTCTGCATCTGTGGAGAGAGAAGGAGAGTTAACTTTAAGGTTGGTTGTCTCGCCGAGCTGGTTCATTGTTCTGCAGACGTTTCATTACCGTGCTGGGTAACATCCTCAGTGCAGCCTCCGATGAAGCATCGGTGTGTTTTCCTGCCTGGTTTTTAAACTCTGGGTCCATTGAGCTGGATTGCCTCACTTCTGGTTTTCCTTCATAGTGGAGCGTTTATGGGGTCGAGCTCTATGTGTTTATTGATGGCTTTCTCCGTGGAGTACCAGGCTTCTAGGAATTCCCGTGCCTATCTCTGCTTTGCTTGTCCTAGGATGTTGTCCCAGTCGAATTGGTGGTTCTCCTTATCCATGTGGATAGAGATGAGATAACAAGGTGTAGAGCTGGATGAACACAGCAGGCCAAGCAGCATCAGAGCAGCAGGAAGGCTGACATTTCGGGCCTAGACCCTTC
>NC_063343.1:69917917-69933498 GCF_021869965.1 Rhincodon typus
TTTCTGAAGAAGGGTCTAGGCCCGAAACGTCAGCCTTCCTGCTCCTCTGATGCTGCTTGGCCTGCTGTGTTCATCCAGCTCTACACCTTGTTATATTCTATCCTTGGTTCAGCTTCAATTCTTTTTCTTTTCTTAGTTAAAGTTCAAAAACTTATCTTGACGTATTTTCCACCCACTGTATTAGACCAGAAGACCATTAGATACAGTAACAGAATCAGGCCATTCGGCCCATCAAGTCTGCTCCACCGTTTGATCATGGCTAATATATTTCTCAACCCCATCTCCTCCCCGCCCCCAATAATCCTTGAACCCCTCCTGATTAAAAATCGCAAAATGCTCCAGCTTGGGATTAATAATAATGTTATTCTGAGATAATTTCAATTCTTTAAACTCATTTTGTTAGGAATGTTACTTTGTGCATGTCACTTCATTTATTAAAGCCAAAAATGCATTTATTTAAAAAGGCATGGAGACAAAAAACAGATAACTATAGGACAGTTGCCATGGCAACTGCTATTTGGGAAATGTTAGAGTCTATTACACAAGATGTTATAGCAGAGCATTTAGAAATGCACAATATAATCAAGTTATTGGTCATACAACACAGAAACAGGTCCTTTGGCCCACCATATTGATGCTAACAACAAACACCAAACTACACTAATCCCATTTACCTGCACTTGGTCCATAGCCTACTATGCCCTGGTATTTTAATTACTTTTTCAGATACTTCCTAAATGCTGTGAGAGTACTGCCTCCACCATCCTCTTAGACAGCAATTTCCATATTTCTACCACCCTCTGGCTGCAAAAATCCTTCTCATATCACCTCTAAACCGTTTGCTCCTCACCTTAAATTTATGGCCTCTGGTCTTAGACACATCTGCCATGAGGAAAAGATTCTCACGATCTACTCTGTCTATACCTGTCATAATTTTGTACACCTCAATCAGATTCCCCTCAATCTCCTCTGCTCCAGGGAAAACAAACCCAGCCTCTCCAGTCTATCCTCATCACTGAGACTTTTCATTGCAGCAATATCCTGGCAGCATAGACATGGTGGCTGATATTATTCCTGTGCTGTTTTGTTCTTTACTCTATGAATCTCCTTTAAAACCTCTTCAATGCAATCACATCTTTTTAATAGTTTTTCAAACAGAACCACAAATTTTATTCCACCTATGGCCTAACGAATGCTCTAATTTGTTTTTTTTAAATTAACTTTATGTTTCCTAATCAACCTGTTCAGAGATGTTATTATACATCTCTGGAGTAGGTCGGACCTGAACCTCCCACTCCACAGGTAGGGGTACCAGCACGATGCTACAAGAGGGCCACTAAAGTCAGAACAAGAATTCCTTATTGCTATATTGTACCCCTCCAGTTACTGAAGACAAGCAGCCCATATGCCTTTATCACCAGCCTGCCTACCTCTACTGAGACCTTCGGGAATCTATGGACATGTACATCAATGTCGCTTTGTTCTTCAGTGCTCCCTATGGACCTACCATTCATTGTGTTTACCTTTCCTTATGAGGCATCTCAAAATATATCACCTCACACTTATCAGGATTAAATTCCATCTGTCATTGCTCTCTCCAATTTACCAGCTGATCAATATCGATCTAGCCTGAGACCAGCCTCCTCACTATGAACAACACCTTCAAGTTTCGTGTCTTTGATAAAACTTACTAATTATACCGTTTGTAATGTAAATAACAAACAGCATGTGTTCCAGCACCAATCCCTGTGGTACACCGCTGTTCACAGACTTCCAATACGAAAACAGCCCTCCACCATCATTATTACAGCCCATTTGCAAGTTAATTGCGGATTCAGTTTGCCAATTTGCCTTGGATCCCGTGGGCTCTTACCTTTTGGACCAGCCTTCCATGTGGGACTTTATTAAAGGCCTTACTGAAGTTCATGTAAGCTGCATCAACTGCAAGACCCTCATCAATATATTTAGTCACCTTTTCAAAAAACCCAAATTAGTCAGGCAAAATATCCCTTTGACAAATCCATGCTGACTGTCCCTGATCAATCCCTGTCTTTCCAAGTATTGATTAATCCTGTTCATTAGAATGTTTTTCAATAATTTCCCTACCACTGATGTCAGACTAACTGGTCTGTAATTACCTGGCCTATCTCTACTGTCCTTCTTGAACAAAAGTCCACTGCTTTTTGTCATTTATATAAATGGTCTGGATGTGAACGTAGGGTTAGTAAGTTTGCAGATGACACAAAAATTGGAGGTGTAGTGGACAATGAAGAAGGTTATCTCTGGGTACAAGACCTTGATCGTATGGGCCAGTGGGTCGAGGAGTGGCAGACAGAGTTTAATTTAGAAAAATGTGAGGTGCTGCATTTTGGAAAGAGAAACTAGGGCAGTGCTTATATATGTAACGGTAAGGTACTGGGGAGTGTTGCTAAATAAGGAGACTTTGGAGTGCAGATATACAGGATAGTGAAGACGGCATTTGGTATGCTTGCCTTTATTGGTCAATGCATTGAGTATAGGAGTTTGAAAGTCGTGTTGCAGCTGTGCAGGACATTGGTTAGGCCACTTTTGGAATATTGCTTTCAGTTCTGGCCTCCCTGCTGTAGGAAGGATGTTGTGAAACTTGAAAGGATTCTGGAAAGATTTACGAGGATGTTGCCAGGGTTGGAGGGCTTGAGCTATAGGGAGAAGCTGAATAGGCTGGGGCTATTTTCCCTGGAGCATCAGAGGCTGAGGAGTGAACTTATAGAAGTTTACAAAATCATGAAGGGCATGGATAGGGCGAATAGCCAAGGTATTTTTCAAGGGTTTGGGGTTGTCCAAAACTAGAAGGCGTTAGCTTACAGTAAGAGGGGAAAGATTTAGAAGGGACTTGAGGGGCAACTTTTTCACGCAGAGGGTGGTGTGTGTATGGAATGAGCTGCCAGAGGAAATGGTGAAGGTGGGTAAAATCACAACATTTAAAAGGCATCTGGATGGGTATATGAACAGGAAGGGTTTAGAGGGATATGTGCCAAATGTTGGCAAATGGGACGAGATTAATTTAGGATATTTGATCAGCATGGACACTTTGGACTGAAGGCTCTGTTTCCATGCTGTACAGCTGTATGAGTATTAGTTATTATCCAGTTATTTGGCACTTCCCATGTGGCCATCATTAAATATCTCCATTAGAGCCACAAAAATCTCCTCCCTTACCTCCCATTGCAGCCTGGGAAACGTCTCATCATGCCATGGGGATTTATGCACTTGTATGCTCACTAAAATATCTAATACCTCCTCCTTATTAATCTTAACATGCCCTAGAACCTCACCATCCCAACTAAAATTCACAGCTACAATGGCTTTATCCTCTGTGAATTGAAATGAGCAATATTTATTTAAGACCACACCCATGAGCACTGGCTCCACACACACATTGCCCTCTTAGTAGCTAATCAGCCCCACTTTTCCCTGGTAATCTTCTTATTCTTAATATTCTTTGAAAAAAGAATTGGGCTCTCTTCATCTCATCTGCCAAAGATATTTGATGGTCCCTCTTTGCCCCCCTGATTTCTTTCTTTTTAAGCAACCTCTTACACTCTCTATACTTTTGAAAGCCCTCTCCTGTTTTTAATGCCTGACATCTGCTTCCTTCTTTCTCTTTACCAAACTCTCAAGATCCCTATTCTCTGGACTTGCTATCCTTGCCCTTTAGTCTTGAAAGAATATGTTGACCCTAAACTTTCACTATACTACTTTTGAAAGACTTTCACTTTCCAAATGCAGGCTTACCTGCAAGTAACTGCTGCTAGTCTTTCTTTGCCGAATGCTGTGTAATGATATTTAAATTGGCCTTCATCTAATTTAGACACTTCTGCACTATCCTTATGGTTTTCCAAAATGACTATGAAACTTACAGAGTAATCAAGCAGAATCAATATGGCTCATGAAGGGAAAATCATGCCTGACAAGTCAACTGGAATCTTTGAAGAGGTAACAAGCAGGATAGACAAAGAAGAACCAGTAGATATAATATATTTGGATTTTGGAAAGGTGTTTGATAAGGTACCACGCAATGGGTGACTTTATAAGACCATAAGACCGTAAGACATAGGAGCAGAAATTAGGCCATTCAGCCCATCGAGTCTACTCCGCCATTCAATCGTGGCTGATAAGTTCCTCAACCCCATTCTCCCGCTTTCTCCCCATAACCCTTCATCCCCTTGATAATCAAGAACCTATCTATCTCAGTCTTAAATGTACTCAATGCCCTGACCTCCACAACCTTCTGTGGCAGTGAATTCCATCGATTCACCACTCTCTGACTGAAGAAGTTTCTCCTTATCTCCGTTCTAAAGGGTCTTCCCTTTACTCTAAGGCTGTGCCTTTGGGTCCGAGTCTCTCCAACCAATGGAAGCATCTTCCCAACATCTACTCTGCCCAGGCCATTCAGTATTCTGTAAGTTTCAATTAGATCCCCCCTCATCCTTCTAAACTCCAATGAGTACAGTCCCAGAGTCCTCAAATATTCCTTATATGTTAAGCTTTTCGTTCCTGGGACCATTCTCATGAACCTCCTTTGAACCCGCTCCAGGGCCAGTATATCCTTCCTGAGATATGGGGCCCAAAACTGCACACAATACTCCAAATGTGGCCTGACCAGGGCCTTATAAAGCCTCAGTAGTACATCCCTGCTTTTATATTCATGCCCTCTCAAAATAAATGCCAACATTGCATTTGCCTTCCTGACTACTGACTCAGCCTGCAAGTTTGCCTTGAGAGAATCCTGGACTAGAACTCCCAAGTCTCTTTGCACTTCAGACTTCTGAATTTTTTCCCCATTTAGAAAACAGTCCATGCTTTTATTCTTCCTACCAAAGTGCATGACCTCACACTTTCCCACGTTGTACTCCATCTGCCACTTCTTTGCCCACTCTCCTAAACTGTTGAAATCCTTCTGCAGCCTCCCCACCCCCTCAATACTACCTGTCCCTCCACCTACATTTGTATCATCTGCAAATTTAGCCAGAATGCCCACAGTTCCTTCATCTAGATCATTAATGTATAAAGTGAAAAGTTGTGGTCCCAACACTGACCCTGACTGAACATCACTTGTCACCAGCTGCCATCCTGAGAAAGACGCCTTTATCCCCACTCTCTGCTTTCTGCCAGACAGCCAATCTTCTATAAATGCTAGCACCTTGCCTCTAACACCATGGGCCCTTATCTTACTCAGCAGCCTCCTGTGCGGCACCTTGTCAAAGGCCTTCTTGAAGTCCAGTTAGATAACATCCATTGGCGCTCCTTGGTCTACCCTGCTCGTTAAATACTCAAGAATTCTAGCAGATTTGTCAGGCATGACCTCCCCTTGATGAAACCATGCTGACTTTGCCCTAATTTCCCATACACTTCCAAATATTCATAAATCTCATCCTTTACAAGGGACTCCAAAATCTTACCCATGACCGAGGTTAGGCTGATTGGCCTGTAATTTTACGTCTTATGCCTAACTGTCTTTTTAAACAGGGGTATCACGTTAGTGATTTTTCAGTCCTCTGGGACCCTCCCAGACTCTAGTGATTCTTGAAAAATTACCACTAATGCTTCCACTATCTCTTCAGCTATCTCCTTTAGAACGCTGGTGTGTAGTCCATCTGGTCCAGGTGATTTATCCACCTTCACGCTAATCAGTTTTACTTGCACCTTTTCCTTGGTGATGGCCACCATACTTAGCTCTGCCCCCTAACTCTGTTGAATTTTTGGGCTATTACTTGTGTCTTTCATCATGAAGACTGACACCAAGTCATTATTCAGCTCCTCAGCCATTTCCTGTTCCCCACTACTATCTCTCCACCGTCATTTTCCAATGGTCCAATGTCCATTTTTGCCTCTCTTTTGCCCTTTATATATCTAAAGAAACTCTTACAGTCTTCATTTATATTACTGGCTGGCTTACCCTCACATTTAATCTTCTCCCTCCTTATTTCTTTTTTTGTTGCCCTCTGTTGGTCTTTGTAAACTTCCCAGTCCTCTGGTTTCCCACTGCCCTTCGCCACATTATATGCTTTCTGTTTTGCTTTTATGCTATCCCTGACTTCCTTAGTCAGCCATGGTTGCCTCATCCTCCCTGTACCATGCTTCTTTTTCCTAGGGATGAATTTTTGCTGCGTCTCCTGAATTACTCCCAGAAACTCCTGCCATTGCTCTTCCACTGTCTTTCCTGCTCGGCTCCTCTTCCAATCAATTCTGCCCAGCTCCTCCCTCAATCCTCTGTAGTTGCCTTTATTCAGCTGTAATACTGTTACCTCTGATTCTATCTTCTCCCTCTCAAATTGCAAAGTAAATTCTATCATATTATGATCACTGCCTCCTTAGGGTTCCTTCACCTTAAGCTCCCTTATCAAGTCTGCCTCATTGCACAACACTAAATCCAGTATTGCCTGTTCCCTTGTGGGCTCCCCCACGAGCTACTCCGAAAAGCCATTTCAGACATTTCACAAACTCTTTTTCTTGCAATCCACTACCAACATAATTTTCCCAGTCCACCTGCAAATTGAAATCCCCCATGATCACTCTGACTTTGCCTTCTTACACACTTTTTCTATCTCCTGGTGTATCTTGCGTCCCAGCTCCTGACTACTGTTTGGAGGCCTGTACACAACTCCAACTATGTTTTTTTTTAACTTTGCGGTCCCTCAGGTCTACCCACACAGATTCTGCACCAGCTGACCCTACTTAGTTTCTTCCTATTGATTTAATTTCATTTCTCATTAATAAGGCAACCCCACCCCCTCTGCCCACCTGCCTACCTTTTCGATAGGATGTATATCCTTGGATATTCAGTTCCCAATCCTGATCCCCTTGCAGCCACATCTCCATGATGCCCACCACATCAGACCTGTCAATTTCGATCTGCACCACAAGCTCATTTACCTTATTCCTTATACTGCGTGCATTCAGATATAACACCTTCAGTCCTGTGTTAATCGTCCCTCTTCTCATTGTTATTTGTTTATCCAGTGTGCTTGAAGTTTGATTGCTAGCCCTTTCCAAACATTCTGTCCTATTTGTGTCTGTGCTGGAGACTTTAATAACCTCACCTGGGTTCTCCCTCCCTGTTATTTCTTTCATATTTTTCCACGTAGCTGAATCCACCACTACAGATGTTAACCTGCTGCTTTGTTTCCCACTGGGGCAAGTTTCAACATTCCCTTCCCTCCCACTTTCTAGCTTAAAGTCCTGTTGACCAGCCCATTTACCCTTTTCGCTAGAACATTGGTCCATGGTTACCCATAACCAAACCTATGATGTGACAGGTAGTTTATTAAAATGGAGTGGGGATAGAAGGCAGAGAGTTGGAATAATGTAGCATTTACAGAATGACAACTTCTAACCAGTAGTGTACCACAGGAATCAGTTTGTGAACCCTAATTATAGAGTCATATAGACATACAGCATGGACAAAGATCCTTCAGTCCAACCAGTCCATGCTGACCATAATCCCAAACTAAACTAGTCCCACCTGCTGCACTTGGCCAATATCCTTCCAAACCTTTCCTATTCATGAACTTATCCAAAAGCCTTTTAAATGTTGTAACTGTGCCTGTATCCATCACTTCCTCTGGCAGTTCATTCCACACATGAACCATACACTGTGTAAAAAAGTTGCTCCTGATATCTTATCAAAATCCTTCTCCTCTCACCTTAAAAATATACCTCCCTAGTCTTGAAGTCTCCCACCCTCGGGAAAAGACACTTTCCATTCACATAATCTATACCCCACATGATTTTATAAATCTCAATAAGGTCACCCCTCAACCTCTTAACGCTCCAGTTAAAAAAGTCCCAGCCTATCTAGACTCTGCATATAACTCAAACCCTCCATTCCTGGCAACATCCTGATAAATCCTTTCTGATTCCTTTCCAGCCTGATAATATCCTTCTTATAGCAGGGCAACTAGAACTGGACACATTACTTAGAATTTATATTAATGACTAGTGAATGTACTAAACAAAGCAGCAAAGAATGTATCAATGCCCTAAGTCACTAAAGAGGGAAGTTTGTGAATTAGATAAAAATAGATGGGAAGGCAAGTGGTGAAGACGACACAAAAGTATACATAGATATATGGAAAAGTTAAATAAGTGGACAAAAAACTTAGCACATGGAATACAATGTGGGAACATGTGAAGTTATGTAATTTTGAAGGAAGAATAGAGGAGGTGAATATTTTTTTCAGCAATGTTTCACATCTATAGTTAAAGCAAAATACTGCAGTTGCTGGAAATCTGAAACCACACTGAGAATGCTGGAGAAACTCAGTAGCATCTGTGGAGAGAGAGAAGCAGAATTACTGTTTCGAGTCTAGTACGACCGTTCTTCAGAACTGGTAGATATTGGAAAATGTTTTTTTTTATATTTGACAGAGATGGAGGAGGTTCTCCATTTGTACAATTTCTCTTTCAACATGTCTCACTTTCTTTCGATAAAAGATGTGGTTATAGGTACCCACAAGAATCCCAGTTCCACCTCTCTGTCATGGGGTAGACCAGTCCTATTCGAGCCCCACCCACAACACTTTCCCCAAAGCATCAAAGATGCTTTGAGGGCTGCTTCCTGCTCTGGCCTGAAATTGGTTAAAAAGATCATCAATTTGGCTTCCAATTTCTATTCTCGAGCACCTCCATCTCTGACTCTTCCCTCCCTTTCCTGATTTCACTGTTTCCATTTCTGGGAATAGGCTGTCCTCCAATACCCGTTACAAACCCACCAACTCCCACAGTTATCTTGACTATACCTCCTCACTGCCCTGTTCCTGCAAGAATTACATCTCATTCTCCCAGTTTCTTTCTCGGTCACATCTGTTCTGATAATGCCACCTGGTTGCCTCCAACATGTGCTTTGGCCGAAAGATTAGAAGAGCTGAATATTACTTATATGGAGAAGGTCTACAGAAAGCTGCAGCACATAGAGAATTGGGAGTCCTCATGTATAGACCACACAAAGCTGTTAATAGGGAACACAACCCATTGTTAATCACTAACAGTCCCTATTGATAGCTATTAGTTCACCTAGGTTGATCATTATCCACTCCTTTATCTGTCCAACTGTTGTTCTCTCTCTTTGACATCTATCCCCACCTATCATTTACTTTCTACCTCCTCCCCCACCCTTTCTTCTCCATAAAAAAAACCTTTCTCCTAGCTATTGTCCAATCTGAGGAAGGATCATTGGACCTGAAATGTTAACTCTGATTTCTCTCCATGGATGCTGCCAGACCCACTGAGCTTTTCCAGCAATTTCCGTTTTTGTTTCTGATTTTTAGTATGCATTTTTAACACACATTGCCCATCCTATTCTCCACTGGCAGGATGGTAAAGGAACTGTTTCTTGAACTGCTGCAGTGTGTACAACGGGAATTTACTCCTGGTACTACGAGATAAAGTACCCAACAACATTCATTCAGGATATTATCTTTAGTCACTGGTATTACTGCTGCCTTGGAGTTAGAAGATTGGAGACACAAATCCCACTCCAGAGGCTTGAGAACATTATCTAGGCTGTGCTGTCAGTAGTGTCATTTTTCAAACTAGACACTAAAGCAGGTTTCAGGTGGATGTTAAGAGCTTGTGGAGTATTTGAAGAAAAGAACCATGGATTCTCCCTGGAGCCTGGGACAGAATCTAAATCTGGTCATTAGCACATTGCTGCTTGTAGGGCCATACAGTGAGTCAGCAAGCTGGTGCCCTTCATAATTTATTATATTGACTGCATGGGCAGTATAGTCCTGTGAGACCTCCTGAGCTCCTGAAAGGCATTAGACAAAGGCAGGACTTTGCTTTTCCACAGAGCAAGAATTAATGAACTGTATCTTTGTCCAATGTGGAAAGTGTGACTCATCAGCCTCTGATCTGCCAGAAAGAATGGTGGACAGTTAAATGCAATGTGTTTGGGGCAATGTTTTGCACTTGTCAGTATCAAACACGATAAACACCTCATCCTTGTTTTGAGTGAAAGGAAAGGCTTGGAATGTCGACCCATTCTTTTTCTCAAACTTTATATTTTTAATGCTATTTCACAGGGTGTAGGTGAAATCCCTGGCTGAGCCAACACTTACTTATCACGCTAGTTGCAATTGAGATGGTGGTGCTGAGCTGCTGTAATTCATGGGGGGTAGGTAGGTGCACAGTGTTACCGGGTGGGGTGGGGAGGAAGGGAGGAGCAATGAGCATTACAGGGTCCTGATCTGGCAACGGTAAAGGAACAGAGTTACAGCATATTGTGCGGCTCGGAGGGATACCTTTAAGTGGTAATGGTCTCATGTATCGGCTAACTCTGCCCTTCTAGGTAATAAAGGTCATGCGTTTGGAGGGTGCTGCCTATCAAGTTATAATTTGTTTTATTGTTTATTGTATTGAGATTCAGTGAAAAGTATTGTTTTGTGTGATATCCAGGCAAATCACACCTTACATTATTACATCAGGGTAACAGAAAAGAACTTGAATATAGTGTTACAGCTACAGAGAAGATCAATTCTAATACATAAGACGTCTGTTCATAAGTCTGATAACAGCGGGGAAGAAGCTGTTCTTGAATCTGTTGGTACATGTTTTCAAACTTTTGTATCTTCTGCCTGATGGAAGAGAGTGAAAGAAAGGATAACCAAGGGTGAGAGAGGTCTTTGATTATGTTGGCATGCTGTCCCAAGGCAGTGGGATGTATAGGGAGAGTCAATGGATGGAAGGCTGGCTTGTGTGATGGACTGGGCTGTGCTCACAACTTTCTGTAATGTTTTGCGGTCTTGTACAAAGCAGTTGCCGTACTAAGCTGTGATGCATCTGGATAGGATGCTTTCCATGATGCATCTATAAAAACTAGCAAGAGTCATTGTGGACATGCTGAATTTTTTTAGCCTCCTGAAGAAGTAGAGGTGTTGTGTGCTTTCTTGACTATACTATCGATGTGTATCGACCAGGAGAGATTGTTGGTGATATTTACTCCTAGGAATTTGAAGCTATCTCCCACCTCCACCTCAGCACCATTGATACAGATAGGGGTGTGTCCTCTACTCCACTTCCCAAAGTCAATGACCAGCTCCTTCATTTTGCTGACAGCGAGGTAGAGGTTATTGTCTTTACACCATGACTCTAACTCTTACTGTCTAACTCTTTCCTGAATTCCGAATAATTGCTGTTTAAGGTCTGACCCACGAGAGTGGCATCATCAGCAGACTTGTAGAATCATAGAATCCCAGAATGCCTTCAGTGTGGAAGCAGGCCATTCAGCCCATCTAGTCCACACCAACACTCTGAAGACCATCCCGCCAAGACCCATCCGCTGACCCTATCCCTGAAATCCTGCATTTCCCATGGACATTATGGGCAATTTAGCATGACCAATCCACCCATCTGCACATCTTTGAATTCTGGAGTACCTAGAAGAAACCTATGTACACACAGGGAGAATATGCAAACTCTACACAGAAAGTTGCCTGAGGGTTGATTCGAACCCAGTTCCCTGGTGCTGTGAGGCAGCAGCGCTAACCACTGATCCACCATGCCACCCTGTTAATGGAATTAAAGTGGAATGTGAGTGTATAAGGAGTATGGTAAGTGTAGTATGCTGTGACAGGAACTACTAGTATGTTGTGCTTGGGATCAGGTTCTGCCTCCAATGTTCCTTTCTATTCTATTTAATAAAACATCAAAAGTTAGCTAAACTGTGTTGGAAACACTCGTTTTAAACTGAGCCCAAGGATGTGTTTATTTTTCAGTTTTAGAGAGTAAATGCTTTTGAGTCTTGCCAAGTAGAGACACTTATCTTAACAACAAGATGTAATTGATTGCTTGACAGCAATAATATTAACAGGTCTCGATAGCAGAAACACAAGAAGTTTGTGCCTGATGACCGGTGAGCCTAGAACCAGGGGTCACAATCTAAGGATACTGGGTAGGCCATTTAGGACTGAGATGAGGAGAACTTTCTTTGCCCAGAGAGTGATAAGCCCTTTCAGAAGCAGGCTTGGTGAGATGCTGCAATGCATCTTGTAAACGGTGTACACAGCTGTACACTGCTGTTTTGAAGGTCCAGGGAATGAGTTTTTAATATGCTGGATGGGCTGTCGATCAAATGGGATCTCGAACACTGTTTGTCCTTGCTCATTACCTATTGGCAAACCCTTTGATTTTAGTTGATTCAACTATTTGTCAACATTGGCCGAAGATGCATACTTAGGACTGGATTGTGTTACTCTGCATTCGAATGGCATTCAAAAAATGATTTGCTATAGAATTGTCTCTGAGAGATTGGACTCCACACAATTTCTATTGTGTTTCAGAGTTCAGGGTACATCCTGAGAAAAAGAGGATTTTGAGACTGGTATCAGATAGGCCAGGGTCTACTGAGGGCCAGTTTACCTCAATCAGGAGCTTCAAGCAATCTGGAGGCCTGCCTGAAAGAGTTCTATATTTACTGTGAACTCTGACGACCATTCTCTGGGGATAAGGAGGTCACAGTTAGACTGGTCTATTGCAATGAAACAGGTGACTGGGCTGTCCAACTTGGACTAGTGACACAGTTGGCTAAATGCCTTCACTTAACCAGGTGCCCACTCCACTCCCACAGCTAGGTCATGCCACTCAGTGTCCCTGACCTTGAACCACCCACATCGTGTCACCGCAGCGACATGGGATGACCCCCACTGAATAGACAGATGTTTCTGGGGCCACAAATGAGACTCCAAGATGGTTTGTTGCCTCCCTGGTGCTAGGTTCAAGGATGTCTCGGCGCAGGTACAGGACGTTCTGAAGGGGGAAGGTGAACAGCCAGTGGTCGTGTTACACATTGGTATAAACGACATAGGTAAAAAAACGGATGAGGTCCCAAATGTAGAATACAGGGAGCTAGGAAGAAAGTTGTGAAATTGGACCTCAAATGTAGTGATTTCAGGATTACTACTGGTGCCATGTGCTAGTCAGAGGAGAAATGACAGGATATATCAGATGAATATGTGGCTGCAAAGATGGTGTCAGGAGGAGGGTTTCAGTTTCCTGGGGCATTGGGACTGGTTCTGGGGGAGGTGGGACCTGTACAAATTGGATGTATTACCCCTGGGCAGGACTGGGACTGATGTCCTCGGGGGGGAGTGTTTGCTCGAGCAGTTGGGGAGGGTTTAAACTAATACACCAGGAGGATGGGAACCTATGTAAGGAGTCAGAGAAGGAGGAAGCAAGGACAAAAATAAAAGGTAGAATGGGGAATAAGAAAAGTGATTGGCAGAGAAACCAAGGACAAGATTCAAACAGGGCTATTGAGAAAAATAAGAGCGAGACAAACAAGGTTAAAAGGATAAGCTTACAGGCTTTGTGCCTGAATGCATGGAGGATTTGCGATAGAGTGGATGAACTAATTGTGCAGATAGATATAAACAGGTACGATATAATTGGGATTGCGGGGACATGGCTGCAGGGTGACCAGGGATAGAAACTGAATGTCACAGGGTAATCAGTATTTAAGAGGACATGCAAAAAGGGAAAGATGGTGGAGTGGCCCTGCTGGTTAAAGAGGAAATTAACACAATAGTGACAAAGGATATTAGCTCTGAAAATGTGGAGTCCTCATGAGTGGGGTTCAGAAATACCAAGGGGCAAAAAACATTAGTGGGTGTCATATATGTATATATCCCCAAACTGCAGTGGTGATGTTGGGAATGGCAGTAAACAGAAAATTAGAGATGCATTTGATAAGGAATATTGATGATTATGGGTGATTTTAATCTGCACATAGTTTGGGCAAATCAAATTAGCCACAATTCTGTAGAGGAGGAATTCCTGAAGGGCATACGGGATCGTTTTTTTGAGCAATATGTGGAGGAACCAACTAGATACCAGGCCATCTTAGACTGGGTATTGTGTAATGAGAAGGGAGTCATTGCCAATCTAGCTGTGAGAGACCCCTTGGGGATGAGTGACCATAACATGATAGAATTTTTTTCAAGATGGAGAGTGAGGTAGTTGATTCAGAGACTATGGTGCTGAATCTTAATAAAGGAAACTATGAAGATATGAGGTATGAGTTGGCCTTGAAAGACTGGGGAGAGTTACTTAAAGGGATGACAGTGGATACGCAAAGGCAAACATTCAAGGAATACATGGGAGAACTGCAACAACTGTTTATTCCTTTCTGTCACAAAAGCAAAACGGGTGAGAGGGCCAATCCATGGCTTACAAAGGAAATTAGAGATAGTATCCAATCCAAGGAAGAAACATACATCTTGGCCAAGAAAAATAATATGTCTGAGAATTGGAAGCAGTTTAGAATTCAGCAAAGAAGGACCAAAAGATTGATTAAGAAGGGAAAAATAAAATATGAAAGTAAGCTTACAGGGAGCATAAAAACTGACACTAAGAGAATCTGCAGGTACGTGAAGAGGAAGAGATTGGTGAAGACAAATGTAGGTCCCCTACAGACAGAAATGGGGAAATGTATAATAGAGGACAAAGAAATGGCTGAGCAACTGAATACATACTTTGGTTCTGTCTTGACAAAAGAAGAAACAAATGAGATACTAAAAATGTTGGAGAATGCAAGATTTAGAGAGAGGGAGGAATTGAGGGAAATCAATATTACTAGAGAAATGATGCTGGAAAAATTGCTGGAATGGAAGGCAGATAAATCCCCAGAACCTGATAATCTACATCCCAGAGTACTTACGGAAGTGGCTCTAGAAATAATGGATGTGTTGGTGGTCATCATCCAGGATTCTATAGATTCTGGAACAGTCCCTGCAGTTTGGAGTATGGCTCATGTCACTCCAATATTCAAAAAGGGAGGTAGAGAGAAAACAGGGAATAATAAACCAGTAAGCCTAACATCAGTAGTGGGGAAAATTCTTGAATCCATTATCAAGGACTTTATAGCGGAGCATTTAGAAAGCAGTGGCAAGATCAGACAGAGTCAGCATGGATTTTTGAAGGGGAAATCATGCTTGACAAATCTGTTGGAATTCTATGAAGATGTAGCTAGTAGAGTTGACAAGGAGGAGCCAGTCAATGTGGTATATTTGGACTTTCGAACAGCATTTGATAAAGTTCTGCATAAGAGATTATTGTGCAAGATTAAACAGCATGGGACATGGGGGAAGTATATTGAAGTGGATAGAAAACTGGTTGGCAGAGCAGAAACAAAGCGTAGGAATTAATGAGTCCTTTTCAAATTGGCAGGTAGTAACTAGTATAGTGCCACAGGGATCAGTGTTGGGACCCCAGCTATTCACAATATATATTAATGATTTGGATGAGGGAACAGAATGTAACACCTCAAAGTTTGTAGATGACACCAAGTTGGATAGGAGGACAAACTGTGATGTTGCAGAGATCCTTCAGCACGTTCTGGACAGGTTGAGTGAATGGGCAAATCAATGGTAGATAGAGTATGATTTGGAAAAATGTGAGGTTATTCACTTTGGAAGCAAAAACAAGAAGGCACATTACTACCTGAATGGCTGTAAATTGGGAGAGGAGAGTGTGCAGTGGGACCTGGGTGTCCTTGTGCACCAGTTGCTGAAGGTAAGCCTGCAGGTGCAGCAGGCGGTAAAGAA
>NC_063343.1:69963498-69991904 GCF_021869965.1 Rhincodon typus
TGCTCCTATGATGCTGCTTGGCCTGCTGTGTTCATCCAGCCCTGCACAATATGGGCCAGTTACCTTTACATCTGTCATGGAGAAGGTGTTAACATTGATTATTGAGAGGTTTTGTAGCTGGGAACTTAGAAAAACTCAAGTGAAGTGGGAAGAATCAGCATGGTATGATGAAAGAGAAATCATGTTTATCGGGGAACCCATTGACATCCTATATTTGAATTTCCAGAAAAGCACTTGACAAGGTGTGATCTAAATGGGTATTACACAATATAGGAACTCATGCTATAGGTGTAACTGGTTAATTTAGTTTGAAGATTGGTTGGCTGGCAGAAAACAGAGAGTATGCATTAACTTGTCTTTGACTGACAGATTGTGACAAGTGGTATCCTGGAGGGGTCTGTGTGGGGCCTCAGCTGTTTTACTATTTATATCAGTGACATGGATGAGGCGAATGAAAACATAGTAACTAAATTTACACAAGATGCAAAAATAAGTAGGAAAGTATGTGATCGATACAGCATAAGGATGCAGATGGATATTGATGGGTTGATTGAGTGGTTAAATATTAGAAGATAAGGCAGACTCTTACAGGGCTTGAATGGTATCGACTATAGTGAGATTCATGGTAGAATCATACATGAATCAGGTGAGACTTATTTTGAATTTAGGAGCAACTCACAGCCTCTTTGATGGATTGCCAGGTGTTAAGGTGAGTTTCTCACTCGGTAGCAGTGAGTTGCTGGTTAAGGAGGGTTGACACTTGATAAACACCTCAGACACTGCATATCTCGCCTCAATAAGACGGAGCTCTTATCTTACCAAACTCAGCGAATAACCGAGATGTTGAGAAATCTTGGCATTGCAGTCTGAATGGGTACCTGGTGACTACAGTTCCCCACTGGCCATGAGGAGCCTCCATGTTGCTCAGCACCAAACACCATCTCAGGGCACCAGCCTCATGCCCTGCTCGTCCATGGATGTTAGATTCTGATGTTTGCCAAACCTTCATGATTTTCATCGCACTACTCCTATCCTCCTTCGAGTCATTAAGTAAGTACAGAGCTGAGGGGTGCCCTGGTAACTAACAATGCAATGCTGCTGCAAGGTCACTCTGTATGCAGGGACAGGCCCCCAGCTGATGGGTTGGATCAGACTGTATCTCAGGAGCCGTGCACTCGCTCTCATTGCGCTCACTCGCTGTGCACTGACCTGGATGCTCACAGCTTCACTGCCGTGCCTTGTGAATGAGTGCAGGCCCATGCCAGGTAGCCTGCCTTGCTGCTCAGCTGGTCTCAGTGAAGGGAGCGGGCATCCTTCCACGAGGCAGTGTGCTCCATCAATCTCACAGCCACACTGTGTCCCAGCAGCAGCTTACACAGCAAACCCACTGCATGGGCAGCACACAACCAGCCGTGGTTCAGTCTGAGGGCAGTATCCTCACCAGAATTCGTGGAAGTACCTGTCTTTTAGGGGGTCATGGTAGAGGATGTTGAGGCAAGTTCTGATACCATTCCTAGGGGATTGGACATGGTTAGGCACCCGGTCAGGGTGGTATCAGTCAGGTGGTCAGTGCCAGGGAGTGGGTCATGGTCATTCTTGTGATGCCATAGTGATTAGATATGGGCTCATGCTGACAGGTTGGGTTTGGACCTGGGGATGTGTGAAGCCTGTGGTGTTCATGGGAAGGGGGTCTGGCCAATCAGAGTCTCACCAACACATAGAGGCGGAGGCTGGAAGTGTTCACTGTCACCTTCCATCGAGCTGGAAATCGGAAATACGCAACTGGTAAGAAAGTGGGTACGGTAGGTGTCTCAACCTGTGAGGGACAGAGCTCAGGACCCAGAGATCTGGAGTCCTTTAATGGGAAACAACATTGCACATAGATCCATGCATACTACAGGACCCTTCCTCTGGGGTTCCTAATCCCTGGTGTAGTGTAGTAGCTCTCTGTTTTCGGCACCATTGCCTGCCCTAGGTATCACTGACCACGTTTTTTCACATTAACCTCTTTGAATACAGAGGCTGGGAATGAATACTAATGTTTTAGAATGAGGGGCAATGGCGTTTCCCCTTGTGGAGCAATCTAGATCACGAGGTCATAGTGTAAGGATAAGTGGATAATAGATTTAAACCAGAGATGAGGAGGAATTTTCTCAAAAGGTCATGAATTTGTGGAATTCAGTCACCAAAAGTGTAGTGGATGCTGGGACACTGAGTAAGTTTGAGGACGAGATAGACAGATTTTTGCTTAGTAATGGGTTGAAGGGTGAATGAGAGCTGGCAGAAAAGTGGGGTTAAGGCCAAGATGAGATCAGCCATGATTGCATTGAATGGTAGAGCAGGCTCAAGGGGCTGAATGGCCTAATTCTGCCCCTGTTTCTTATATTTCTGTTGTCATCACTCAGAAGGTGATGAAGGCTGAGTCATTGAGGCGGAGGTAGATAGATTTGTGCTTGACAGGAGAATCCAGATCTATCAGGGATAACTGCAATGTGGAATCCAATCACAAATGGATCTTATAGAATAGTAGAGCAGGGCTTGAGGGGCCGAATGGTTTAATTCTGCTCCCAATTTGTACATTTGGAAATCTTTTAACTCAGTTGATGAGATTTTAAAGATTAATAGCCCATATGCTACATCATCATGCCAGCTGAAGGATAAATATTGGCCAAAGATACAAGGGAACACAGCCCTGTTCTACTGCAGAATACTTCCTTGAGATGTTTTATATCCATATGAGAGAGTGGAAAGGTCACAGTTTAATAAAGCATCTGACAGACAGCATGGAACTTTTTCAGTATTACGCAGTGATGTCAGCTCAGAATTTGTGCATTAGCTTACGATTTGGATCTTGAACCAAGAAATACTCTAATTCAAGAGGTCTCAGCACTACCCACTGAACTATAAACGACACCCTCTGAAGGTGATTCTAAAACAATTTATTTCTGTCTTCAGCTAAGGAGGTTCTTCCTGATACTTGTTTTTTTTTTCATATCCAGTGTGGTCTTACACACAACTGAACATTTTTTTTCCACCACAAAATTACTGGTGGTGCCGTTTGCTCATCTATTACCCACCATCAGTAAAGCATCCATGCTTCCAATTGAATAATTTACATGCCAAGCCTGTTAAGGGTATCACAGACGGTCAAGGATGAGGGACAGGTCAGGAGATGGGTGGGGGAGGGTGGGAATAAATCAAAATGGAGTTGGAAGGGGCCTGATTCTTTGAATTAACTTCAACTTATCAACAGACCCTAATTTTGTGGGTTATTTATAAAATAATACTCAGGGCTTATTTTAGCGATTACTATTTAATGAACTTCATAAGGGCTACCTGCATCTGGTTCTTTATCTAAGCAGTCAGTAAAGGTGAAGTGAATAAAGCTTCTAAAGGTTAGTCAAAGCATTTTACGAATGAACCAGCCCTGACTTTGGGGAGATGAAACTCATTCAGAGTGACCGCTTTAAACAACACCTACATTCTGTCCATCAAAATTACCCTGAGCTTCTGGTTGCCTGCCACTTCAACACGCCACTGTGCTCCCTGGTCAAAATTTCTGTCTCAGGCCTGCTGCAGTGCTCCAGAGAAGCTCAACACAAGCTGTAAGAACAGCGTTGGATTTTCCACTTGGTGACCTTGCAGTATCTGGGATTCAACATCGAGTTCAATAATTTTGGAGTCTGATTTCATCCTTCCATGTTTTTATGCCCACACCTACATCTGATCCTGTTATGGATTACTTTTGGCACAGTCATCCATTCTCTACTATCCTCAACTCCATTTATTATAATTTATTTAGCTTCTCTCTGTCCTGACCCACTATCCATAATTCCTTTGTTCTCCTACACTTTTTTTATCTCTTTCTCTCAGGGCTCCATTCACCTATCCACTCACCTCTCACTTTCCCCATCCCTCAACCTCAGCTTCGATATAAACACCACCTCTTCCCTCATTGTTATTTATGCTGATGAAATGTCACCGGACTCAAAGCGTTAGCTCTGTTTTCTTCGCTCAGATGCTGCTAGACCTGTTGAGTTTCGCCAACAATTTCTGTTTTTGTTCCAGACCATGAATGTCTCTGAACAGCACAGAGAAAACCTGTTTAATTTGCTGTCATTTTTCTTGCTGAGCATGATCTTTCTGCACAATCCTCTCTTTCCACTCAGCCTGACTGGTCTATGCTGATTTTATGACCAATGCCAAACTCTTTCCAACACCGTTCATCTCAATTGTCAGTGGGTCAATATATGAATTTCTCCTTTCTGCAATTAGCTGCTTCTTTCGTACTGTATATGATCATCTCAACACCTTCCTCTCATGGTGAGTTCCACAAACTACCAGGTGTTTTTTAAGAGAACAAAAACAAAGTTGCTGGAAAAGCTCAGCAGGTCTGGCAGCATCTGTGAAGAAAAGATAGAGTTAACGTTTCGGATCAGGTGACCTTTCCTCAGAACAGTTCTAACAGTTTGAAAGTAACTGTTAAATTTTAAAACTCTCCCTAAACACCACTCCTTAAAGTCTAGAGGTTTTGCAATTTGCTTAGACATTGCTAAGGGCGAGGGATAGACTACGTGGAATGGGCACCAGAGTATTGGATGAGATGAAGTCTATGGAAAGTGGAAGATGGGGGGTTGATCAGGGAAGGCAGAGGGAGGAAGGACAAGAACATCATGTGAGTTGGGTGAAATGAAATAATATGGCAGATTGTTAGACTGGAGGATAAGGATCAATTAGGAATAGCCTTTTCTGTGTTGTAAACTTTGATAAGATCAATATAATCATATTTTGCCTTTACAAAACAACATGTTTCAGCAGAATCTGCTTTTATGGTCATGATACAGAGTCCATCATGGTCTATAGCTCTTCACTATGTCCAAATTCTGAAACTAAAACAGCTTACTTAGTGAATCAGTGCAGAAATGACAAACATATATTCTTAAATCCCATTAAGATGTTTTAATGTGACGGTTCCAGTCTTAATAAAAAATTAAACTAAAATGGAATGGCCTATTGAGGAAATCATTAAAATTTCAGCACTACTTCTGTTGCCCTTGGCTTCTGTTTGCTAACAGTGCTATGCAGCTGTTAACCTGATGTTGGTGTGTGGATATAGTTTATGTCAGTCAAAGACTGTGGCTTAGTCAACACACAAAAATTATATCAATTATGTACGTACACACTTACACCAGTACATCACAAACAAATAGGCAATGATTTATGAACACGTGAAGCATGTAATGCTAATTTTCCTCTTTAGGATTAAAATGACAAGGGTCAGGGCCAGGGCGGATATCTTGTCCCAAAATCAACTTGTAATAATGTCAAAGTAAATTACATCTTAATTTCATGAAGGAGCAAATCTTCACTCTCCTCACACACCCCACTCCCAACATATCCCCACATGGGCAGCAACTAACACGGTCCAGCTGAAATACCCCCCCAACAAACACATTCACACTCATACACTCACGCATCCCATTTGTACACTCACTCATACAATTACGCAAACACTGTATACACAAACAAACACACACACACTCACACACACAGACACCCACAGACGTGTGCATATGTACACACACACACACGTGCACATGCACACACACACACACACACATGTCCACATGCACACACACACACACACACACGTGCACATGCACACACACACACACACACACACATGCACAGACAATGTTCAAACACAATGAATGGAATCTTACAGAGTCTGAGTGATGTAGGCCATGGTGACATCTGTGATGGAAGTCTAGCAAGGCTCATCATGACATCAGGAAAAGCTGTCTCCACCTTTTTTGCCTTAAACAAAAGGCATAGTGGGTTTCTGACGAGGTAGCAATGAGTAGCCAATGAAGTGAATAATTGCTTGTTCATCACCTTGCTGAAAGCCCAACTTACCTCATCAATGTTCTGCCCTCTACCTTGCAAAACTCACCAAACACTCTCAGCATCGACAAACCTCGATGTGGAAATCAGAGGAGGATCCTGGCAGCTGAGGATATCACGGTGAAATGAAAAAAACATGGATGTTCAAGAGGCCAGAATTGGAGAGGTACAGACCTCCTTGAGGGCTTTGGCCTAAAAGAGCTGAGATAGGGAAGAAGGCAAGGTTATCGGGAGATTTGAAAGCAAGGATTGATGGAAATTGAAAATGCAAGCTTTGATTGACTGGGTGCCAGTGTATGTCAGATAGCTAAGGGGGTAAAAGGGAATGGGCAGCAAAGTGTTGGATGAGGTCACTTCTTGCTCTGAAATTTGCCAAAGATCCTTAGACAGCACCTTCCAAACCCATGACCACTTCCCTTGAGAAGGAGAAGAGCAGCAGACATATGGGAACACCACCACCTGCAAGTTTCCCTCCAAGCCACTACCATCCTGACTTGGAAATACATCGCCATTCCTTCACTGTCGCTGGGTCAAAATCCTAGAATCCTATGATCTGTATGACTTTGTTTACTATGATCAGCCTGTATGCTTGCAAATAAAGCTTTCCACTATACTTAGGTACACGTGACAATAAATCAAATCAAATCAAAACAAATTCTCTTCCTGAGGGCATTGTGGGTCTACCTACAGCTCATAGGCTGCAGTGGTTTAAGAAGGCAGCTCACCACCACCTTCTCAAAGGACAACTAGGGATGGGTAATAAATGCTGGCCCAGCTGAAATATCGACTGTCTGTCAATCCGGGAAAATCCTGGACAATGTAACTGTCGCTTCTGGTAACCAATCCTCCATTTTTGCAGCAGCAGCGGGAGCGGTGAGAGCGAGGACCAGGGGGCTGCTGGGGAGGTAAGTTCTTCATTTCGGCAGCGGAGCTGAGTGGGAGCGGTCTAATTGTGCTCTCGCAAGGTGAGTGAACTGATATATCTGGGCAGTGGCTAAACCCAAGACACTACACATGCAGTGTCTCCCACCCGCTCTCCTCCTCTGACCAAAAAAAAAGACTCCATGGTGTGTTGATAAGGTAAGGCTTTTAACGTAAGAACATAAGAACTAGGAGCAGGAGTAGGCCGTCTGGCCCTTCAAGCCTGCTCCGCCATTCAATAAGATCATGGCTGATCCTTTCGTGGACTCAGATCCACTTACCCACTTTTTTTTTATTGTGTGCTGGTAAGTAGAGTGATTGGTAAAAAAGATTTTTCATTTCATTTATCTAGTATTTGATATTATAGTAGGACTAAGTTAAGCTTAAGAGTAAAAATGGCAGGAGATCCCAGACCCATGTTATGCTCCTCTTGCTCAATGTGGGAGCTTAGGGACACGGCCAATGTCCCTGACTCCTACACTTGCAGGAAGTGTGTCCAGCTGCAGCTCTTGTTAGACCGCATGTCGGCTCCGGAGCTGCGGATGGAATCACTTTGGAGCATCCGCGATGCTGGGGAAGTCGTGGATAGCACGTTCAGCAAATTGGTCACACTGCAGATTAGGATTGCTGGGGGAGAAAGGGAATGGGTGACCAAAAGGCAGAGAAAAAGCAGGAAGGCAGTGCAGGTGTCCCCTGTGGTCATCTCCTTCCAAAACAGGTAGACCGTTTTAGATACTGTTGGGGGAGATAGCTCACCAGGGGAAGGCAGCAGTAGCCAGGTTCATGGCACCATGGCTGGCTTTCTGTACAGAAGGGCGGGAAAAAGAGTGGAAGGGCTATAGTCATAGGCGATTCAATTGTAAGGGGAGTAGATAGGCAGATCTGTGGTCGAAAACGAGACTCCCAAATGGTATGTTGCCTCCCAGGTGCACTGTTCAGGAATGTCTCAGATCAATGCAGGACATTCTGAAGGGGGAAGGTGAACAGCCAGCTGTCATGGTGCATATAGGTAAAAAATGAGATGAGGTCCTACAAGCAGAATTTAGGGAGTTAGGAGCCAAGTTAAAAAGTAGGACCTCAGAGGTAGTGATCTCAGGATTGCTACCAGTGCCACGTGCTAGTCAGAGTAGAAATGAAAGAATAGGCAGGATAAATGAGTGGCTTGAGAGATGGTGCAGGAGGGAGGGGTTCAGATTTTTGGGACATTGGGACTGGTTCTGGGGGAGGTGGGACTATTACAAATCAAACGGTCTACACCTGGGCAGGACTGGAACCAATGTCCTAGGGGGTGCTTTTGCTAACGCTGTTGGGGAGGGTTTAAACTAATGTGGCAGGGGGATGGGAACCAAATGAGGAGGTTAGTGGACAGTATGGAGGCAGTAACTAAAGCCTGTAAGGAACTAGATAATGAAGTCAGTGTGACTAAGGGAAGAGTAGGCAGAGAGCAGGTGATGAATGCAAAGGGAAAGGTGGTCTGAGGTGCATTTGTTTTAATGCGAGAAGTGTAGTAGGTAAGGCAGATGAACTTAGGGCTTGGATTAGTACCTGGGAGTATGATGTTATTGCTATTACTGAGACTTGGTTGAGGGAAGGGCAAGAATGGCAACTAAATATCCCAGGATATAAATGCTTCAGGCGGGATGGAGAGGGAGATAAAAGGGGTGGAGGAGTTGCATTACTGGTCAAAGAGGATATCACAGCTGTGCTGAAGGAGGACACTTGGAGAACTCGAGCAGTGAGGCAATATGGGCAGAGCTCAGAAATAGGAAGGGTGCGGTAACAATGTTGGGGCTGTACTACAGGCCTCCCAACAGCGAGTGTGAGATAGAGGCACAAATATGTAGACAGATTATGGAAAGATGTAGGAGCAACAGGGTGGTGGTGATGGGAGATTTTAATTTTCCCAACATTGACTGGGATTCACTCAGTGTTAGGGGTTTAGATGGAGCAGAATTTGTAAGGAGCATCCAGGAGGATTTTATAGAGCAGTCTGTAAATAGTCCAACTCAGGAAGGGGACATACTGGACCTGGTGTTGGCGAATGAGCCTGGTCAGGTGGTTGAAGTTTCAGTAGGGGATTACTTTGGGAATAGTGATCACAATTGGGTAAGTTTTAGAATACTGATGGACAAAGACGAGAGTGGTCCTAAAGGAAGAGTGCTGAACTGGGGGAAGGCCAACTATAGCAAAATTCGGCAGGAGCTGGGGAATGTGGATTGGAAGCAGCTGTTTGAGGGTAAATCCACATTTGATATGTGGGAGGCTTTTAAAGAGAAGTTGACTGGAGTGCAGGACAGACATGTCCCTGTGAAAATGAGGGATAGAAAGGGCAAGATTAAGGAACCATGGATGACAGGTTAAATTGTGACACTAGCAAAGAGGAAAAAGGAAGCATACATAAGGTCGAGGTGACTGAAAACAGACGAAGCTTTGGAATAATATCAGGAAAGTAGGACCAATCTGAAACGAAGAATTAAGAGGGCTAAAAGGGGTCATGAAATATCTTTAGCAAACAAGTTAAGGAAAATCCCAAAGCCTTTTATTCGTACATGAGGAGCAAGAGGGTAACTAGAGAAAGGGTTGGCTCACTCAAGGACAAAGGAGGGAAGTTATGTGAGGAGTCAGATAAAATGAGTGAGATTCTTAATGAATACTTTGCGTCGGTATTCACTGAGGAGAGGGACATGACGGATGTTGAGGTTAAGGATAGATGTTTGATTACTCTAGGTCAAGTTGGCATAAGGAGGGGGAAGTGTTGTGTTGGGTATTCTAAAAGGCATTAGGGTGGACAAGTCCCCAGGTCCGGATGGGATCTATCCCAGGTTACTGAGGGAAGCGAGAGAGGAAATAGCTGGGGCCTTAATAGATATCTTTGCAGCATCCTTGAGCACGGGTAAGGTCCCAGAGGATTGGAGAATTGCTAATGTTGTCCCCTTGTTTAAGAAGGGTAGCAGGGATAATCCAGGTAATTATAGACCGGTGAGCCTGACATCAGTGGTGGGGAAGCTGCTGGAGAAGATTCTGAGGGATATGATCTATTTACATTTGGAAGAAAATGGGCTTATTAGTAATAGGCAGCATGGTCTTTTGCAGGGAAGGTCATGTCTTACCAACTTGATAGAATTCTTTGAGGAAGTGACAAAGTTGATAGATGAGGGAAAGGCTGTAGATGTCATATACATGGACTTCAGTAAGGCGTTTGATAAGGTTCCCCATGGTAGGCTGATGGAGAAAGTGAAGAGCATGGGGTCCAGGGTGTACTAGCTAGATGGATAGAGAACTGGCTGGGCAACAGGAGACAGAGAGTTGTAGTGAAAGGGAGTTTCTCAAAATGGAGAACTGTGACCAGTGGTGTTCCACAGGGATCCGTGTTGGGACCACTGTTGTTTGTGATATACATAAATGATCTGGAGGAAGGTATAGATGGTCTGATTAGCAAGTTTTCAGATGACACTAAAATTGGTGGAGTAGCAGATAATGAAGGGGACTGTCGGAAAATGCAGCAGAATATAGATAGATTGGAGCGTTGGGCGAAGAAATGGCAGGTGGAGTTCAATCCAGGCAAATGCGAGGTGATGCATTTTGGAAGATCCAATTCAAGAGCGAACTATACGGTAAATGGAAAAGCCCTGGGGAAAATTGATGCACAGAGAGATCTGGGTGTTCAGGTCCATTGTACCCTGAAGGTCGTTATGCAGGTCAACAGAGTGGTCAAGAAGGCATACGGCATGCTTTCATTCATCGGACGGGGTATTGAGTACAAAAGTTGGCAGGTCATGTTACAGTTGTATAGGACTTTGGTTCGACCACATTTGGAATACTGCGTACAGTTCTGGTCGCCACATTACCAAAAGGATGTGGATGCTTTGGAGAGGGTGCAGAGGAGGTTCACCAGGATGTTGCCTGGTATGGAGGGCGCTAGCTATGAAGAGAGGTTGAGTAGATTAGGATTATTTACATTAGAAAGACGGAGGTTGAGGGGGGACCTGATTGAGGTCTACAAAATCATGAGGGGTATAGACAGGGTGGATAGCCATAAGCTTTTTCCCAGAGTGGGGGACTCAATTACTAGGGGTCACGATTTCAAGGTGAGAGGGGAAAAGTTTAAGGGAGATATGCGTGGAAAGTTCTTTACGCAGAGGGTGGTGGGTGCCTGGAACACGTTGCCAGCGGAGGTGGTAGAGGCAGGCACGATAGCTTCATTTAAGATGTATCTAGACAGATACATGAATGGGCAGGGAGCAGAGGGATACAGATCCTCGGAAAATGGGTGACAGGTTTAGATGGAGGATCTGGATTGGCGTAAGCTTGGAGGGCCAAAGGGCCTGTTCCTGTGCTGTAATTTTCTTTGTTCTTTGTTTGTTCTTCGTTCAATCATCTTATGAGCGAAAACAGACTCACTCTAACTATTCTATCCAGACCCCTCCTGAGCTTGAAACCAGTTAACTGATCCCCTCTCAGTCATGCCCTCTCCAATCTAGCCTCATACCTGATGTGAAGGTACATTCTCCTCATAACTTTTAACTTTTAAAACATAATATGTAATGAGTTTGCAATTATCTGGAAATGACGGTGCTTGAAAAAGAAATTAACATAATTTTTTTTATTCATTCATGAGATGAGGGCATTTTTGGCTAGGCCAGCATTTATTGCCCATCCCTAATTTTCCAGAAGGCAGTTAAGAGTCAACCACATTGCTGTGGGTCTGGAGTGACATGTAGGCTAGACCAGGTAAGGACGGTAGATTTCCTTCCCTGAAGGACGTTAGTGAATGAGATGGGGTGTTCCCCAACAATTGACAATGACTTCATACTGATCAGTAGATTCTTAATTCCAGACTTTTTAACATTTAATTCAAATTCCACCATAAGCTGTGGCGGGATTTGAACCTAGTCCTCAAAAGATTAGCTGACTTTTTGGATTAATAATCTGGCAACAGCATCACTAGGCTATCACGTCCCTCTATCATATCATTCTGAAACAGGATAACTATGAAGAAGTGTCATTAACTGCATCCTGCGACCATTTGGAAAAGATTTCCTGACCTGAATGTTACTTTTTCTCAGAAGATGGTGGCTGAAATTTTCCCAAAATTTCGCTAAGTGCCAATTTCATAAAGGTCTGAAAAAAAAAATGCAAATAGGCTTCTTGCTGTTCACAAGTGATATTTTTGTCTAGCTGTTAATAGCATGGGAAAAGGCACAGAAAAGCAAATACAGAGACAGTGAAACAAAGAACAACGAATGTGAGTGAATTTTTCTAAGGACTTCAGATTGATGTCTAAGCACCTTAGTGAAATCTTCAGCGTGTCTTCCTGTAACCACATGAGAGCAGACCCTTGGCTCAAACACTCCATCCAAGATGCACTTTGGTAATTGAAGGCCAAGCGTTTTGGATCCGTGACCAATACAACTTGTTAGTGACTGTATCAGTGTCATGTGAAAACTTGGCATGTCAGATCAAGTGGGCAGTTAGTTGTCAGGCACTTCATCCTGCTAGCTGACCTTCAAAGAGATTCAAAGAGCAGCTCAAGTGAACGTGCTTGGGATTCTTGGTGTGACACTGGTGTAAGGTTCAAGTTTTACATGCATTGAGCGGATTGGGCAGATCTACGGCAATATTGAGTTTTTAATTTCACTCATGGGATGTGAAATTACTGAGGCAGTCCGTGTTCAAATGCAACGAGATCTGGACAATATCCAGGCTCGGGCTGACCAGTGGCAAGTGACATTCGTGCCACACAAATGTCAGGCTATGACCATCGCCAATAAGAGTCAATCTAATCACCATCCCTTGACATTCAATGGTGTTACCATCACTGAATCCCCTGGTATCAACATCCTGGGGGTTATCATTGACCAGAAACTCAACTGGACTCACCATATAAATTTAGTGGCTACAAGAGCAGGCCAGAAGCTGGGAATACTGCAGCGAGTAACTTACCTCCTGAATCCCCAAAGCCTGTCCAACATCTACAAGGCACAAGTCAAGAGTGCGATGGAATACTCCCCACTTGCCTGGATGGGTGCAGCCCCAACAACACTCAAGAAGCTTGACACCATCCAGGACAAAGCAGCCCGCTTGATTGGCACCACATCCATAAACATTCACTCCCTCCATCACTGTCACTCAGTAACAGCAGTGTGTACTATTTACAAGATGCACTGCAGAAATTCACCAAAGATCCTCAGACAGTACCTTGCAAACCTATGACCACTTCCATCTAGAAGAACAAGGGCAGCAGATATATGGGAACACCAACACCTTCAAGTTCCCCTCCAAGTCACTCACCATCCTGACTCGGAAATATATCACCGTTCCTTCACTGTTGCTGGGTCAAAATCCTGGAATTCCCTCCCTAATAGCATTGTGGGTCAACCCACAGCAGGTGGACTGCAGCAGTTCAAGAAGGCAGCTCACCACCACCTTCTCAAGGGCAACTAGGGACGGGCAATAAATGCTGGCCCAGCCAGTGACGCCCACATCCCACAAATGAATGAATAGGAAAAAAAAGCACCCTACTTACCTGGCACCCTGTTAACTAACCCCTGTCCAGCCTAGCCATCTGGGACCCTACCCTGCCAGCACCCTAGCGTCACACTTATATTATTGACTACAGCTTGGCAACAGCTATCAAAGAGGCTGTCAGGAGTTTTACATTTCTGAAGGCAGCAGCTGACTGCTGTGGAGAGGATTTGTTTCCCTCTGACAGCTCTGTACCATGACAGAACTGTCGAGATGGAAGTACGACTTTGCGTATCTGACAGAGCCCTGAGTGAAATCTCCTGTAAGACGTGCAGAGCTCCTTACTTTCATTACAACACAATAAACTACCATTGCATAGAAAATCAGACCAAGGCGTTTTGCAAAAGTAGCAAATGCAAGGTAATGGAAAAGATTTTCACACGGTGAATGGTGAGGGTCAGGAATGCACTGCCTTGAAATGTGATCGAGGCAGGATCAATAGGGTGTTCAATGATTATTTTAATATGAACAGCATTCAAGGATGTGGGGAAAAGGCAAGAAATTGGCATTAAGTCAAAATGCTCAGAGAGCCAGTGTGGACCAGATGTCTTGAATGGTCTTCTTCTGCACTGTAACCATTTAATTGATACTGGGCAAGAAACAAGGGATAATTTTGCTTTTTCTTTGCTCTTCTGGGCATTTTAAGATAGTTATGCTAAACTGCAGATGAACAACATCAGTTGTAGCATCTTGTTCACATGATGAATTTATAATCGCAGCATTCTTTGTAAATGGAAATGGACTAACCTTAAATGCCTTCAATAATTACAGAATCAGGGAGCAAATCGATGCTCAATAATAGAGAGTGAGGTTGTGGGCACATGTGGACTAAGCACTTCAGTCCCTGCGGTATCCTATTTACCAACCTGACTGAAAGCTATCAAGCTTTAATCCCCTTATGGGCTTGACACTATGACCCTGACATAGTCTTTAATGCTGCCCTGCTCAGCTGTCAAAAGAGCCTTAAGTTCCAGCACTGAGGAAGGAGGCTACACTACAGATAGGGGTCAAAACGGAGGTCATTATCTCATAAACTGCCAAAGTGATCTACAGAGGCTGGTCACACTGCATCTACACAAAAGCCTTGGTGGAAATTCAATTGATAAGGAGATAATCTACTTATTCAGATGCCAATTGTTGCTTCATATTGTTATTACAAACTTGTAGGGATATGTAAATCCATTGTTCCTGATGCATTTTAGCAGAAAGGATGGAGAAAGTCAATACTTATTGAATAGTAGTCAAAGGAATGTCCAGAGTTAGAAAAACCGCGGTGTTCTTGAGCATAGATCTCCCTTGTAGGCGATGGCTTGGTGGTGTTGTCATTAGAACATTAATCCAGAGACCCAGGCAATGTTCTGGGGATATAAGTTTGAATCCTGATCTGGAAGATGGTGGAATCTGGAGTTAAGAGTTTAATGATGACCATGAATCCATTGCCAATTGTCAGGAAAATTCCATCTGGTTTAGGGAAGAAAACTGCCATCCTTACCTGGTCTGGCCTACATGTGATTCCAGACCCACAGCAATATGGTTGACTAACTGCCCCCTGGGTAATTAGGGATGGGCAATAAATGCTGGGCCCATTCAGCGATGCCCACATCCTGTGTATGAATTAAAAAAATGTACCTGGACATATTGAGAGACTGACTACAAAGCATATGGGTTCTTCAGTTCATTAAAAAAAAAGTACGTGGAATTTTCCACTCCCTTAAGCAGCGTTTGCAATTGCAAGAAAGTTGGGAAAATGTGGGGAGGATGAAAAAGTTGGAATCTTGCCATCTAGAAAATGTTTCCCATCTTTCAGTTTTAGCTTTAAGCTTCAGAATCTCATCACTAAGCAGTGCCGATTGTATTCCAATGCATTTGCATCCATCATTAGTCCAACACACCTCTTTATTTTGTGACCTCCAATTTTCCCTCTCCTTCTCACAAAAGCAACATCAATTCCCAACAAGAGGGGGAAAATGGGGAGACAATGGCCTAGTGGTATTATCGCTGGACTGTTAATCCAGAGACCCAGGTAATGTTCTGGGAACCTGGGTTCGAATCCTGCCAGAACAGCTGGTGGAATTTGAATTCAATAAATATCTGGAGTTAAGAGTCTAGTGATGACTGTGAATCCATTGCTGATTGACAGGAAATGCCTATCTGGCTCATTAATGTCCTTTAGGGAAGGCAACTGCCATCCTTACCTGGTGTGGCCAAAATGTGACTCCAAACCCACAGCAATGCAGTTGACTCTGAACAGCACTTTGGTCAATTGGGGATGGGCCATAAATGCTGATCCAGCCAGTGACACCCTCATCCTGTGAATAAATAAACAAAAAGGAATGTCAGTGAAATTATTTGGTGGCAGCCCATGCTACTTGCTTCTCCAAGGCTTCATCCAACTGTGTCTTCACCACAACATCATTGCATGATCCATGGGCACTGTAGCCTCTGCCCATGTAACTCACCAACCTCACCACATCGTCATCGCCTAACTCAACACTGTAGTTTTGGCTTAGGGACACCTTTGACTCATACGGTTTTGCCAAGTCACTTTATGTGCAGACACACGCACACGCACACATGCACATGCACATGTCCACGCACATGCACACCCCACACCCACACACCCACACACACACTCACACACACACATGCACACAAACACAGACACACACACACATGCACATGCACACAGACATAGACACACACGCACGTGCGCACACACACACACGCACACAGACACACATGCACACACACACGCACAGACACACAAACACACACACGAATGCACACACACATGCACACACACACGCACACATGTACACGTGCAACTGCAGATGTTGCGTTTTATGGCTCTTAGTTTAATTTCTTAACATCGCTGACTGTGCGACTTGGAGGCTGGTCATCTCTGGGGCTCACATTGCTTTTCATCACAGAGGGAGAGGCAGGCAACTTGTCGTGTTTACCAGCATTGAACGGCCACCAGGCGGATGTGTTGCTGTACTGCACCATGCTACATCATAGAATCGTACAGTACAGGAGAGTCCATTCAGCCCATCAAGTGGATACACCCAAAAATAATCTCCTAATGACACGATTCCCACTTCTCTGCACTTACTCCATAGCCTTGAATGTTATGACATTTCAAATGCTCATCCAAGTACTTTTCAAAAGTTGTGAGGGTTCTTGCCTCAACCTCTGAGGCAGTGCATTCCAGACCCACACCAGACTTTGGGCGAAAACATTTCTTCCTCAAGCCCCCCTAAGCCTTCTGCCCTTCACCTGAAAATTAAGCTCCCTTGTAACTGACCCTTCGACTCAGGGAACGGACTTTTTCTATCCACCCTGTCCATGCCCCTCATAGTCTTACACTCCTCTATCAGTTCTCCACTCCACCTCGCCTGCTCCAAAGAAAACAACCCAAGCTTATCCAGCCTCTCTTCATCGCTGAAATGCTCCGTCCCAGGCAACATCCTGTTGAATCTCCTCTGCACTGTTTCCGGTGTGATCACATCCTTTCTACAGTGAGGAGACCCAAACTACACACAGTACTCCAGCTGTGGCCTAACCAAAGCTCTAACAGCTCCAACATCACCTCTCTACTCTTATAATCTATGCCACGAGTAATAAACACAAACATCGAATGAATTCTTAACTACACTAATAACCTACCCTGCCACCTTCAGGGATCTGTGGACAAGCATCCCAAGATTCTCTGTTTTTCTATGTTCCCTAGTATCCTGCCTTTCATTGAGTACTCCCTCGTCTTGTTATGTCTTGCAAAATATATCACCACATACTTTTTAAGGTTAAGTTCCATCTGCAGCCAATCTACCCATCTGGTCAACCCATCTACAGCTTCTTGTAACCTATGAACTTCTTCCTCACGATTAACAACTGGACAATCATGTGCAATTCAAAAACTTACTTTTCATTCATCAATATTCCCATCGACATAATTTATGAATATCATAAATGATAAAGGACCCAGTTAAAAAAAAACGGAATGGTCTGGAGCAATTCAGCAGGTCTGGCAGCATTTATGAACAGAGAAACAGAATTAACATTTATGAGTCTAGTATAACTCTTCTTCAGAACAGGTTTGCACTGGTATCTGTGGTACACCACTGCACACTGGACTCCAGTCACACAAAACTGCTTTCTACCACCACCCGCTGTCTTCTATCACTAACCAAATTTTAGATCCATTTTGACATGTTACCTTGAGTCCCATGTGAATTTGCTTTCTTTATCAATTCACCATTTGGGACCTTGTTAAAGATTTTGCTGAAATCTATATAAAGTGCATCAAGTACCCTCTCCTCATCAAAATTTGGCCACCTCCTCAAAAAATTCTATCAAATTTGTGAGGTGCGACCTCTAACAAAGCTGTGCTGACTATTACTGAACAAACCTTGCCTCTCCAGGTGGAGATTAATTCCTCTCCTCCAGAATTTTCTCCAATAGCTTCCCTACCACTGATCTGAGTCTCACTGGTCTGTAATTGTCTGGCCTATCTCTTCTTGAAAAGTGGAATGACATAAGCAGATCCTGCTGGTGTGCGTGTGGGTTTAAACATGGAGCCAGTGATGTCAGAACATTCAGGCAGTGGTAAACACTTCCTCCTCTCCTGACACACAATTCCACAAGACCCGGAATTGTAGAGCTACAGGTGACCTCATGAATGAGCAACAACATGACTTCTGCTGTAACCATCCTCAGTCTACTGGAACGAGTTTGTTGTTTCTCAGCCTGATTATGGCTGGGCTACAGTTTGAGGCAAGTTCACAACAGATTCTCACTGACATCAGATTAGCAAAAGGAATATTCTTAAGAAACCGCCTGTAATTTAATGCAGGGAAAAAAATGGAGTTTGCAAGGTCTCCCTTCATAATACTGTCTGCAAGTAGACTGCACATCATAGTGTTGGCAAGATGATGTAACACTAACCTTTTATGAGGAATTCTGGATTCCAGTCCCACACCAGGATTTGTTAGCCTTGGAAGATACTTCCAAACAGGCTGATTGTCCATAAGAAACAGAAGGATATCATTCAGTCCCTTGGACCTGCTCCATCATTCAATGGGATCAAGGCTGATCCGACATTCGCCATATCCACTTTCCTATGTTTTCCCTGTTACACTTGATTCTCCTCCTATCTATTGTCACCTGTAATTCTTTCCAAAATGTTTGGTGGCAGTCAGTGAGAGGTGGAGAGTCTCCTGATCAGCCTACAAAGAACAAAGGCAAACCATTATAGCACTTTGCCAATAAGCATGGACCAATTGATGAAAGTCCAATGTCCGATCTTTGGAACTGATGGTGGGAGAAAGGAAAGGCAGATGATGTAGTGTTGACTAGACCAGGAAATTCCCGATTGGATGCGAGCTGAGCTACTCACCTGAGGCATCTTAAACTAATTCTTTTAAATTGTTTAAATGTTTAAATTGTTTGAATTGCATATGTTTTGGGTGGGAAGTGTGATGGGGACCTAGTCACTGGTGTTTGTTTTCCTGACCAGTGAGCAGTGAATCCTGCTAAAGATGATACACATGGATAGAATCCAAGAAGAGAACAGAGCTCAGCTACTTTAACGTTTCTTTGAATTTCATGTGAACTCCAAAAATAGTAGCAGCAGTGCTGCTGTAAGACCCTTTGTGTCTGCTCCATCATTCAATAAGATAATGAAATTTACTGAGTTCCTTCATAACTCCATTTTCTCACCTGATTCCCATATCCCTCATAGATAACAAGGTGTAGAGCTGGATGAACGCAGCAGGCCAAGCAGCATCAGAGGAGCAGAGAGGCTGACGTTTCGGGCCTAGAACTTTCTTCAGAAGAAGAGTCTGGGCCCGAAACGTCAGCCTTCCTGTTCTTCTGATGCTGCTTGGCCTGCTGTGTACATCCAACTCTGCACCTTGTTATCTCAGATTCTCCAGCATCTGCAGTTCCTGCTGTCTCTCCCATATCCCTCAAGTCATTTTAGTCCTAACAATCTCAAGAAATCTGTCTTACATATGCTCAACAAATATATTCATTTGAGACATTCAAGAGGATATTGGGTATTTATTTGGATGGAAATGGTGGATAAGGGTATAGGGGAAAGGTAAGAGATTGGCACTAGGTAATGACACTTACTTGAAGACCTAGGTCAAGCATGATGGGCCAAATGCTCTCCTCTGTGTTGCGACAATTCAATAGCAATTTGATGATTGAGGACCCACAGCCCTATGGGATAGAGAATCCCAATTAATCTCAACAATTTGTGTAAAGAATACATCTATTGATCCTAGCCGTCTTTGACCCAATAGGCTGCCAACTTCTGTTTTGTATAAAGCTGCACTACCAAGCAAATTCTGGTCTAACGCTACAGTGCAGTATTGACTGAGTGTTGCAGTATTGGACTTGTTATCTTTCAGTTGACATATACCCCTTTGCTATCCTCTTAGATAGACATTTATGGTGCTATTTAAGGAAAAGCAGGGAGTTCCCCAGATGCCATAACAGGCATTCATCCCTCAAACAACTTTGCATGATCCATTTAAAACCATTTCCTTTTTGATCAATTTGGAGCAGAATACTTTTGAGACGTTTTTCTCCCAAATCATAAAACCCTTATGTCTGAACTTATCTTAGAAAATTTGACAGAGATTGATTGCTAAGATTCATTAACAACTTCACCATTGTGGTTTGGGATAACAGGTGAGCGAGAAGGAATTTAATCTTTTCTCAACAATTGCTTATTGCTATTTGTGGAACATGGTTGTGCCTTATATCCCTACAATAAAACAGCTACCATGATTACTGCGGTGAATGTAAGGTCTGAGAATTACTGCACAGCGAAAGATGGGCCAAATGGCCTTTATCTGTGCTGCGATTATGCTAATTGCAAGTCTACATTTCCACATTTAATCAAGCAAATTACTCAAAAACGCTTTTTGGAAAGGGGAATTTAAGTTGAACTTTCAGCAGCCATTAAGAGGAAGTTCAGGTGAATCACCATCCTGACTGGGAAATATTTCACCACTCATTCAGCGTCACTGGGTCAAAATCCTGGAATTCCCTCCCTCAGGGCATCGTGGGTCTACCTACAGCACATGGGCTGCAGTGGTTCAAGAAGGCTGATCACCACCACCTACTCCTGGGGCAACTAGAGACAGGCAACAAATGCTGCCTAGCCAGCAATGGCCACATCCTATGAATCAATTTAAAAATAACCTTTGCCCTGCATCCCCCACGTGCCTTCCTTCCACTTTACCTCACAAAAAAATTACTGTTCAGTTTGATCATACATTTCCGTCAAAATTCAGAAGGTAAAAGAACACAATAGATTCATAGACTGCATGTCTGCTTTCAAGAAACTCAAAGATCTTGACCACTAAATAGATTCCAATCTCTTTTTCACTCCATATCCTGCAGAGGAGCAATCCCATCTGATATTCACAATGTTGACAGCTGGTCAAACTAGCAAAGATAATTCACAGTGTATCTCCAATAACTGGATCTGATTCTTTGCAAGATATTAATGAGGTCAAGAGGATTTTGAGTAACTCATCAAAAGTATAATTGTTTTTATTCTTTGGATATGGCCATCAGTAGTTATTTCAACAGAAGGAAGTTAAGACTTAATCAAATTGCTGTGGGTCTGGAGTCACATGTAGGCCAGACCAGGTAAGGATGGCAGTTTCCTTTCCTAAAGGACGTTAGTGAACCAGATGGGTTTTCATTACAATAGGCAAATGCTTGATCGTCATTAGTAGATTCTTAATTCCACATTTTTTTGATTGAAGTCAAATTTCAATATTTGCTGTGGTGGAGATCCCTAGATCATTAGTTGAGTTTCCTGGATTAATAGTCTAACAATTAAACTACTAAGCCATCACCTCTCCTCCACCTGACAATTGGTAGGAACCTGTGAAGCACTGAGGATCAGAGAGGCTTTGGTGTGCCTGTACACCGATCCCTTAATGTATTAGGACAGAAAAGTGGTTAGGAAGGCAGATGGCATACTTGCCTTTACCGGCTGAGGTATAGAGTTTAAGAGCAGGGAGGTTATGCAGAAACTGCATAAAATGTTCTGAGGAAGGGTCACCGGACCCGAAATGTTAACTCTGTTTTCTCCTTCACAGATGCTGCCAGACCTGCTGAGCTTTTCCAGCAACTTTGTTTTTGTAAAATGTTAGTTTGTTAGACCGTAGCTAGAGTATTGTGTGCAGTTCTGGAATCCACATTACTGGAGGAAGGTGATAGCACTGGAGAGGGTGCATAGGAGATTTACCAGGAGAGGATGTTGCCTGAGCTGGAGAGTTTCAGTGATAAAGAGAGATTGGACAGACTGGGGTTGGGTTTCAGAGCAGACAAGATTGCGAGGGGACATGATTGAGATTGATAAAATTGTAAGCTGCACGGAAGGAGTAGACAGGAAGAAATATTTGCCCTTGATGAAAGGATTAATGACTATGGGCATAGATGTGAGATAAGGGGTTGGAGGTTTATAGGGGATACAAGGAAAAGCATTTTCACCCAGAGGGTGGTGGGAATTTGGAACTCACTGCCTGTAAAGGGAGTAGAGACTTCATTTTTAGGAAGTATTTAGATGCCAAGGCACACAATGCTATGGGCCAAGTGCTGATAGATGGGATTAGAATAGTGAGATGGTTCTATGTGAACAGCACGGATATTATGGCCCAAATGGCCTTTTTTCTGTGCTGTTGACCTAATGACTTCAAGAGATAAAGTCACCACCATCTCATCACATCATAGGTCTGGTCTCTCATGAGAGAGACAGGTGACTGATGGTGGTTTAACCTGAGGGTACCATCCCTCAGCAAAGGGGAGAGGTTGGGAAGGAGAGTCCTTCATGGTGCCTTCAGCCAGTGAAGGAACTGAACCTACGCTGTTGGCGTCGCTCTGCATCACAGACTTTATGACTTGCAGAAAGGAGAGTTTTTCAGTAAGAAGGGAAAGTCCTTTCCTGAATGTCCCACGATCTGGTGAAAGTCAGACCATCCTCCACTTTTCCTATTTTTGACTTGCAGTACTCAAAAAAACTTGATGTAACAGATTTTCAAACCAAAAAACTCAGCTTTTTAAACTGAACGTAGAATTTGTCTCCCAGCATCCCTGAAACATCATCCACAAATGACCCGAGCCCAGGACAGCTGCAGTGATTATAAAATACACAAATAGTTGGAGTTCTGGATTGAAATACAGAAAAAATTTAGAAGCATTCAATGGAGTTATCAGGAACTGGCTAATGAACCTTTCATGGAGAAGTAGAGAATGCAATAGCTCATTAAAAATATCAAAGGAACCATCTCTATCATCCAGTGTGCTGATAAATCCGACAAGTCTTTACCTCACAACATGCCTGCCAACATGCTTCGTTCAATGATCTTGTCAAACCTTCACCCAAATGGACTTTTGTTTTCTCTTAGCCAAACAATTAATGTCTGATTATCAAGTTAAATTGCATAGATAGACATAGGAGAAAGAGACCATTCAAATGATTCCCACAGTGCTGGATCTTTGAAAGAGTGACCTAGTTAATCCTACTCAATCTGCTCTTTCCCCAATATCTTCCTTTTTTTTCAATCTAATTCCCTTTTTGGAAGTCTGAGAGTGTTGAACATAGAACAGTATGGCTCAAGAACAGGCCCTTCGGCCCATCTTATCTTTGCCAATCATGATACCATTCTTATCTAATCCCGTCTACCTGCACATGGTCTATATTCATCTATTCCCTGCCTATTAATGATTCTGTCAAAATGCCTCTTGTCTTGCTAACATATCTGCTTCTACCACCTCCCCTGGCAGTAGCAGTCCAAGCACCAAACACCCTCTGTGTAAAAAAACTTGCTTTGAATATCTCTTTTAAACATTCCCCCTTCTCACCTTAAACCTGTGCCCTCTAGTATTTGACATTTCCACCCTGGACGAAAGACTCTGGCTATCCAGCCTATCCATGCTCTCATAATTTTATAGACTTCTATCATGTCATCCCTCAGCCTCTTGTGAAAACAATCCAAATTTGTCCAACCTCTCCTTTTAGGCAATACACTGCCATCCAGGCAACATCCTGGTAAACCTCTTTTGGTAAGCCTCCACACCCTTCCGTAGTGCGGCTGCTATGAAATTCATGCAGCACATTCCAGATTGTAATATTTTGTTGTACAAAAGGCTCTCTCCTCATCATCTGCTATGGTTCTGACCAGGTTTTTTTTCCTCTCAGAATATCAAGGAGACTCACAATTATTTTGTTTTCTATTTGTATGTGGAATGTGGAAACACTGGCTAGACTAATGTTTATTACTCTGACTCACCGCACAACAGTTAATAACATCATTGTGGGTCTGGAGTCACATGCAGGCTAGACTATAGAGTCATAGAGTCATACAGCATGGAAACAGACCCTTCGGTCAAACTAGTCCACGCTGACTATAATCCCAAACTAAACTAATCCCATTTGCCTGAGCTCACCCGTATCAAGAACAAAGAACAAAGAAAATTACAGCACAGGAACAGGCCCTTCGGCCCTCCAAGCCTGCACCAACATGCTGCCCGTCACAACTAAAACACCGTACCCTTCCGGGGACCATATCCCTGTATTCCTTCCCAATCTTTCCTATTCATGAACTTATCCAAATGTCTTTTAAATATTGTAACTGTACCTGCCTCCATCATTTTCTCTGGCAGTTCATTCCACACAAGAACTAGTCTCTGTGCAAAATCTTGTCCCTCATGTTCTTCTTAAATTTTTTTGCTCTTACCTTAAAATATGGCCCCTAGCTTTGAACTCCTGCACCCTAGGGAAGGACTTTTATTATTCACCTTAGCTATGCCCACTACCATGATTTTATATACCTCAATAAGGTGACTCCTCAACCTCCCACGCTCCAGTAAAAAGGCCCAGCCTTTCCAGTCAATTTTTATATCTCAAACCCTCCAGTCCTGGCAACATCCTGGTGAATCTTTTCTGAGCACTCTCCAATTTAATAATATCCTTCTTTTAACAGGGTGATTAGAACTGGACACAGTACTCCAGAAGAGGCCTCCCAATTTCTTGTACAATCTCCACATGCTTCTCAACTCCTACACTCAAAGATCTGAGCAATGAAGGCAAGCATACCTTTTTTTTTTGATAACAGTTTCCAGTGGTTACACAGCGACTGCTAGATTATCTTTTTATTTCAGACTACTTTTTATTTAATTAAGATATCGTCATCATCCATGGTGGGTTTTGAACCCATGTCTTCAGGATGTTACAAAATGAAGAGCAGCGGATGCTTGAGATCTGAAATAAACAAAAACAGAAATTGCTAGAGAAACTCAGCAGATCTGGCAGCATCTGTGGAGGGAGAAACAGGGTTAAGATTTTGGGTCCAATTCTGGAGAAGGGTCACTGGATCTGAAACATTAACTCTGTTTCTCTCCCCACAGATACAGCCAGACCTGCTGAGCTTCTCCAGCAATTTCTATTTTTGTTTCCTCAAAATGTTAGCCTGGCATTGTGGATGATTTACTTAGTGACATAACCACAATGCCAACACTTTGCTTTGATTTCATTCCATCGTACAGTTTGTTTCAATATGCTAACACCTGGTCAACAGTTCATCCCTACGCTCGCTTTGAACGGGTCAGTAAATCAATGTCACTATCCCAATGGCCTCGGATTTGCCTGTACCAATGGTGACCACCACAGATGTTAGATTGGCCTCCTTGAGAGTGAAACCAAGGAAAACGACTGTCCCAGATGGAGTTCCCAGCTGTGCACTCAGATCCTGCGTGGACCAGCTGGCAGGAGTATTCGCAGATATCTTTAACCTCTCCTTACAGTGACCTGAAGTCCCCATCTTCTTCAAGAAGTCCACCATCATCCTGGTGTCAGAGAAAAATCACGAGAATAGAAACCTCTTCAGCCAGAGAGTGGTGAATCTATGGAATTCATTGCCACAGAAGGCTGTGGAGGCCAGGTCATTGAGTACATTTAAGACTGAGATAGACAAGTTCTTGATTATCAAGGGGATCAAGGGTTACGGGGAGAAAGCGGGAGAATGGGGTTGAGGAACGTATCAGCCATGATTGAATGGCAGAGCAGACTTGATGGGCCAAATGGCCTAATTTCTGCTCCTATGTCTTATGGTCTTATGTACTCAATGACTGCTATCCAGTGCTATGACATCCGTAATTATGAAGTGCTTCAACAGGTTAGTCACAGTTCACATCAACTACAGATTGCCTTGATCCTTTGCAATTTGCCTACCAATACAACACGTCCACAGCAGACACCATCTACCTGCCACTACACTCATCCCTGGAACATCTGGATAACAAGGATACCTACAACAAGCTCCTACTTGTTGATTACAGCTCCACCTTCAACACTATAATCCCAAACAAACTCATCTCTAAACTCTGAGACCGAGGTCTCGGTTCCCCCTTCTCTAATTGGATCCTCGACTTCCTGACCCATAGGCCGCAATCAGTAAGGACAGGCAAAAACACCTTCTCCACAATTATCCTCAACACTGGTGCCCCACAGCCCCCGACTATACTCCTATACACTCATGACTGTGTGGCCAAATTCAACCTCAACTTCATTTACAGGTTTGCTGACTACACCACCATTGTAGATCAGATCTTAAATAATGATAAGACATAATACAGGAATGAGATTGGATGCTTCGTGCCATGATGCAAAGATAAAAATCCCACCATCAATGTCTGCAAAACGAAAGAGCTGGTCATTGACTTCAGGAGTTGGAGTCAAAGACACGCCGAAGACACGAGATGGTCAAAAACATCAAGTTCCTGGGAGTGACGATCACCAGCAATCTGTCCTGGTCCATCCACATCGACAGGACAGTCAAGAAAGCATAACAATGCCTCGACTTCCTCAGGAAATTCAGCGAGTCCACTAGGAGTCTGACCGATTTTTATAAATGCACCATAGAAAGCATCCTATCTGGATGTATCACAGCTTGGGATGGCAACTAGTCTTCCCAAGACTGCAAGAAACTGCAGAAAGTCGTGAACACAGCCGAGCCCATCACACAAACCAGCCTTCCATCCACTAACTCCGTCCATACTTCCCGCTGCCTAAGGAAAGCAACCAACATAATCAAAGACATCTCCCACCCCAGTTATACTCTCTTCCACCCTCTTCCATTGGGTAGACGATATAAAAGTTTGAAAGCATGTATGAACAGATTCAAGAACAACTTCTTCCCCACTGTTATCAGACTTCTGAATGGAATTCTCAAATCTTCATGTTAATGTCGCTCTCTACACCTTATCTATGGCTGTAACACTATATTCTGCACTCCGTTCTCCTACCCAGATGCACTTTGTATGGTATGATCCGCCCTGCTTAACATGCAAAACAACCCTTTTCACAACATCTTGGTACATGTGACAGCAATAAATCAATCAAATTAACACCTTTGTGCTTTATGTTGCTGCATTGTTTCAGCAATCAGGTTAAACAGTTAATTCTCATCGCTCCATCCTCATTAATGGAAATCCCAGTTGATAGAATTTACATTATAGGATTACATTAGTGCCTAGAGGTCATCTTGTGGCAGAGTAGTAGCATCGCTACCTCTGGACGACAAGATTCCAGTCCCACATGTCTTGGAGGTTTGCCATAACATGCCCGAGCAGATGGTTTAAGCAAAATACATTGGCAATGAGAGCAAATGCATTGTAACCAACTTTACATGCATTCTGAGATTCACAATTACAATTTGTGTTTAAATTATACAGACAGTATATTTCACATCTATAGATCAACACTGAGTTCAATTGCTCCATCAAGTACAACCTGTTACAGAGGCGCAGGTTCACACGCCCAAACAGGTTGATGAAATGAAGTCGCTGTGCAGTGATTCAAAGTCTAAAGGGAACCATTTTAACTTTGAGTGACAGCGCAACATCAATGGAAGTCAATGCCAATGAAGTTGGGAACCAAAGAAGAAAATGTTTTGCATTTATATAGCAGCCTGAGAGGCTTTAATGTCTCATCCAAAAGATAGCATTGTTGACAGCAGAGAACTCCCTCAACATTGAGGAAGTGTTGTGTCTTTACACCAGCAATGTACTGAATCTGCAGTGGGAGTGTGATTCACTGAGTTACAGCTAGCATCAGGAGCAATGTTTCAAGTGATGGTGAATCAATATCATTCCTACATCTGGTGAAAAGTAGCATTCAATGTCCAACGCGGACAGTACAAAGCAGATGGGGGAGATGTGATAGTTTCGGAGAGCGCTCAAGAAGATTTACCAAGATGTTGCCTGGGTTGGAGAGTTTCAGCTATGAACAGAGATTGGACAGACTGGGGTTGTTTTCCTTAGAACAGATGAGACTGATGGGGTACATGAGTGAGATGTAGAAAGTTATTAGTGGCATAGACAGAGTAGACAGGAAGAAACATTTCCCCTTGATGGAGGCATCAATTACTGGGGGCATAGAGTTAAGACAAGGGTCAGATGTTTAAGGGGATGTGAGAAAAAGTGTTTTTTTTAATCCAGAGGGTGATGGGAGCTTGGAACTCAGTGCCTGTAAGGGTGGCAGAGGCATAACGTTTAAGAATATTTTGATGTGCACTTGCCAAGTATCCCTAAAAATGGGATTGGAATGGACAGGTGACTGTTTTTTGATCAGTGCAAACTCTATGTGTTGAAGGTCCTGTAGATCTCTATAATTCTTTGAATTTGTTTCATAAAGCCCAATATTAACACATCTATGGATAGTAAAATAACAGCATCTCATTTCAATTCTCTGCCCATAGTGATGAAAATCCTGCTTCAGAAAGTCAATGCGATCTTTTCTCCACAAACATACGCCACAAACATCAATGAGTTTTGCCTTGGTCTGTTTTCTTCTAACCCTTAGATCATTATTTTTCTAATCAATTTAAAAGTTGCTCAGCAACTAATGACAGAAACTTGTTTTAACGCAATGGTATCAGAGATAGTAGGAACTGCAGATGCTGGAGAATCTGAGATAACAAGGTACAGAGCTGGATGAGCACAGCAGGCCAAGCAGCATCAGAGGAGCAGGA
>NC_063343.1:69992304-69997293 GCF_021869965.1 Rhincodon typus
TCCTGCTCCTCTGATGCTGCTTGGCCTGCTGTGCTCATCCAGCTCTGTACCTTGTTATCTCAGATTCTCCAGCATCTGCAGTTCCTACTATCTCTGGTATCTCCTGGAACTGGGTGCCAGTCAGGCCTTGTCTGCCTTGTTGTGCCTCCTTCCTTTTCCCTAAACCATGACACATTGTTTCTTTTTACATCATCAACCAATGTTCCTCTTAAATGCCTCAGTTAAACCTGCCTCTACCATATTATCAGGCAGTGCATTCCAGACCCTAACTACTCACTGGGGTGAAAAGGCATTTTCTCACAATCTCCTTACTTTCTTTGCTCATTACTTTAAATCTATGCCCTCTCATTCCTGTTCCTTTTACGAGTGAGAACACTTTCTCCCTATCCACTCTGTCAAGTTCGCTTATGATTTTGAAATCCTGCATGCTGACTGAATTTTGCTTTGGAATACGTACATTACTTCATTATAATAGCCTGATGTTCCCTTCTTACTGGTGGTTTCTCAGTAAATCCGTGTGTAGCTACTGAGTGGGATTCAATCTCACAACTTTGTCTGATTCAGACGCAGCTGACCTAGCACAGCTGAAACCTAAATAACTTTGGGCACCTTATAGCAATGGGTGTAAATTTAGCAAAACTCCTAAAGGATGAAGAGCATCAAGTTTCTGGGAGTGACGATAACTGATGACCAGTCCTGGGCTTCCCACGGAAATGTGAGAGTCAAGAAGGCACGACAACACCTTTTCTTCCTCAGATGGCTCAGGAAATTTGGCATGTCCATAAGGTCCCTCACCAACTTTTACAGATGCACCATTGAAAGCAAACTGTCCGGGTGTACAGGTGGCAGCTGACCTGCCCAGGACCGTAAGAAACTACAGAAGGTGGTGTGCACAGCCCAGACCATAACAGAAGCCAACCTTCCATCCATGGACTCCATTTACATGGCTCACTGCTGCGGAAAGGGAGCCAACATCATCAAAGACCCATCGCACCCCGGTAATGATCTCCTACAACCTCTTCCATCAGGCAGAAAATACATAAGCTTGAACACACGCACAAGCAGGTTCAGGAACAGCTTCTTTCCAGCTGTTATCAGACTATTGAATAGACGCTAATCTCAAATAATGTAACCTGCAATGCAACCTGTATGCCTCTAAGTTTTCTTGATCTGTACATCCTTTGCTTGCTGTGATCTGCCTGTATCACATGTAAACAAAGCTTTTCACTGTATTTCGGTACACTTGACAATAAAATCAATCAATTAGTCAAATGTTTTCTCTCAATATCCATTGTAACATCCACTTTCATTGCTTTAACAAAAGGGAAAAAAATTGCAGATCCATTTTAAAGTGCTCTTTGACTGTGAGGCGAAGTTAATAAAAAGGAAATCAGATTAAGAAAGGTGCCTAAAGACAAAATATTGCTTGTCATAATCATTATAAAGCAACATATATTATCCAGTATTTCCTTAACTCTGGAAAATTCCACTTAATGCTTTGCCTTTTTAGGCATCTGTAAGGTGTTTATCAATAGCTTTTTCTCTTGTTTTCTAATTCCCTGCTCTCTGTTAATCTGACATTGCATTCGACATTTTCAATGCAGAGAGCTGTGTTGCACTTGGGATTCATAGAGAATATTGACCACTCCATATGCCTTCCTTCCACTCAATTATGCACGGTGCTTCACACAAGATAAGCTGCAGAAATTGCTCCTTTCATGATCAGAGTTATCACAAAGACAACTCAACAAATTTTGAAATCTTCACTACTCTGCTACAATATTGACCTGAATCTTCCCATTCATCAATCTTCATAGCAAAGTTGTTATAACAGGTATCTGTCAAATTGAATGTGACAGGAGCATTTAAAGAAAATTGCTTTCGAATTTTAATCTGCTCTGCTCCCATGACATCACACTCAGCTAATATTATAATGTGTGAAGACTGTAGCTTCTTATTTGTCTTTATTTTTGGAAGTCACATGACAACAGATGAAAGCCCAACAGGTTTATTTGAAATCACAAGCTTTCAGAGCGTTGCTCCTCTGTCAGGTGAAGTAGAGAGAGGTGCCTCTCTTATGAAGGAGCAGTGCTCTGAAAGCTTGTGATTTTCAATAAACCTGTTGGACTTTAACTTGCTGTCATGTGACTTCTGATTTTTGTCCAACCCAGTCCAACACCGGCATCTCCAAATCATGGCTACTTTATTTTGGATTGTGGACTGAAATTGCAAGTCTGTTTCAAAAACAACAATCATTGAGGAAGGGATTGTTGCATTTTTTAAAGACAGGTTACTGAAACTCATTGCAAGTATTGTTTAAACTACTACTTGTGCAAGGGCAAAAGTTACTACAGATCAGCTGGAGCCAGGGGGTATATCCAAAGGCACATCTGGACGGCAACTAGTTACTGTTTAGTCCTATAGAGTGGTGAGCAGTCAATGACGAAGTCTTTCTGCAACTATGTTGTTGTCTCCTAGGGTAGTTAAAAAGCTTGTAGGTGTGAATGATGTGGCCAGAGACTGTTGGACCACAGAAAGGGATGCTAGTACACTCTACAGTTAAAAAAAAGGCCAAAGTCTGAAGAAAACCAGAATATTTTCTCTCATCAACTGCTGTAAGCTGTTGCTTTCAACCAAGAATTCCAATTTGAGCACTTATGCCTCCTACAAGTGAGTAAAAACACGTGGAGAAGGATAATTGAGGAGCAACAGGTCCTTACAAGCCAAAGGGGTCATCTAACAAATCCTGTGAATAGGAACCATTGAGTTGCCTTTCCAGTTTTCCCTTCCATCCATAACCTCACATTTCTTTGTCTGTATGAGCGTATGTATGGAGTTTTATGAGAAGGTTAGTGTTTTAACAAGTTGAACTGCATGTCGACGGTTCAGAATGGTTTACCTGCAGCTAAAATTTCTTTATTTGTAACAATTAGTAATTTTTGTTAAATGCAGAAACCTGATCTGTGTTTTCTGTTAACTTGAATCTGAAAGATAGACACACGGGGAAATTTTGCAATCCTTGATAAAATCTTTGACTGTGGCAACAACTTTGAGAGATTGGATCTGATTTCCAGTATGCTACCCCAATGTAAACATTACTCATATCTTAATGTGCTCATTAGAAAAGTATGAGGCGGTCTAAATTCAACCTAAATATTTTTAATGAAATGGATTGGCCGTGGGAAACATTAGGGGAGGGTTGACCTGAAGGAATATACAAAAAGAAAAAAAAACAAAGAAGGTGGGAAAATGTTTGACTCAACTGCATTGAGCATTTAAATTGTGATACCATTAAAGTCGGTGGACCTATTGCTGGAAGGTGGGTCTAATATAGATTAACTTTGGCAATACAGACTGATGGGCTGAAGGGCCTCTGTCATTCTATGGTTCTATATCTAACCAAGAGAGCATTTAAATATATCAAGAGTTGGCCATTCTTTGTTGATAGTCTTCAAATATTGAGTTAAGACTGATGAATAGCTTACAATATCTTCACGTAGGGTGGGATCATGGGTGGGATTGAATTAAAATGCAGAAAGTTTTCTTTAAATATTCCCAGCACATTCAACTTGAAAGATGTCTGTCACAGTAACCTTGTGAATACTTCCCTAGTCTTGGTGCTACAGGATATTTAATGCAAGAAGGCATCTGGGCCTCAGTTTAGCATTTCAGCTGAAAGGTGTGATATTGCATCTTCTATGAGTACACAGAAACAGTTGAGTTACTCAATCAAACAAAAACTCATTAAAAACTGCATTCCTATTAGAGATTCAGAGTAGCCGTCTTTATTAAAAACCATTAGTAGCACATTCGATGCACAGCCTGTTAAAAACTCATGGCACATCATAAATTTAAATTAAGTTTTTCAAATACAAGATTCTGTTGTGGATCTGTAACTCCCCAGTCACTGAACGTTCAGATAAAATTAGTTTAACAACAAATAAGATATAATTTTTAATTGATTTGTTATAATGAGCAGATTATACAGGTGAGCACTCGTTAAAGGTGGTGACAACTGTTAATTAAGTACAGTGGATTTTCATACAGTGAAGAGTTGAGCTATAGAGACGGCAAATATGTTGGTTCAGGCAGTAGTCTGTACTTAGTTACATAGAAATGTAGACTATTGTGGGGGAATTAAGGGTTATCAGGAAAATACATGAAGGTGGGCTTGAGGACTATCGAATCAACCACGATCTTATTGAATGGTAGAGCAAGTTTGAGAGTCGGAATGGCCTACTCTTGCTCCTATTTTTTATGGTGCTTATAGAACCAGGCACGGGCCAAAGGGATGGCGAAAGATCAAGAGTGGGGCAGTTCGGCAGTGGGAGCAGTACGGTGAGGCGGCGGCAGTCGGTGGTGAGAGCGGGGTTGGTGAGGCAGTGACAGTGAGAGTGGGGACAGTGAGGCAGTGACGTTGTGAGTGGGGGTGGTGAGGCAGTCACGGTGAGAGCGGGGCCGGTGAGGCAGTGATGGTGAGAGTGGGCACGGTGAGGCAGTGACGGTGAGAGTGGGGACAGTGAGGTAGTGACGGTGAAAGCGGGGCCGATGGGGCAGTGACGGTGAGAGTGGGGATGGTGAGACAGTGATGGTGAGAGCGGGGCCAGTGAGGTAGTGACGGTGAGAGTGGGGACAGTGAGGCAGTGATGGTGAGAGCGGGGCCGGTGAGGTAGTGACAGTGAGAGTGGGGACAGTGAGGTAGTGATGGTGAGAGCGGGGATGGTGAGACAGTGCCGGTGAGAGTGGGGACAGTGAGGCAGTGATGGTGAGAGCGGGGATGGTGAGGCAGTGATGGTGAGAGTGGGGACAGTGAGGCAGTGATGGTGACAGCGGGGCTGGTGAGACAGTGACTGTGAGAGCGGGGCCGGTGAGGCAGTGACGGTGAGAGCGGGGACAATGAGGCAATGACGGTGATAGTGGGGACGGTGAGGCAGTGACGGTGAGCGTGGAATTGGTGAGGTAGTGACGGTGAGAGCGGGGCCGGTGAGG
>NC_063343.1:69997303-69997892 GCF_021869965.1 Rhincodon typus
GAGAGTGGAATTGGTGAGGCAGTGACGGTGAGCGTGGGGCCGGTGAGGCAGTGACGGTAAGTGTGGAATTGGTGAGGCAGTGACGGTGAGAGTGGGGCCTGTGAGGCAGTGACGGTGAGAGCGGGGCCGGTGAGGCAGTGACGGTGAGAGTGGGGACAGTGAGGCAGTGACGGTGAGAGTGGGGACGGTGAGGCAGTGATGGTGAGAGTGGGGCCGGTGAGGCAGTGACGGTGAGAGTGGTACCGATGAGGCAGTGACGGTGAGAGTGGGACCGATGAGGCAGTGACGGTGAGAGTGGGGACAGTGAGGCAGTGATGGTGAGAGCAGGGCCGGTGTGGCAGTGACGGTGAGATTGGGGCCGGTGAGGCAGTGACGGTGAGGCAGTGATGGTGAGAGTGGGGACAGTGAGGCAGTGACGGTGAGAGTGGGGACAGTGAGGCAGTGACGGTGAGAGCGGGGCCGGTGAGGCAGTGACGGTGAGAGTGGGGACAGTGAGGCAGTGACGGTGAGAGTGGGGACAGTGAGGCAGTGACTGTGAGAGCGGGGCCGGTGAGGCAGTGACGGTGAGAGTGGGGCCGGTGAGGCAGTG
>NC_063343.1:69997902-70009609 GCF_021869965.1 Rhincodon typus
GGGGCAGTGATAGTGAGAGTGGGGACAGTGAGGCAGTGACGGTGAGAACGGGGACAGTGAGGCGGTGACGGTGAGAGTGGGGACAGTGAGGCAGTGACGGTGACAGCGGTTATAGTCTAACAGGTTCATGTGAAAACACAAGCTTTCGGAGCCTCAGTCCTTCTTCAGATGTTAATGAGAGATGAAGTATCAGACACAGACTTTATAATTAAAACAACAAAGGTTCACACCATTGATGAGAGATAGAGTTCAACCACATTGCCTTGGGTCTGGAGTCCTACATAGGGCAGACCAGCAATTCCCTTCACCAAGGGATATTAGTGAAGCAAATGGGCTTTTTCCCATGAGAGTTGACAATGATTTCATGATCATTATTAACAATTAATCTGGAAAGCTAAATTTCAGGCTTTCATTGAGTTCAAATTCCACCATGTTCAGGTTCCCAGAACATTACATCATGTCCCAGGATTAATAGTCAATTGATAACACCACTAGGCCATCACTTCTCGAAATCATTGTAGGAGACCTTTTTGAATCACAATGTAGAAGAAGAATGAGCTTTATTGTCACATCTACTCACATGAGTTTGTTGAAAAGTTTACAAAGTCACCACATACAAAGTCATCTTAGGTACCAAGGTGCCTAAGTACAGATTCTTTAGGAAAAAAAAATTAGAAAAATCAAGAAATAAAAAGTCCAGCAACAAATTAGAAAAATAGAGCAATGTACTTCTCTGTCTGCCTTTCTATAACATTCAATTTCGTTGTAGATTAAAAATAGTGTAACCCAATCTTGAATTTCTAAATCAATCTCCATCAATCCCTGACAAATGAGAATTACAAACACTAATGATCCTCAGAGAAGAGGGATTTTGATACAAGGAAAGATCAGAGAAACTGAGCTTGTACTCCTCGGGGCAGAGAAGATTCAGAGGTGACCTTATTGGAGTGTTCAAAATTATGAACAACTTTGACAGGGTAAAGAAGGAAATTCAGTTCCCACTAGTTGGTGTATCAGTAACTAGGGGTTGTCAGCAAGAGAGCTAAGAGTGAGATAAGGAGAAACTTCTTTACTCAGAGGGTTGTTCGGATCTGGAATGCGCTGCCTGGGTCAGTGGTGGAGGCGGATTCCATAGAAGGTTTCAAAAGAGCTGGATAGATATTTGAAAGGGATGAATTTAGAGGGCCATGGAGATAGGGCTGGAGAATGGGACTAGCTGGATAGCTCTTTCAGGAGCTGATATAGACACAATGGGCCAAGTGGCTGCCTTCTACACTTTAAATTCCATGATTCTATAATTTTAAGAGATTTCTCCGAGCATTCACGATAAGAAGAAGACCTATTAAACCATTAAACCTACTTACCATTACACTTCGCCCCCTAGCTGTACATTACTCCATCAGGGATGATAAGGGGAAAATATTTCCTGTCAAGCATCCTTTATGTTATGTTTGATAACATTACCTACTATTCTAATGAAGACAAGACCAAACTGTTCAATTGTTCCTTTTTCTTTTTTTCATTTAGGGAATGTTGGCACCACTGGCAAAGCATCATTTATTGCAATCCCTAAATGTCCTTGAACTGAGTGGCTTGATCAGGCCATTTCAGAGGGTGGTTGAGAGGGAACCATTTTGCTGCGGGTCTGGAGTCACATGTAGGCACAACAACAGATTTCCTTCTCTAAAGGACATTAGTTAACCATTATATGTGGCCACTGTAGTCTACCTATCCATACACACACATAATTCCACCTGTTATTATCAGTACTGACATTATCACAAGGTTATTAATCCAGTGACCCAGGTAATGAATTAACAAACACAAATGTGGAATTAAGAGTCTGATGATGACCATATAGCCATCATTTATTGTTGGGGAAACTCAGCTGGCTCACTTATGTCCTTCAGGGAAGAAAATCCACTGTTGTTACTTGGCCTGATCTACACGTAACTCCAGACCTACAGCAACATGCTTAACTCTTAACTGCCCTCTGGGCAACTGGGGATGGGGCAATAAATGTTGGCCAGTAATGCCTACATCCCATGAATGAATAAAAAAAAGCTTTCTCAGTGAGACATGATAGATACTTTATGTTACATTTTCTCCCTAATACCATCCTTGTATTTATCATGCCATGATAACTTTATTTACATATATTCATTGAAAATGTTTACTGATCCTCAGGATGAAGATTGGCTTTGTCCTATTTCTTGTTGTGCATCGTGGAAATGACTAAACAGTGTTGCTGCAGTTGTCTATGAGGATCACAATGTTGCCAAGCCTTGTATGTCACAAAGTCCCCAACTTTGTTTTGAGGGTAGGGAAGTGGTGGTGCTGGAGCTGGAAGGTTGGGTGGCATTGGGCTCTGGAAAAATGTTGGTGTGGATTCCTGTTAAAATGGGGTGGTCACTGTACTCTGATCATCACCAGTTTTCAGATCTGAATGCTCACAATATTTGTAACACATTGGTGAATTGCTAGCAGAGGTGGAAGTAAATAGATGTGACCTGATAACCATCACAGACATGGCTGCAAGGTGACTAAAGGTAGAAGCTATATTTTGAAGTGTATTCAATTTTGAAAATGACTGCAAAGTGTCAAAAAGTGATGTTGTCTCTGTTATTTAAGGACTTTAGCTTGAAAGAACTAAATATACAATTATTTTCAGAAATTGCAATAATAAAGAAAGGTAAGTGGCCATTTGTGGGTGTGGATTACATACCCATACCCAAACAATGGCTTCACTGCAACACAAAAATGATTTAGGTAGCCTAGAAAATGATTTCATAGCATGTATCCATGACAATTTCTTAGAGAATTATGTTCTTGACGCAACCAGACAGCAGATTATTCTAGATTTGGTAATAAACAGTGAGACGAGATTGATTAATAATCTTATGGTAAAGAAGTCTCCAGCTGAAAGGAGTCATAACACGTCCAGACCCGAAATGTCAGCTTTCCTGCTCCTCTGATGCTGCTTGGCCTGCTGTGTTCATTCAGCTCTACACCTTGTTATCTCATAATTTTATGGTAGTTTTGTAGGAGAAAAGTGTGGCTCTAAGTCTGGAGTTTTCAGCCTGAATAAAGGCTGATAATAAATAATAAGTGTACGAAGGCAGAGCTAGCTAAAGTTAATTACAAACTAGATTTAACAGCCTCGGGAAAGCAGCCAATATAATCAAAGACCCCTCCTACTCCAGTTATACTCTCTTTCATCCACTTCCATCAGGCAAAAGATACAAAAGTTTGAAAACACTTGGATAAGTATATGAGTAGAAAAGGTTTGATGGGATATGGGCCAAGTACAGATAAGTTTAGATAGTTAAGTTTGGGAATATGCACACAATAGATTAGTTGGACCAAAAGGTCTGTTTCCATGCTGTATGAATCTGTGACTCTATAAGAGATTTAAGAACAGCTTCTTCCCTGCTGTTATCAGACTGATGAACGGACCTCTCATATACTAGAGTTGGTCTTTCTCTGCACCTTCTCTGTAGCTGTAACACTGTATTCTGCATTCTGTTCTATTATCCTGATGTACTTATTTAAGAAATGATATGTGTGGTTAGCACGCAATACAATACTTTTCAATGTATCATGGTACAAGTGACAATAGTAAATCAATAAATAACAAATGGGACAGAACACCGATGCTTCACCAGGGGCGCATTGACGATGTTACCTAGCAGGATGACAAAATGTTTGCAACCAAACCCATCAGCTCGGCAAGCATGTCTACAACCTCAATAATAAATCAAATCAAAGGCAGTAAAGACTCAGCAGTAGGCTTTTAAGGGGATATTTAATAACTCTCAAAAAAAAGAGAAGGCATGTCAGGACAACGTTGAATGAAGAAATTAATGGTGATATCAAACTGAAAGAAACATTATACAAATTTGCAAGTTTGACTTGTAGGTCAAAATAATGGCAATAATTTAACAACCAGTAAAAAAAAATACTAAAACATGGAAATGAGAGATAGCTAGCTAATAAGAGAAACTTTTGCCGTTTTTACATGAATACTGGAATAGAAAATGAGAAACTAAAGCTAGTGTTGGTGCTCTGGAGAATGGTTGTAGGAAATTGATAACTGAAAACAAGGAAGTATTGAAGAGTATTTTGTGCCTGTTTTCATTGTAGAATTTTGTAGGAAACTTCCCAAAGGTACCTGAAAAGCAAAATTTGAATAGGAGGGAGGGCTTAAAGCATTATAATCACTAATAAAACATGCTGGGGAGGTTGTTAGACATATAGGCTGACAAATTCTAGGGACCAGGTGGCTTGCACACTGGGGTTTAAGAGATGTGGTTGCAAGGAATTGCCATTGAATTGATTACAATCCTTCAAAATTCCCAATGGACTGGAAAATAGCTAATGTAATGACTTTATACGAGAAAGGAGGGAGACAGAAAAAAGGAAGCTATAGAACAGTTTGCTTAAAATTTCTCTCAGTAAAATTGCTAGAATACACTACTAAGGGCAAGATAAAAAAAAAGGCAATATGATTAGGTAGAGTCAACATGGTTTTGTGAAAAGAACATAGTATTTTAAGGTATTAACAAGCAAAGTGGACGTAGGGGAACCAGTAGATGTGGTCTACTTAGATTTCCAAAAGAAATTTCACAACCCATGAAACTAAAGCAGAACCGATCACCTTTGATCATGATGGACTGCCCAAAAAGTGAAAAATATGGAGTTTCTAGGCATTGTCTGTTTTTTTCCTTCTGGGTGAGAGAGGACATGTGTGTGCCCTCCGAATGTAATGTTAAGACTAGTGCTGCAATCTGCTTGTTCAGTCGATACAGGTGGATGAGGATTGTTTTACCAGATGATTAAAATAACAGCCAAGACTTTTTCTGGGTGCATGTCTTTCCCTATCCACCATTTATAAATCACTCCACAGACTTGCCATGTCTCTGAATTTCTGTATTCTCTCTGTAGTGTCTGTGACCCCCATATTGCTCTAGGAGTTTCTCTGCTTCTCTAATTCTGATCTCTTATTGCTCTCTAATTTTACTTGCTATGCTTTTAATTACCCCAACCTCCCCCTTCCCACAAAACCTCTCCACTCCTCTTATTAAAGGCTGCAGACAACAGCACCAACATGTGAGAAATGAATAGGCCTAGCAGCGAAGGATAGCACCTGAGGTTTGGAGACTTTGTCGTTGGTTGGGTCTGGCCAAGCAGTGGCAGAAGAGCATCACAGCGACATCGATGAGATGGGCGCAAAGGCGAGAAATGTCACTCAGACGTTGGTGGCTTCGGCACAGGCAGCGACGTGGCATTGGCAGAGGCGACTTGGCCCAGTGGTGGAAAATGGTGCCCGAGAATCAGCGATTTCAGTATTGGTTGGGTTCGGTGTAGATGGCGGCTAGGAGATGGAGGAGGGATGGTAACGCAGGTGTTGTTGACAATGAGCTAGCTCAGCACTGACGGACTCTCTTTAAGCTTTCTTTCCTTTTTTCTCTTGCTCTTAAACTATTCAAAATGGCGCCGGATCATGGTGATACTAGAAAAGCTTTTCACTGTATTTTACTGTTTTTGTCACTGTAAAACATGTGATAATAAAATCATTCATATAAAATCAATCATTCATATTTATATCGCAGCAAAATAAGAAACTTGATTCTTTAGTCCTCAGAGCAGACATTGGCCATATGACTCCCGGAGCGTGCTTGTCATTCATCTGGGACTTGACACATCTTCTACCTCAATTCTACTTTCCCATCTTATCTTCAATTCTATATAAGAATAGTGCAGAAACATTAACATGAAATTATTTCCCTCCCAGGGAAGTAGAATAAATTTCTTTTATCTGAAATATGCCCAGCATCAAAAATTATTCATTTCCCCCTCAGAATAAACATTGAGAGGTTTTAACAAAACTAGTTCTGTCAGAAGTGCAACGAATGAATTTATTCTAATCAACAAACCTGGATTGACAACCCACCACCTTCCTCTCCAGCAATGCTGTCTAGAACTCATAGCATACCCTGCAGCGTGATACAATCAATTTGCACACCTCAGGGCTGCACTGTGCACAGAGACTTGTCAATGAGGAGGTGTCATTACAACATCAATGAGAAAACGGAGGAGATGTAATTAGAATCTGCTGCGTTTGATGATATAAGATGTACTGGAGTATTGCAACTCCAGTTATGGGAAACATTCATAGCATGTATGAGGAGCATTGGTCAGGTATCTCATAAGTTGTACCCTTAGCTATGCCCACACTATCAAGGGATGTTATTAATCACTCTCACTGATACTGTCATGGGTGGATGCACCTGCACTGCAGGAGGCAATTGCGTGAGGATGACGTCAAACCTGTTTTCTCTCTTCTTGGCTCCCTCACCACCTCCTGCAGACCCAGCCTATCAGCTATGTCCTTTAGGACCTGACCTTTTCAATCAGTAGTACTGCTGCTAAGCCACTCTTGGTGATGGATATTGAAAATCCCCACCCAGAGCATGTTCTGTGCCCTTGCTATCCTCAGTGCTTCCTCCAAGTGGTGTTTAACATGGTAGGGCACAGAACCATCAACTGAGGGAGGGGTAGTATGTAGAAATCAAGAGGAGGTTTCCCTACCCATGTTTGATGTGACTCAGTGAGACTTTCTGGGGTCCAGAATCCGTGTTGAGGACTGTTCCACACTAAGATACTGCACCTCACCTTGAGTGAATTATCCACAGGCATTGAGATAACCTAAACAGCAGACAGGTACCCCTTCAACCCACTTCACCTTCAATGCAAAGTCCAAACCATTCCAACCTCTGTCATTGAGGTTCAGTACGTAGATGATGCCTGGGTGTTTGTGTGCTGGCACAGGAACTGAACTCAACCACCTGCAAGTTCCCTATTAGTCACACACCATCCTGACTTGGAAATATACAACTGTCCCTTCACTGTTGCTGTGTTAATATCCTGGGACTCCCTCTCTAAAAACACCGTGGGTGCATTAGCAACCCAGAAACTGTAACTGTTCAAGAAGGCACTCATCTGCTCCAGGGCATTTGAGGATGAGGTAGAAAATAGAACAATAGAACAATAGAACAGTGCAGCACAGGAATGGGCTCTCGGTCCACAATGTTGTGCTGAACATGACTCAAAATTAAACTAATCCCTTCTGCCTGCCCTTGATCCATATCCCTCCGTTTCTTGCATATTCTTGTGCTTACCTTAAAATTATTTAAACGCCCTTATCGTAACCACCGCTATCATCACCCCTGGCAGCATGGTCCAAAATCTTACCACTCTCTGTGTAAAAAACATGCCTCTCGCATCTCCTTTGAACTTTCCCCCTCTCACCTTAAATTCTTGCCCCCTACTTTTAGACGCTTCAAATCTGGGAGAAAGATTCTGACCATCAACCCTAACTATGACTGTTGGTCTAACCAGGAATACCAAATTCCTCCCCAAGAAAACACTTTGAAGCATTGCCCTTGGAGAGAAGAGATTCGGTTTTCCATTACACTGTTGAACAACCAAATGATATTTGCTATTTGAATTTACACAGGAGATTTTTTAAAATTCATTCATGGGATGTGGGCGTCTTTGGCTAGGCCAACATTCATTGCTCATCTCTAATTGCCCAGAGGATGGGTCTGGAGACACATATGGGCCAGAGCAGGTAAGGATGGCAGTTTCCTTCCTAAAAGGATATTAGTGAACGAGATGGGGTTTTCCAGCAATGAACAATGGATTCACAGTGATCATGAGACTCTTAATTCCAGATTTTTAAAATTGAATTCAAATTCCTCCATCTGCTGTGGTAGAATTCAAACCCAGGTGCTGGAAGATTACCTGGTTCTCCAGATTTATAGTCCAGTGACAATACCGCTAGGCCATCACCTCCCGCCCAATAGGAGTTCAACGTATCACGCGGCATATGGGGAAAGAAATAGAGTTAAACTATCACAGGTCAGTGACCTTTCATCTGAAACTAGCCCTGTGTTTAAGTCTTTTCCCCTTTATTTCTGTTTTTGTTTGTTTGAGGGAAGCAATTTCCTTCAGTGAAGAGGAATCCAGAATAAACACAGTGATTGCTGGAGATTGCTGGCCTGGCAGCATCTGTGGGGAGAAATAGAGCTATTGTTTGTGATCCAGTCATATTTCTTCAGAACCCTCTATCTCCCTTCACATCTCCTTGAACCATCTTAAACATTTGAATGACTCTTTCATCTTCTACATGCAAAGCTACACAAGTCATGTGTGAGAAACCTGTCCGAATAAATTAACCCTTTCAGCTCCTCAGCAATCGACTGGATGAATATATTTCGAAAGTGGATTCAGTGTTCTGAGTACAAATGTCAAGGATAGATAAGAGATACATTTTTATGACTGCCGAGGGATCCAGAATCCAGAGAGAACAACAAATTGGAATTCAAGCTGAATGCAAATCCTGGAGAATAATCTTTACTGCTTGAGTGTGAACAAACTCAAAGGAGTTTAGATGCAAACTCAATTAAGGTGTTTAAAAATAAGACAAACACTTCTTTGGTTAGTAATGAAGATTGATGACATGATCTGAAGCAGTGAAGGGAGACTGACACTTTCAGGAACTGTGTTTGCAGCTTTTCTGTTCATTGATTTTAATGTGGGTATAAAGCCATGGCTGTCTGTCATGAATTTTACTGTCATTCCTCTCCCACAACCAATCTTCCCATGAAACACTTGCCTTTATCTTTCTCACTTCCAGGCTTGACTATTCTGATCTGTTCTGTCCAGCTGCCCTCCAAACCATCAATAAACATTAAACTGCTCAAGTCTGGTGTATTTTATCATTCAGCAATTAAATCCTTTTCACTCATTACCTTTGTCTTTAATGACCTACTTTATTACTTGATGCTCCCAACGTATCAGTATTAGATTTTTACCTTTCTGTCGATGTCATTCTACAGACTACCACAAAATCTCACCTGCTGACATCGGGTCAACATTTTCCAGGCTGTCTCACCTTGTGATTCTCTGTTTTTCTGCCAGATCAAAATCTTGGAGAACTTCCACCCTAAATACCTCTGTGACGGTGACCTCACTCCAAAGTCTACAGCAATGAAAGAAAATTACACACTATGATCTTCTCAAAAGCAACGAGGATGGACAATAAATGTTGGCCTTATCAGTGATATCCACATGTGTGAGCGAACAAAAATATTGTACAACTCACTGGGGTAACAAACAGAAAATCAAGCCCAATTATCCCTGCAATCATCACAAAACATAATAATTATATAAAGTGTGCTAAGTTCCCCAGTTTATCAGACTTTCAGACCTGGGTTGATAGGAAGCACAGACCATGTTTCTATACTGAACAAGAATCATCATTTAGTACAAGTTAGTTGAATCTAGATACAGGTAAACAGTCATAAACTGTCATCGGTTCTGAAAAAAATCTCATACTGGACTCAAAATGTTAACCCTATTTCTCTCCTCACTGATGCTGCCAAACCTGTTGAATTTCTCTGCCATTCTTGCTGTTCATTTCAGATTTCCAATATCTGCAGTAATTTGCCTTTATTAAGGGAAGTAAGTTATTGGTCAAATAACGGAAACTGGAAAGGCAGTTCTGATAACGAGGTGTAGAGCTGTATGAACACAGCAGGCCAAGCAGCATTGGAGGTGCAGGAAAGCTGACATTTCGGGCTTAGATCCTTCTTCAGAAATGGGGGAGGGGAAGGGGATTCTGAAATAAATAGGGAGAGAGGGGGAGGTGGATAGAAGATGGATAGAGGAGAAGATAGGTGGAGAGGAGTCAGACAGGTCAAAGAGGTGGGGATGGAGCCAGTAAAGGTGAGTGTAGGTGGGGAGTTAGGGAGGGGATAGGTCAGTCCAGGGAGGACGGACAGGTCAAGGGGATGGGATGAGGTTAGAGGTAGGAGATGGGGTTGGGGCTTGAGGTGGGAGGAGGGGAAAGGACAGGTTAGGGAGGCGGGGACGAGCTGGGCTGGTTTTGAGATGCGGTAGGGGGAGGGGCGATTTTGAAGCTTGTGAAGTCCACATTGATACCATTGGGCTGCAGGGTTCCCAAGCGGAATATGAGGTGCTGTTCCTGCATCTGCAGTTCCTACTATCTCTGACACATGGACTGAAGTTGTTGAACTCAATATTGAGTCCTGAAGGATGTAAAGTGTGAAGGCATAAATTAGATTCAGTCCCTCTGGCTTAAATTAGACCTCATCCAAAACTGCAGCAGGCTCAGTACAGAAATATTAGCATGAGAACAAGATGCTACATGGAAACGAAAAGCAACTGGAAGGCAGTGGTGATCCTTACTCACAGAACAGAAGGATTCTGTAAAGTAGCCACCAGTCTCCATTTGGTCTCTCTAATGTAGAAGAGATCTCCATGTGAGCAACACTTGCAATTGACTACATTGGAAGAAGTACATGTAAATACTGCCTCACCTGGAAGGTGTGTTTGGGTCGTTGGGCAGTGACGAGACACCTGGTGAATTCACAAGTGCTATATTTTCAGCGATTGCATGACAAAGTGCCTTGGGGAAGTGAGGAAGTGGTAGAAGCAATGGATTAGTGGACCAGGGTACCACTGAGGGAATGGTCCTTGCAGAATGTTGACAGTGGAGGGGAGGGGAAGATGTGTTTGGTGGTGCCATCCTGCTAGAGATGGCAGATAAGGCAGAGGATTATCCTTTGAATGCAGAGTCTAGTAGGGTAGAATGTGAAGACAAGGGTGTCCCTATTGTTGTACTGGGAAGGCGTGAGAGAAGAGTGGTAGATGGGTCAAAGACAGCTGATGATCCTATCAATGGAGGGGAATCCTCAGTTGGGGAAAAAGGAGGTCATGTCAGAGGCAACCCAGTGGAAGGGTAAGAATAGACACAATGGAGACGGAGAATCTGGGAGAATAGTATGGAAGGCAGGTGTGAGCAGGTGTAGTTGAGGTAACTGTGAGAGTCAGTGGGTTTGTAATGGATATTGGCAGGCAGCCTATTTCTAAAAATTGCAATGGTGAAGCCAAGGTAGGGGAAGGAAGAGCCAGAGATCGACCAATTGAAAGTGAGAAAAGGATGGAGCGTAAAAGCAAAACTGACAAATTTGTTCTATTCCGAAAAGGAGCAGGAAGCAGCAATGATGATATCATTGATGCATCAGGGAAAGAGTTGTGAGTAGGGGCCAGGGTAGAACTCAAGAATGCTCCCAAACAGACAGGTAAAACACTGCTCGATGCAGGTATCAAGAACCATACCTTTAACTTGGAGCAAGTGAGATCGATAACAGAAAGGTGGTGATGGATGAGAACTGTTCAGGCCTCCTGGTCAGACCTCATAAGTTTATGGTTCTTGAAAGTAGTCCAGGGGCTGGTTGGCTTTGCTTGATAGTGTTTGGACTTGAGCTGCCCAGTTGTTCTTTGGTAACACACTGCTGAAGTAAACCAGATTGACAAAGATGTTTCCAGCTTCAGTTCCCACATGGTACTGAATCAGGTGATCTCTGTGAATGGGGAGCAAGGTTTTATAGTTATCCTCTACATTCCTGACCAAGTGTAGAGATAAGACATATCTCTAGAAGCTAACTGTGTTGTGGAGGATCTGATCGAGAGTGTCTGTAAATCTTCCTATTCACTCATGGTCAATACTGATAGGCTGATTGACTCAGAGATAGTAGGAACTGCAGATGCTGGAGAATCCGAGACAACAAAGTGCAGGGCTGGATGAACACAGCAGGCCAAGCAGCATCATAGGAGC